>NC_062965.1:47045195-47193656 GCF_023119035.1 Salvia hispanica
GTGTATTTGAATTTTAGTCGTTTGTATTATCTATTGCACATGTCTTTTAACATTAGTTAAGTAGATTGTCTATACTTAAATAGCATTAGCCTCTTTATATATTGAGTACATTTGAATTTATTTTAGTAGTAGTAGTAGTATATTTTAATTATAATATGATAATTATATATAAAATATTTGTTCATATATTGCTGTATCTGTTCCAAGTAAGATGATTCCTTCCTTGGGTGGCACGAGATTTTATACAATTTTATTTTGTGTGTTAGATGAAGAGAATAAAGTAAGACAGAGAGAAAATAAAGTACAGAGAGATAAAATGGTTTTTGTTTTAAGTAATGAACATCTTGAATGAGACAAACCAAAAAAGAAAGTAGGTCAAATTTACTTAATTGTCCCTAATAAACCATTTAACTGCAAGAATACAGTTTTGTGCTTAGTTTTTAAGGAGTCGATCCACTGAAGTTGAGCCATCTTCTACCCGGCCGATCCAGTGCCAATTCAGCACCAAGCTATCCACTCGGGAGTCGGGTGGATCCACCCGGTCATCATTCTTAGCTCTCAACTTCGTTAACTCTAACAATGAAAATAGTATACGTAAATGTGTCCAAAAATGTGTATATGTAATTTGCTATGATTATAAGACAAAATAATTAAGATACAGTATATTTAACAAATACTGATGATATTTTTTCCAGAGATAACGTGTATGGATCAATTATGTAGGGTGAGGAAAATTTCTTTATTGTGAAAACGTGAAATAACGTTTAATGCATTAATCTCACGTTGTTTTTATTTCAACCATACCATATATATAAATATGGCTCGAATTAATAGAAACCCCACCCAAGTTATGTAGGTTCGTTAGGTTAACAAAGATCCAACCCCTCTGCGCTCTGACAATTATAATCTCACGTCTACATCTCCATTCTTTCCATAGCTTCCCACTCTTTAATAAATTGGAAATTGAGAATTTAACTAATAATTTAAATTCAATTAAAATTTTGAAATATACTACTCCCTCTGTCCCAGCCTAAGTGACACATTTCTTTTTCGCACGTGTTTTGTGAAAATGATAATAAATAGTAAAAGTGAATGAAAAATAAAGTAAGAGAGACAATAGTAGTATTAAAGTGTATTTATTTAGGCAGATTCAATGTCAAGTTTAAATTCAATAGTCTGCATATTGAAGGTCAATTAAGCCATTAGAAAACGTCTCTTTCTCCATTACTGGATGGTACAATCAGTCTGCTTGAAGGAGACGAGCTTCCTTCCCAGATCAAACCCCACCAAGAAATTGACTTGTGCCAAATTCCCAAGAATGGCTACCCTTTTATCAGGCTGAAAAGCAAGGCAATGAACATCCTTCGAATTCGAAGCATTAACGAATGTGTTTAC
Organism: Salvia hispanica; assembly: GCF_023119035.1. Classification (NCBI taxonomy): domain Eukaryota; kingdom Viridiplantae; phylum Streptophyta; class Magnoliopsida; order Lamiales; family Lamiaceae; genus Salvia; species Salvia hispanica. The sequence goes on from NC_062965.1 coordinate 47,046,591, forward strand.
TGGATACAACTTCACATTTGCACCAGCAAAGTACAGCGTCACGATAGGCGCTAGGATGCTGCGGCCAGGCGTCTTGTAACACAGCCGCTGCAACGATTCCGGATCAGGGTGAACATCCATGTTCATCTGTTTCCTCATCGCTGCTTCTAAGGACTCGTAGAGCTTCACAGGAATATGCGTGGCTATGGTTCCAGTGTCGATGATCATCTTTTGATTGGAGAAACCAAAGATCTTCGATGAGTAAGGGAAATCGGAGAGGGTGGATGCCGCCAGCCTCGTGGTTCCAACACTTATTCCTTTTAAGCTGACAGCATAAGAATTCTTGACAATTTGCATAGCAGTGGTGACTACTGAAGCACCAGTAACTGCAGCTCTGCTGCCAAAATGCATTTTGCTGGGCTTGGGATTGCTGTGTGCATTTGGGACTAAGCAATAAGAGAACTTACCACCAATAATAGAGTTCATTTGGGTGATAAGGGAACCCGGTCCGACCCCTAGCCCGATCACTCCAGATGCATCCACGCTGGTGTCAGCAGAGTTATCGTAACCACATCCGAAAACCATGTTTGGAAGAGAGGTTGGCGCACCTGAGGTGGTTTTCATGGTGATCGTGTCCGAGGAGAGGACTCCACGAGAGTGGTACTTCACCTGGTACGACAAGGAGTACCTGCACGAGTTGTCTCCAGAGGTCGAAGGCGTCCCTCCAAGCGACTTGCAGGCCTTTGAATTACCGGCCACCACTTTGTAAGATGAAGATTTATTGGGCGTGAAGAGAGGCTGCTTCTGAGGGAAGCACTTGGTACATGGCGTGCACTGCATCCATGAAAGAGCACTAGTTGTGTCAAGAATACCGCTTACCTCAAATGGCGGTGTACCAACTGATAATTTCACCAGAAATTCTCCACCAGAAGGTAACACATCAGCGGTGGGAGTACCCGATGCCAAATAATCAGCACGACTCTTGGAGCGCTGTAAGGCTCCGTTTATGAGGTTTCTGTAGCTTGGTTTTGAGTTTTTCAGAGAAAAAACCAAGGAGTCTCTGTGAATCATATCAATGGTAACGCCATCATAGTTTAGTAGTGACACAGAACATGTAGCCAATAATGCTAAAAGCAAGAAGGATAAAACTGTATGAATCGACATGAAAATCTCTATGGTCTTGATATACAGTGAAGTAGGTAGCTTTATATAACACAATGAAAAGCTTATACAGGGAAATGGAAATCAAAGCATGATTATGAACAACCTCTATAATATTTCTTTCCCAATATCTGCACTCATTGCTAGATCCTTACAGATAACAAAACAAATCTGGATGGTTATATTGATATCTGGAGTTAATGTAGATATTTCAGTATGTTAGAACTTAGAATGGGCATTTGATGAACTTTGCCAATACAATAACAGAGCGAATACCACAACACATACTCAACCGAACAATGAGATGCACAATTTAAACATTGACCAACTTCTCTACACATTTATAAAGAGACGTCCTCGCCCTTTTCACGAGCAATAGATGCAGAGAGGATTCCAAGATCCCTGTTCAAGAATGTTAAAGCAGTTTCACACTCTGAAATTATTCGCATTACTGAGGACGGCTCTCCAGCAACTGTTTCAGAAGATCCAACTGCTACTGCTGCATGTGAATCCCGAAGATTCTTCAAGTTTCCCAGGAACTATCACAATCAAAGAAGAGTATTACTTCATTTACTTTGAATCAAAGTGTGAGGGATAAAAGTAGTTAAGTTCAGGATATTTAAAATTTGAGGCCATAAATCGAAAATTGCTTTAGTTGAAGGTAGTAAACTACTATTAACCCAAAGTTTCATATAACCAAACGAGTTTCGAAGAATAAATCACAACTGACGATAACCACTAAATTTGAAATTTTTAAGGCAAATATATTAGCATTAGGTACCTTCAAAAGCATTTTATATGCCTCCAACAATCTATTTGCAGCTGGTCCAAAACCATGAAGTTGGGGAACCTCCATCATATGTGTCCAAGGACGTATTTCCTACAGATAGTAAAGTAGTTTGAACAAGATTATAAACATAAATGGCATGTAAACAGATTTATATTACAAAATTGACCAGTGACCAGTACACTCGATATTTACAAAATGTCATAAAGCAATGCAATCGATAACACAGTGTTGACAAGAAATTCTTATGATATGAACTAGTGTTCTAAAATTCATATATTTGTAGCTCTATGTTTGATAAGGTGCCTAAGAGCATAGATGTTTACATCAATATAGGAAACCCAATTTCATATTCAAGGAACCAGTATAATCAAGCTGAACTTTATTTTAGCTGATTAAATTTAGCAAAAAATACTTGGTAAAATACTAATCATAAGCACTCGATGCTCAGTACTCAACTGAAAGTTGATAAACTTAGAATTCTCAAATTATAATTTTTTGTCACCATTTTGACTCAGATCTCCCAGGCAAAGGAGTATATACATGTATATACCATATAGTAGATAGAAAGGTCAGCCACAATCAAGACTTCAATCATCAGCATTGCTTATTTCATGCTTTGATAGTAGTCTTTAACTAAACTGTAAAAACACTAATCATTCCACAAGTCATTAAAATTAAAAAAACAACTGATCTCGTTTGCCACCAACAGAAACAGTGCAGTAAGCATGTGAGTTGAGCCACAAGAGGCAACTCAGAGAAGATTACATGAATTAATGAAAAAACAAACCTTGGTGTAAATGGTGTTGAACGATCTTGCAGTTTCAAGGAAAGATTCTAGATGTTCCCGTAATTTTGCTTCAACATCAATGTAATCTTCATCTGGATTATACGGATGCTACAGAACGACATAAATACTGTTAATTGATAACATCAGTGCAGAGAAAAGAGCTGAAGCTAATGCAACAAGCAGGTGAAGCTTGTATTATTAGAGAATTAGAGTATAAAAGCTTGATACGAACCTTAGAAGCTAGATCATCAACCATCTCCTGAAGGTTTAGAAGTCTGTTTGATTGATCTGAAAGCTGTTTCTCCAAATCAGATATATCTGGCCTACAAGTAAAGTTTGATTAAGGGAACAGAAGATAAATGGAAAACACTTGAGTTCAAATCTGATTATGAAAACCAGGTAGACAATACAGAGAGAGTTCAAGCCAGTAAGTACGGCAATAGAGCAAATTCATTTGTAAAACTGAGCTAGTTCACAAATCAGCCATCCATTACTAAAAGGCTAATTGGAATTCAAATCAATATTACTTCTTATTAACAACAAAGGGAATATGAAAAGAGGTTCAAAGAAGGGTACGCCATTAATCTAGAAAAAAAAACTACTCACAGTGGATATATTGATTGGATCTGCACATCTGCTGGAAACAATTTGCACTCTTCAGAAAAAATTTGAGCTTGTTTCTCAGCTATAGCATCAATGAGCTGAATATCTTTAGCTACTTGCTCATCTACACTGGAAAAATGAAGACTATACACATTAGCTGCATAAACATATCACGTAATAATCAATAAAAAGCGGATATACACATATTGACAATAGTTATACTAGACATAAACACCTCCACTCAGGATTATCAGCATGGATGCTTGCCTCCACAAGATCTACAATAAGATGCAACATTTCGGTACGATCATCATAACTTCCTCGACCCTGCAATATAAGTTGACATGTATTACCAGCGAGAAATATATATAAATAGTATGTGTACTGTATTCTATACATATTCAGAAGCAGATGCAACCTTCATGGCCAGGCAGCCCAGGCCAGCAGAATTATATAAATGTCACTTGAAGAAAACACAAAAGATGAAAGAAACAACACCGGTTTCATGTAGTTAGAGATGTTTATTATAAATAGAAAACAAGACTGGAGAATTAAAATTTTGAGCATAAATAGCTGGTTCACTAAAAGGTAAACAGGAATGCTTCATAGATACATTTACCCTTTTTTTCATTCATCCAAATGCACAAAAACAGAAAATTAAATAAGCTTATTAAACCAAGCGATAAAGCTGTACGCTTGTCGTTAAACAGTGAAAATTCCCTGGGGCTTATGAGGACTGGAAGAAGTAGGGATATCAGGATAACTGTTCCCCCTTGATCCCGTATCACTTCTATACATCAAAAAGGAAAACAAAAGAAGAGGATAGGCTTGACCTGGGCAGGTTCAACCACAGACCTCAAGACATGATATGAAACATCACGGCAGGACAAGACAGCATATTCAACCAAGACTCGAAAATCAACATAACATAATTCGAACTCACTTGGATGGCTTCAGTGTCTATAGTAGTGGTGATACCCAAAAATTTTGCAATCTCTGCCAAATCTGTAATACAAACAAAAATTGAAAAAAGAATTGTGTGTCACGTATAGTTTAGATGTTCTATTCATAATTCAAATCAACGGTACTCCAAAAGATGCACTATATTGCAGCTCAGATTCAAATTCTGCAGAGTAATCAATCTAAACACAATGTCGACAAAGCCTACATCAAATTATTCTCCGGATTTGAAAAAAAACACAGAAATTGAAAAGGTAGGCCTTCAATAACAGTTACAAAATTTGTTAAAACACATTCAATCTGGAAAATGACGCCGATGGACTAAAATATGGAACAAACAAATCAGGGCTTAACAGAGGTTCAGAAAAGTATAACTACATTGTATCCTGGAGGTCTCTTCATCTCGATCCACAGCATCTCCTTGTAGATTCTGCTGCGAAAAAGGAGATTTATCACCCAATAATCTGCAAGATCATTCAAAATATACATCATCGAAATTCAAACACAATTCACCGTGGTAAAATCAAAATAAGTGAAGTAAGCCTACTTGAAGAAGAGCCATTCTAGAAGGGCGTAGCGCTCCATGCCGGCAAAGAGGAGTGACTGCGCCGGCGTATTGGCTCTGGGGTAATTCAACATCGCCAATTTCTTCTGCACTTCTTCCATTTGCTTCGACGCCATGATGTGTGGCCCGATTCCAACGTGAGCCCGAATCGACCGGCGGGAATTGAGGTTCGGATTTGGGGAAATTTGTAGCAAGTGACAGTAGGAGCAGATGATTTTAAATTTGTTTTGGTTTTTCTACTAAAGTCGATTTTCGTTAGCTCAAAACTTCAAATCCAGATTGTTGTTGTAGGTTATCTCTTTCAATTATTATATTGATGATTTGTTATGTTAATGAAATTTTTTATCCAATCTTCACATGCCACATTCTTAATTAATCTACCAATCCAATTTTCTTAATTCTTACTCCCTCCATTTTGGTTAATTTAAGTGGATAGTGAATGAACAAAGTAAGATAGATGAAAAGAGAATAAGTAAGAGAGAGTACTATTTTTTTTGTCAAAAAGTGAAAAAACACAAATATTTTGGAACTCTCCAAAATAAAAAAAATAACTCAATTAACACAGAGCAGAGGAAGTACTTATCTACTCCCTTCGTCCCGGCTAAGATGACACATTCCTTAGCCGGCACGGGATTTTAGGAGTTATTGGTTAATGTGTTTAATTGGAGAGAGAAAAGATGGGTAGAAATATTAAAATGGAGAGAGAAAGAAAGATGAATATTTTAAAAAGGGTGTGAAAAAGTGGTTAGGTGTTTTAATTGGAGAGAGAAAATTTCCAAAAAAGAAAATATTTCATCTTAGTTGGGACAAATTAAAAAGGAAAACGTGTCATCTTAAGTGGGACGGAGGGAGTACTTATTTTGTGTGGAATACTAATGTCTCGTGTCATTTCTCACACATTTTCTGTCGACCTGATCGGAAGGGAGTTGTATTGTAATCTCACTCGCACTGAGCTCCATAAACGTCTACAGGTCCCCGAAACACGCTATCGAACATTCAAAAAGGTCGTCACCAGCCAGGGATTTGCTAGGATCAAAGTCCAAATAGTGGGATCGTCATGGACAGTGTTTAGAAAAAAAAATTAAGATTTGTTGCGGTTATTCAATGCATATAATTTTATTTTATTTTGTTGCTTGTAAATGTTGATGGTTTGGCTGAGCAAACGCAGCTCGCCCAAAACCAAGGCTGCGAATATGACCGTTGGGGCAGCTCAAGCAGATTCAAGATTACATGAGCTAGCCGTTGGGGTTTAGTAACTGACTCGGAGAAGGAAGTTAGTTTGTTATGGATTACTCAGCTACCCAACACGCATATAAAGTGCTCGAGGAAATGCAACACAACAGATTAGAGATGAGAGAGGGTATTCTTCAGCCAAGTGAAAACAGAGAGATTGAATCGCGTTTTTCTTAGTCTATTGTTCTCAGAGAGTTGAGTGAATCATCTTGTAATCGATAGTGAGCATGAGTGCTTGTATTCACCTTCGTTTCAGATCAGTTTAGTAAAGAGAGTCACAACGTTTTGCCCGTGGATGTAAGCGTAAGCTGAACCACGTAAAGCTCCTTGTTCTTAGCTTCTGCTTTCTTGTTTTTGGGTCATTCTTGTTCGTGAGATTCACAGTAAATATTCAAAACACATACTTGTAGTGAAACCTCTTCGCATCTGCATATTACCATAAAGAAAAGCAGAGATCTCTCGCTTTACAACCATTTTAAGGCTAGCTAGTGGATGATGCACAGGAGATTGTCACCAACTCGAACTCATGTTGATTTGAAAACCACAACCCATGAATTAAAATTCAAGTTGTCGAAGATTCTGACGAGGTTAACTCTCTACACGTTGGCTATCCTATGACGGCAAGGCACAAGCTAGTCAACGATGTCCTGATTCACTTGATCGCGAGTCTTCAAACATGAAGCAGACGTATTATTTTGGCCCACAACCCAGTGGAGAACTCGAGTACATACTTGAGAATCGTCCTCCACGCCGCAATCTCCCTTCGGTGCCACACATACCTCTGTCATCCCCATGTACTAGTTCGTGTGCATCATGGAACCCTTACACCATAAGACGAAAAACAACTCAGTAGTAGTCATAGTTGGTAGAAGTTTGTCCCGTTATCTCTAGGACTAGTTTATGTAGCTTCTAATTAACTACTTCGTCGTGCCCTTTTTCTGCTGGTTTTCTTTATAGTCGTATGGGATCGTAGTTGTTAAAGAAATTATGTACACACACATTTATGGGATCGTGTAATTTATGCTTAACTTCTTCGAAATAACAACATTAATATGGGAAATGTTCTCATCTGAATGCATAATAAAAAAATAGTTATCGATCTCATCATATTCGCATTCTTTAAAAGATGTTTTAGCACAAATAATAAAGACCATATGATATATTTCTTCATTCTTTGTTACAAAATACATAGCATAAATACCACATAAAAACCGTGGTTACTTCCTTCATGTTTGACTAATCATTTGCAAACTTACCTCATAATTACTCCAACTATGTGATCTTAAAGTCTGAGCGCTTGGTACTGGGTAAATGAAATAAGAAACACAATACTTACAAGATTATTCACTGTACATAAAGAACTTATAACTACACTCACACGAGGAATAATTTTATACTTATGATGTGAACTTGGGATAGATGGATTTGACTTACTCAAGAGTTGTCTTTAGCTCCAACAAAGATAAAGAGATATACATAAACTATGTATAGAAAGGAAAGATGAATGAGGGTGTTTGAGTTAGTAATCTCACTTGGAACTTTTGGATCTCCTTAATGGAAAATGGAAATGAAGGCAACCTAGTGAAAACTTTCACCAAACAATCTATCTAAATTGGCTCACCTGTCTAGCAACACTCAAGTTAGAAGGCATGCATTTACAACTATTGAAAGCTCAATTAAATGCAATCACAATGAAAGTTGAATTAATAGTGTTTAAACTTTCATCAACATTTGATTGGAGAGAGAATACATTATAATGTATTTATACTAAGTGGATAACACCTGATACATAATGTACGACTTAATTGAAAAGTTAAGATTTGTCGGTCACTACTAGACAGGGTGCATGTGCATAGGCACTAAAAAATACTCGGTGTATATAAACCTCTTTGTCTCAGCCAGTGTTTTACCATGTCGAGTAAAATAGGTGACACTAAGATCATCCAATCATGTAATACTCTCAGATTTCGTAGTTCACACATGGTTAGATGGTTTACTCGATGTGGGGCCACTCTCTGACTCACATTCTTGACCTGAATGCTTAATCTGGACTATGAGCACCAACTTTATATTGAAAGCCAAAGTTATAGTAGTATTAAGTATAAATATGATATTTGGTATAAATCTGGGTATGTAATTTATTTGAAATATGAAAATGTACAAACATACAAAATGTCCTTCATAGATTAAGCCTTAAGGGGCATTTTAATCCCAAAAAAGTTTTTAAAAAAATGTAAAAGCACAGTCCAAAAGCTTCCCTTAATATTCTTTTTCCATAGACCACAAAATATACAAACTTAAAATTCATGTAGTTCACTCTATTATTTACGTGTTGGGTTTAATGCATCTCATTCGCTGCATTATCTCTCTACTTAAAATGAGTACTTCCTTTTTTCCAAGTTAGTTGAGATGCTTAAAGTTAGTTGAGATGTTTGTGTTTCTTAAAGTTAAAAGTTAAAAAGAATAAAGTGAGAGAGAAAAATTTTAAAATAATATAGGAGAGAAAAATGAGGAGAGAATAGAAAAAAGAATATATTTATGTTTTGTCAAAAATAATGGAGTAATTTAGAGGGAGTACTTTTTAAAGCATCGGACTCAAAGTGTCACTATTTAAAATGTTACTTATTGCATGACAAACACACTAACATAACTTATTATTTTTTCTTTACTATTGGAATCATTGTTTTATCACCTTGCTTTATTAATGATTAAAGTCTTCTTTCCTCTCTTTTTTTTAATGAAAAAGACACTCAACACAAATTCTCTTTTTTGTCTATTTTATGATATGAAAAATACACTTTCTCTATTTTATACTCTCTCCATTACATAAAAAATGTCACACTTTCTTTTTTAATTTATCCCATAAAAAATATTACATTTTTTTTTAGAAAAAATTATCTTTTATATTAATATAAATATATTTTTTTTCCACTTAATACATAAAACAACATCTTCTGAAATCTCGTGTCATTTATGATGTATATCATCTATTATTGCGAGGGAGTATATTGAAATAGAGATGAATACAAAGACTGTTGCATTCGCACAAACAACATCCCCCAATTGTCCGTTACGGCGGCGACGGATGTACCGCCCACAAGCGCTCTTCTTCACTATTTCGGTTTAGACACGTACGATTCATTTAAAGTTTAATCGAATCAAATCAAGATCCATCCTGTGAATATAGAAAAGAAAATTTAATTATTTTTCCCTACAGCATATGCGCCGAACCTAAACCCTTCTTCTTTAATATTGGGGGTAGGTGCGCTGCGCTGCGCCCCTCCTCCTTCATATTCAAGTTTTTCTACTCTTCAACCTATACTCCCCAGTTTCTCACCAACTCCATTTGTCGAAAAATCTGCAGTAAAAATGCTATCTTTAAACCTTCTTCCGCCCTCAAATGTCATTCTCTCAAAACCCAGCAACAGACACCGCATTAACGGTTCCCTTCTGGATCGAAACAGAGCTCAATCAGTCAGAAATCAGGTTAATGGATTCTCTCCCGCCGCCCCCATTTGCCGGATCCCGGAATCAAGATCGGATTTTGGGAGGTTTCCGGTGCTCCCTTTGGGAAAGTTTTCAAGATTCCCATCTCAGAAGGCTGGGGCAGCAGCATCCGGAGCCCCGCAAGAATCGAGCCCGGATGGAGAAATCGAAGCCCCGAAGTCCGGGATGAACAAGAAGCTAGCGATTGTCTTCGGGCTGTGGTATTTTCAAAACATTGTTTTCAATATTTACAACAAGAAGGTTTTGAATATCTTCCCATATCCATGGCTTCTCGCATCGTTTCAGCTATTTTGCGGCTCTGTTTGGATGTTAATGCTCTGGTCCTCTAAGCTTCAGCCATGCCCCAAAATAGATAAATCTTTCATTATTGCTCTTCTTGGGCCTGCACTTTTCCACACTGTAGGCCACATTTCAGCTTGTGTTTCATTCTCGAAAGTTGCTGTGTCATTCACTCATGTCATTAAATCTGCTGAGCCTGTTTTCACCGTTATCTTTTCGTCGTTGATTGGTGATTCGTACCCGTTGAAAGTGTGGCTCTCGATCCTCCCTATCGTGTTTGGTTGCTCATTAGCTGCTGTGACTGAGGTTTCCTTCAATTTTGGGGGGCTGTGGGGTGCTATGATTAGCAATGTAGGGTTTGTGCTTCGTAATGTTTACTCTAAGAAGAGCTTGCATCGTTTCAAGGAGGTGAATGGGTTGAATTTGTATGGTTGGATCACAATACTCTCTCTGTTTTATCTGTTTCCGGTGGCCGTGTTTGTGGAAGGCTCCCAATGGGTTGCCGGGTATCATAAGGCCGTTGCAAGCGTTAATCCATCAACCTTTTACCTTTGGGTGTTGGTATCTGGAATATTCTATCACCTCTACAACCAGTCCTCGTATGAGGCCCTCGATGACATTAGCCCCCTCACCTTCTCTGTTGGCAACACAATGAAGAGAGTTGTGGTGATCATAGCTAGTGTCTTGGTGTTCAGGAATCCGGTCCGGCCTCTGAATGCTCTCGGATCTGCCATTGCCATTTTCGGGACGTTCTTGTATTCGCAGGCGACAGCGAAGAAGCCAAAGGTCGAAGGAGCTGAGAAGAAGGAGTAGAATTGCATGAGGAGGTGATTTACTTGTTACTACATTTCATGTTGGTTCAGAAGTTGGACTGTCTTTATTCTTGCTTGCTAGGAATTTTGGACTAAATAAAGCTTTTGACATTAATTCTAATTGTTTTTGGTGAAATGGTGAATGGTTTGGGATGATGGTCGAGTTAAAGCTTTCCAGATTATGACTGTCTTTTATTTTTATCAGTTCCTTGTGGGTTGAGATTTCTTGGATGTGGCAGAGCTTAGACTCACTTGAAAATTATAGATGGATGCCTCTTTAGATTAGTGACTCCTTGAACAATCTTTTTAGTTTTCTTCGGTTGAAGCTCTTATGGAATTAGTATGATGAGTGGAAGTAGAGGATGTGAATTGTGATGCCATCATTCTTCAAGTCCAGATCTTTATCTGCTGCGTGTAGTGTTAGGTTTTTATGTTTGCCTCTATTTTGTGGAGAAAGTGATACTATTACAAATACTATCAAAACAGTAAGCTTGTATGTTTAGGAGGGTATGTTAGATCAAAGATACTGATTATCATATTGGCATAGCAGTGCAACTGTTAAGAGTGCACTCCTTTAACAAGGTTCCGACTGCGACGAGAAGTCGACGGCGGTAGAGATTGTGGACGTCACGGGCTTGCCCCGGGGTCAAATCCAAAACTAGGGTTTACAGAAAATAAAATAGGCGAGAAAATAGGAAAAATATATTATTTCTTGATATATCAATTCATAACACAACTCCCTTTTTATAATCTAAGGACCCTAGATGATTCGACTCTCTTTTGCAATCTGGGTAAGAATCATCAAGAAAATCCGGAAAGGTGCTTAATGGGCTCGACTCAAATATTTTAAATAAATGGCTAAAAAATACTAGTATCTTTGAAAGTAAATAACAATAAAAATAATAAAATAACAATGCCTTGAGCACAGTCAATATGGCACAAAATCCCCATACTTCTCCGGACGCTTTCCTTGTCGTCGCAATCGTGTGTTGGTCTTGATCTCAGCTGCTGCCGGCTCCTCTTCCCCGGTGGTCTCAAATACTTGTGACTCTTGGTCTGCTTCCTGCTCTTCTGCCTCGGTTGAGGCGTCTTCCTCCTCCAATTGTTCCACCATTCTCGTGGACGAAGGTGTACTCGTATTAGCAACCCCATTATTTCATCACTTTTTTATTCATTATTTAGTTTATGAATCACCAATTTCATATACGAAGGTGGACTCGTATTAGCAACCCCATTATTTCATCACTTTTTTATTCATTATTTAGTTTATGAATCACCAATTTCATACTATCTGTGTTTACAAAAAGTGGTAAATTTTTATCCTTAATGAAGTGAATTTATCTTTACTAGCAATATATCAGTCACTTTTATCTTTATTCATCTCTTATTTTACTAATTTTGCATTAGAAGTTGTGTCATTCAATACCAAATTTAAGTTTCATGAGTAGAGTCAATACTCCCCCCGTCTCAGATAATTTGACTCAGTATTCTATTTCAGACCGTTCCACATAATTTGTCTCATTTCACTTTTACCATTTCTGGTAGTGGACCTCATATTCAACTAACTCATTCTTACTCATATTTTATTACGAAACTAATAACACTTTAAAAGTAGGACCCACATCCCACCAACGTATTCAACTTACTTTCTATTAGATTTCTTAAAACCCATGTCGGGTCAAAGTGTTCCAGGGATTATAATTTTTGTAACACTACAATATTTATGAAATGTAATCATCCTGTCAACAATTTAAAAATTACAATAAATAATTATTTTTTCTATAAATTGAAAGTTGACTTGTTTACCAGATGGGCCAATATGGCAAAAAACAACGAGTTGTCAAACGATATTTTCTGAAATCTGAATAGAAAAAGGTAACAATTTCAAAAATTTCCACCAAACTTTGAGATTTTATCAACCTCCCCCAAACTTTTAGAATTTTCTTATTTTCTCCCTAGTGATAAATTTTTCTAAAATTATTTAACACCCAAACTTTTAAAATTCAGGTACGAGGATAAATTTATACATTAAAATATAAAGGGAAAGATTTTTTTTAAAAATAACAGTAGTTCATTAATTTCTATAAGAACACATCATTTAAATAAAAAAAAACTACACATAATAATGTTAAATCACAAAAATAAAGCGTATATAAAGATGAAAACAATAATCACAAAAATAAAATCACTTTCCAAGGATTCAAACCAAATTGGGAGTTTGAGGAAAAAAGGTTGGTGTGGCGTCTTGGCACTTGGGTACGCGGGTGGAGTCCAAACTTTCCCTTTTCACCCAGACAAATGGTGGAAAATTTGAAAGATATTAGAGAATGGCAAGACTCGAAGATCATTAAGGGAAGAAGAGGAGTGAATTTGGATCCTCAATCGGTGTCGAATTCTTTTACAAAATATTCTTAGTTGGGGTTGAGATGGGCGAGCGTGTCCTCACGGGTATGTTCTTCTTTTCATGAGGATGTGCAAGACTAGGGGTTTTCTTTGTTGCTGACATTTTTGGCTCTGCTGCCGCTTGGGTGTTTTGCTTATATTCCTCTCATCCCCTTGTGCTTTTGGTGTGTCGGGGTGCCCCCGATCTCATGAGTTTTTGGGAGTTTGTGAGATGTGTTGGCTTTAACGCTTGCGATTGTGTTTTGTTTTTTCTGCAGAGCTTTGTTTTTTTTTGTTGTGCTGAACTTTAGCACACTACCCTGTTAGTTCGAACATTTTTCTTCTATATCAAAAAAAAAATTCTAATCCAATGCAATTTGAAAGACAAAACTCACTAATATCTCAATTTCCTATATCTCTTAAATTTTGTTATTTTTTCAAGACATTACACATTTCAAGATAATTTAAAAAAGATTTATGGTCCACAACAATAAAAAAAATACTCACTTCGTCCCAATAAATATGAAACATTTGGTTTCCGGCACAAGATTTTATGCAGTGGTGTTTTGTGAGTTAATGAAGAGGGAGTAAAGTGTGAGAGAGAGAAAAGTAGAGAGGGTGTTGTTTCCATTTTAGGAAACGTTTCATTTTTAATGGGACAACCCAAAATGAAAACGTTTCATTTTTAATGGGACAAAGGGAGTATAATTTAGAAAATGATAAATTTAGATTAAATCACAAAATAATTTTATTTTGATTGAAATTGTTCATTAAGAGGAAAATCAGATTTTGTAGTTCATGTATTTAAGTTAGAAATATGTAAGTTTAGTAGGAAAATCATAGGAAATTCGTATATGGATTTGTCATCTTTCGCCATGTAGATAGTAATTGACAAGTGTACTTCACATCAACTGTAATTCGGAATTGCTTATCGGGAAAAATTATAAAAATTCAAAGTTCATATATTTATATTCAAAAATAAAATTAGGGAGAAAAACAAGAAAACATTGAAAATTACTACGTACCTAAGCACAACAACCGATTTAATGTTGAAATAGTTGAGAATGATATAGTATTAGTCAGTACTAAAGAGAGAGAGAAATGATGAACGGTATTCTGTGTTGTACGTATTGAATTGAATACTTTTCCTATAGAATAGGGGGCCCGGGTGATATATAAGTACTGTTGCTCTGCATAACTTATTCTATTCATGATATTTTCAGATATCTTTTGACTCTAGAAATTGATCTTCAATTGATTCTTTCCTTTCTTGTGTTGTAACTTGTAATAGAGGTAGGTCAATTGACCAGATCATGTACAATCCCTTATCCACTGTGGATACGAAAAGATATCCTGTTCCAACTCGGCATGATGGCCTCACCCGAGCCGAGTTGTTCACTGCCTATACAATACATACTCACTACAATGAGAATTGTCCAATAAACATTTCTCTCTCTCTCTCTCTTCTTGGTTTCCAGTAAGAGAAACACATCACAAGATCAAGATGTCTTCCTCTACAAAGGATAAGGAGGTAACACTAACATTGCCTGAAAATTACAATTCAATTTCTTTTTTACAAAAATTATGATGAATGAATGGTTCACATGTTTTTGCCGCTTCTCTCCTTTTTTTCATTATATTTGGCCCAATATTCTGTCGCAAATGCGACAAGGGATAAAGATCTTGTTCAACCCTGTATCCACATAATAATAGCATAAACAGAGAGATGAAAATAAAAATGGAAATTGGAATATTTTGTAGTACAAAAATATGGTACTTGTAGTCTTGTTCAATTGTTGCTGTTAATTCATAGGTGTGTGAAGGAAATGAAGGTGGTGATGGTGTTGGGGTTGGTGTTGGGTGGTGTCTCTCAGGGGATAAGGATTTCTTTGATGTTATTCTGGCAAAGACACATGTTACCGTAGGTCATCATTATCTGGTACATATTCATTTCTCTTGTTTTTCATTACAACCTCTGAATTCTTAGTATAAATGATTCCTTGATTTTGGTGGCAACAGCGTCCACCGGCACATATTCTTCCCAAACTTCCTAGTGCAAAGGTGCCTTTGGTTCTGAGGCATGGTGACAAGCAGTGGCAGATGATGTATCTTGGAAACGACAAGAGGCCGAGGTTTGAGTGTGCTGGTTGGAAAAGATTCGTGAATGATAACAATCTGAAAGAGGGAGATGCTTGCATCTTTGAAGTGATGGAGTCGAGCCCTCAGATTCTGAGGCTCGACGTCGTCATCATCAGGAACACTATGGATCTGCCGCCGGCACTGCTGTCCAAGATTCAATCCCAGGGAAAGACACCGGAGACAGCTATAGAGCTTTGACTTCACTATTTTCACCATTATGCTTTACATTTCTGTCTCTGTAGACTCTATGTTTTCTACTCTGCTTAATTACGTTAATATGTAATGTGCCTTGTGGAAGGTGGATTTAATGTGCCTGTAGCAGAATTGGTAATTTGTAGTGAAACTCATGCTTGAATACTTGGTTATTTGGGTATTAGACTTCAAGCCTTAAGAATAACATGCAGTAGTATCTTATATACCTATTCAAATTATGAGTTTTTTCATGAATTTAAAGTTGGTATAAAAAAATCATAAAATTTTTCGAGGGGTGCTAATTTCCCACAAAATCAATTTTATCATATTTATCCAATGTGATCGTTTCATCAAACTCTGAAAGACCTCTTTTTATGAGTTAAAACACCAAATCTTTGTTGTTGGTTTTGTCCACCATTTTGTCCAATATTTGTTGGAGCCCTTGCAGTTTCACTCGTTTCTCCATCCAACCTTTAACAAATACTCCGTCCGTCCCCTATTTGGAGTCACTCTTTGACCGGGCACGAATTTTAAGAAATGTAAAGAAAAGTTGGTTGAAAAAGTTAGTGGAATGTGAGACCCATTTTTTATATTGGTTTTATAATAAAATGTGAGTGAGTTGAGTTAGTGGAATGTGGGACCTACTTACTATTTATGGTAAAAATGAAGTGTGACTCTTAATTGGAGACGGATTGAAATGGAAAAATGTGACTCTTAATGGGGGACGGAGGGAGTATTGATCGATGACTAACGTGATCGTGCATATCACATCACATATATTTTATCGCACTTGTTGAACTAATTCTAGAAAACGTCGTCTCCAACGACAGAAAAAAAAAATCGACGCTGTGTGGATCAATAATTTACTACTCCTATGTCTCATTCACAACTACAGAGGTAATGGAATAATTAATACAAATTAATTTGTGATATAAATTAATCAATTAGGGGTGTTCAGTACATAAAATTCAGGTTTATCATATGGACGATCCCTAAATCAAATGACATAAATCTTTGAGTGATATAAAGTTCATAATTTCACAAGAAAATTCGGAATACTATATCCATCTATAAAAATAATCTTATTTTTTTAATTTTATTTTGAGCCTTTCAGAAAACTAGTCCCTATCATATTCATAGTAAGTTCTCTTCCTCCATAAGATGTGTCTCATTTTTCAATAACAATATTTTAATCACTTTTTATCTATATCTCTTTCCGGCTTCACTAAACAAGCCTATTTTTTTTTATGAACCGAATGAAATAGTCACGTGACTCTTTCTCACGAATTGAGTATACAGAGAGGAAATAAGAGAGAACTGTGTGGTAGTTATGATTGATAACAACTCGAAACACCTAAAAGGCTAGAGCACTACTCCCTATATCCGCAAATATGAGTTTGGTTTTTTTTTCGGCACGAGTTTTAAGAAATGTTAAGAAAAATGGATGGAAGAAAGTTAGTGAATGTGAGTCTCATTTGTGAGTGCAGTGAGTTAGTGAAGTGTGAGATTTTTTTACCATTTATAGTAATAATGAACTGATATTCCTAATTGGGGACAGACCAAAATGCAAAAACGGGACTCCTATTCGTGGACAGAGGGAGTATTTTATATCCTTAAAATATAGTACTCCTTGATACGCCCTTCCAAAATAATCAGTTTTCGTCATTTTATATTAAAACTCATGTCATCTTTAAGTCTCTATTTTTAAGAAATGGAAAGAGTATAGCACTTTCCATAAGAGTATAATTCAATAGTCTATTTAGTACTCATTTCATTCCATTCGAAATGACAAGAATGTACTCCCTCTGTTTCACAAGAATATGCAATTTTGGTTGGGCATGAGTTTTAATGCACAATTGGTAAAGTTAGAGAGAAGTAGAAAGAAAAAGAATAAATTATTGTTAGTGAAGAATCATATCCACCTTAATAGAAAGAAAAAAATTCCAAAATTAGAAATTGCATATTCTTGTAGGACGGACTAAAAGGGAAAGAGTACATATTCTAATAGGACAGAGGGAATAACACATTCGAAAATACCACTCTTTATTTTATTTTCTATAGTATTTTAGCTTTTCACCATTTAATATAATAAAACAAACTATACAAAAATCACGTTCTGCAATAAAAACGTTCCACTCTCACTATTTTATTTTCTATACTACCTTACTTTTACACCATTTAATATAAAAAACAAACTGTATAAAAAAATAAAATGCTTCCCTCTCTTAAAAATAAAGTCTAATAGAAGAAAGGTGTGAATGTGTGCATCTGTCTATAAATATGAAAATTGACGTCCAATCCAAATCCAATATGGATTGGAAAAGATGTGTCAATATTGGTTAGAAAATTGTGTGAGATCACATGAGTTGATCTCTACTATTACACACCGGATAAACCTATGCATTAGTCCATTACACCTTTCTTTCTTTCTTTATATATAGCACTCCTTGGTCTCCATTGAGAGTAGCACATCACACTATCACAGCACAAGATGTCGAAAGCCTCTACAAAGGATACGGAGGTAACACCAACACTGCCTCAAAATTTACTATCCAATTTCTCTCTCTTTTTTTTACAAAAATTCTACTCAAAATATTAGGTTTGAGGTGATGGATCTCATGTTTTAGGCTAAATATCTTGTTCAAGCCAGTCTTGTTAAATTTTTGCTGTTAATTCCTAGATGATTGAATTTTATAAGATGTTTGTCTAGGTGTGTGAAGGAAATGAAGGTGGTGATGGAGTTGGAGCTTGGTGTTGTCTCTCCGGGAACAAGGATTTCTTTGATGTTATTCTGTCAAAGTCACATATCACCACCGTTCCTCATTATCTGGTACTTCTTCAATTCTCTCTTGTTTTTTCATTACAACCTTTGAATTTTTAGTGTGTTGTGTGTGTAATAAATGGTGCATTTCCTTGATTTTGGTGGCAACAGCGTCCACCGACACATATTCTTCCCAAACTTCCTAGTGCAAAGGTGCCTTTGGCTCTGAGGCATGGTGACAAGCAGTGGCAGATGATGTATCATGGAAACGACAGCAGGCCGAGGTTCGCTTGCGCTGGTTGGAAAAAGTTTGCGACTGATAACAATCTGGCAGAGGGAGATGCTTGCATCTTCGAGGTGATGGAGTCGAGCCCTCAGATCCTCAGGCTCGACGTCATCATCATCAGGAACACCATGGATCTGCCGCCGGCACTGCTGTCCAAGATTCAATCCAAGGGAAAGACACCAGAGACAGCCATAGAGCTTTAACTTCACTATTATGCTTTGCATATTTAAGTCTAGACTGTAGCTTGTTTATGTTTTCTACTCTTCTCTACTATGTTAATTAGGTTAATTTGGATTTAATTTGCATGCTTCATCATGTTCATTGTCCTTTAATGCAGTCCATATGGTTTCTTGGTCAGTGGATTGTAGTCAATGGATTGAAATTTTTATCCTACATTATGGCTGAATGCCACGTGATTATTTTCTGGTACTAATAAAACAAAAGTAGTGTATCGTTCATCTAAGCTGTGAATGTCCACACTCCACATTTAAGGATATTAATTTTATCAACTACATACAATATTCCTACATAAATCAATTATGATGTCTATATATGTATAGATGGCCCAGTACATTCTGCACTGAACTGTAAAAAGTCATACTACTAGAATAATTGGTGATTTGGTAATTGAATTCATTCCTTGAGGATAACATTTATTTATCACACTTTGTTCATGTTTGGAAGTTTTATGGAGTTCTTTGCCTTTTTTTAATTTTTTATTTAATACTCTCTCTGTCTCTTAAAACTATAAACTTTTGAAGGAGCACGAAACATATAAGTGCTTGTAATTGTGGAATATTTCGAGCATAATTAGGTGCTCGGAACTATTTCCATCAAGCTTTCACTAGTGACACGAGCAAAATAATGCTCACATAATGGAAGTGTTGTGCTAGGGAAAGTACACGCAAGCCTTTAGGGGGAATAAATACCAAGCACCTTAGGTGCTCGGTATATCTTGTTTTACCGAGCACTTTGGTACTCGATAAACATTAATTTTTTGGTTGAGAAATATAAGATTTTCCATTAGAATATAATCCAAATTCTCTTTCATTTTTTAACCTTAAAAACATCTCTAGTTTACTAAATAATCGCACATTTTCTGTGTAATATAATCTGTGCAAATTAATCAAACCACATTTCCAACTAGTAATGTTGTTATAATCCGTGC
Organism: Salvia hispanica; assembly: GCF_023119035.1. Lineage (NCBI taxonomy): Eukaryota > Viridiplantae > Streptophyta > Magnoliopsida > Lamiales > Lamiaceae > Salvia > Salvia hispanica. The sequence continues at coordinate 47,066,195 of NC_062965.1, forward strand.
AAATTAAATGAGCTATTATTCCTAGGATGAAAAGAGAAGATGAAGTTTAGTACTCCATTTTATAAGCCATGTCATTCACCTAAATTAATTAATTTATTGGTAAAATTTCATTGGTCTGGAAATTTTCTGAAAAAGTAATCATAGGTTCTTCTCTCCATCACAACAATAGGACACCGATTAAGACAAAAGAGTGTTTAGTCACCCATGTGAAGAAAGACTATAGTAGAAAAATGTGAAATTTCTATTTTCACATGTTAATTTGAATATAAATTCAGAAATAGGAAATGTGTAAGTGTATCCATTTCAAAAATATGGATGTTGCAGTCAAGTGATGGAGAAATGTGGGCCACCACTAGTTCCAACACGGGTCTCCAATTTACAATTACATAGTGGAGTAGTATTTCTTTCTTTCTTTCTTGTTATCACATTATCTCAGCACAAGATGTCTATCCCTACTGTACACAACAAGGAGGTAACTAGTTCTATCCAATTTCTTTTTTACAAAAGTTGTACATACTTAATATTTTTGGTTTGGTTGATTGATCTCATGTTTTTGCCACTCTCTCCCTTTTCATTTTCCTTTTCAAGCCACTGAACATGATTTTTTTTTTGCTAGAATAAAACTAGTTAACAAAGGAAATTAGTACTTGTAGTGTTTTGTTAAATTTTTGGTGTTACTTCATTGATGGTTGAATTTGAGTTGGTTGTTTAGGTATGTCAAGTGAATGAAGGAAATGAAGGTGGTGATGGAGTTGGGAGTTGCCTCTCAGGGAATAAGGATTTCTTTGATGTTATTCTGTCAAAGTCACATATCACACGCCCTCACTGTCTGGTACATCTTCTCTTGTTTTTTCATTACAACCTCCAAAATGGTGCATTTTTTGAGTATCAATCAACGATTCCTTGATTTTGGTGGCGCAGCTAATGCCAAAACATATTCTTCCCAAGCTTCCGAGTGTAACGGTGCCTTTGGTCCTGAGGCATGGTGACAAACAGTGGGAGACGATGTACGTTGGAGACAAGAAGAAGCCGAGGTTCGATTATGGTGGTTGGAAAACCTTTGTGGATGATAACAATCTGGCAGAGGGAGATGCTTGCATCTTTGAGGTGATGGAGTCGAGCACTCAGATTCTGAGGCTCGGCGTCGTCATCCTCAGGAACACCATGGATCTGCCGCCGGCACTGGTGTCCAAGATTCAATCCCATGGCAAGACACCAGAGACAGCTATAGAGATTTAACTCTCACTATTTTCACCATCAAGAAGCTAACTAATTAAACATTTCTCTCTGGACTCTAGCAGTCTAGCTTATCTATGTTTTCTACTCTGTTAATTAGGTTAATTTTGAAGCTGGATTGAATTTGCATGCTTCATCATTCTATAATGCAAATTAGTCCATCAGATTTCTTGGCCAGCTTTATATGGTTATTTAAATTTTTATCCCATGATAATGGCTGAATGGCATGTGGCGATTTTATGATACTATTTCATTTTTATGATGGTACTTTAAAATGGGAATAAATTAGTCTTTCCACAAAATTAAAAGTTACTACCTCCGTCCACCAAAATTAGTCCCATTTTTTTATATCCATTCGTCCCCCAAAATTTGTTCCATTTCACTTTTACCATTTTTGGTAGTGGACCTCATATTCCACTAATTTATTCCTACTCACATTTTATTATAAAACTAATATATAAAAGTAGGATTCATAATCCACTAACTTTTTCAACTCACTTTCCATTACATTTCTTAAAATTTGTGCAGAGTCAAAGTGGGACGAATTTTGGTGGACGGAGGTTGTAAAAGGCTCCCATGAACTTCGTGAGGGGTGTCAATGTCCCACAAAATCATTTTTCCCAAATTTAATATGTGGACTTAATATGCATGCTAACATCATGTTCAATTGTTCATCATCCTTTATATGTTCATTGTTGGTTGATGGATTGAAATTTTATCATTTATCATGCCTGAATGCCAAATTGATTTTTTTTTATTTAATGCTACTACTAAAATGACAAAAAAAAAGTTGTGTATGAGTCCAGAATTACGGTCAAGAAAGTCATTATCTAAGGATTTTCATTTTATTAGCCAAATACATGCATACGTAATACAGTGGTCATGTTTGGTTGCCAAGATTCTGTCTGAGAAAGTAATCTGATTCCTTAAATTTTAAATTCCTGTGTTTGTTTCGGTTTTTAATCAAACTGGAAAAGTAATCAGAATCCGAGAAAAAGGAAAGTTAGTACAACTTTCCAGGATTCTGAATCCTAACTTTTCTCAGGTATTATTTTTCCCAGTTTTTGGATTCTTACATATTTAATACAATATACTCCCTCCGTCCCGCTTTAGCAGTCCCATTGACATTTCTGCACTCGTTTTGTAAAAATGATAATAAATAGTAAAAGTGGAAAAATAATAAAGTAAAAAAGAGAATAATGTAGAGAAGAGTCTTATCTACATTATTCTCTTTTTTACTTTATTATTTCTCCACTTTTACTATTTATTATTATTTTTACAAAACGAGTGCAGAAAAGTCAATGGGACTGCTAAAGCGGGACGGAGGGAGTAGTATAGTTTTTTTTTATTATTAATAATTACAATGTTTTAAAAATAATTTAATATTATAAATCATACTTAATTTCATTATAATAAATAACTATGATTAAAATTATCATAATTATAATTATATTTTATAATCATTCATAATAGTAATTAGAAATTTATTAAATAATTAAAATATAATTATATAATATAAATCATATAAAAAATAATAATTGCCGAAAATAATACTATTTATTTATCACACTTTGTTCATATTTACAAATTAGCATCCTTAATTACACGAAAAAATGTCCTTAACAGGTATTTTGTTGTAGTGGACGTTGTGTCGATGGTGTTTTATTCTCACAATGCTTTTTGCAATCTCCAAATTATTGAAAGAAGATGTAGGAGACAATGTATTGTGTTGTGTATTCATTAGAATGATCCATCCCCCTTAATATAGGAGTTGTTACACTGTAATTACGGCATACAATCATTCTAATTCTTAGGCAAATATGCTCCCTATCAATTACTATCAATTACATATTTCCTCCTTTAATTATGTCTCCTTATTTGGTAAGTTGAGAGTATGGTATATTTGACACTCCCCCTCAAGTTGAGCAACGGCATCCCCGATACTCAACTTGCCTAGTACCTCAATGAAGGTTTTGGGATTCACTGCCTTCGTGAGAATGTCTGCTAGTTGTTCTTCTGATCGGACGAATGGGAGCTCTATGACTCCCCCATCGATTTTTTCCTTGATAAAATGGCGGTCAACCTCCACATATTTAGTCCTATCATGTTGGACTGGATTTTCTGAAATGCTGATCGCTGCTTTGTTGTCGCAGAAAAGCTGACTTTTCCTCATCGGTGGAAATCCAATCTCAGTAAGTAATCTCCTAAGCCACATTATCTCCGTTAGACCACTCTTGATTCCTCGGAACTCTGCCTCTGCACTGGATAAAGCTACTACTTTCTGCTTCTTGCTTTTCCAAGTAACCAGGTTTCCTCCTACAAACGTGAAGTATCCCCCAGTGGAATTCCGATCTGTAGGATTACTAGCCCAATCAGCATCAGTGTATCCATCTATCTCGAGATCTTCACTCTTCCTAAGTAGCACTCCATATCCCGTGGTTCCCTTGAGATAGCGTACGATCCTCAATGCAACATCTAAGTGATTTTGTTGAGGACGATGCATGAATTGGCTTACCACTCCAACCGCATATGAAATGTCAGGTCTTGTGTGAGACAGATAAATGAGTTTGCCTACCAACCGTTGATATTCTTCTCGGTTTGCTAACTTAGCGCCGTCTTCAAATTTCAATCCATGGTTCACCATCATTGGAATGTCTGCTGATTTACAGTCCAACAGTCCAACTTCTGCCAGTAGATCAAGCACATACTTCTTCTGTCGTAAAAATATCCCTTTCTTTGACCGAAGCACTTCTTTTCCTAGAAAATATTTGAGGGGCCCAAGATCTTTCATCTCAAACTCCTGAAATAAGTTTGCTCGGAGATTACTGATTTCCTCTTCATCGTCCCCCGAAATGATCATGTCGTCCACATAAATTAGCAGACAAGTCATTTTCTCCCCTCGCTTCTTCAAGAAAAGGGTATGATCTGAATGGCTTTGGATGTACCCATACTTCTGCATTGCTTGTGAGAATCTGCCAAACCATACTCTTGGTGACTGTTTTAGTCCATACAATGTTTTCTTAAGTCTGCACACCTTTCTCCCCCCTGAGTATCCAGGTGGCATCTCCATGTATACTTCTTCATTTTTTTTCAGTTCACCATGCAGAAATGCGTTGGTCACATCAAACTGGTGTAGAGGCCAATCTTTACTTGCAGCAACTGCCAGCAGTGTTCTGACTGTGCTCATTTTTGCTACTGGGGAGAAAGTCTCTTCGTAGTCTACTCCATACGTCTGCGTGTACCCTTTTGCCACCAGTCTGGCCTTGTATCTCTCAATCGATCCGTCAGCTCGTCTCTTGATGGTGAATATCCATCGGCATCCTACTGGTTTCTTTCCTTCTGGCAAATTGCATTCTTCCCAAGTGCCATTTCTGATAAGTGCATCCATTTCCTTCTTCATTGCCTCCCGCCAGTGTTTATGCTTCATTGCCTCTATCCATGAACACGGAATCTCCTCGTCTTCATATAGAGCTGCCTCAAATGCCTGTGCCATTTCTGTTAGGTAGCCTTGTGCAGAATTGACAATGGAATATTGGGTTTTCCTTCCTTTCCACTCTGGGGAGTATCTCTTGGGAGGTATCCCCCTGTTTCTTCGTAGGGGAAGTATAAATCCTCCCATGTCGCTTCCACTTATTTCCACTGGTTCACTGTTTGTAGCAGTTTCCTGTCTCAGATCATCAATATCAACAATATCGCTTACCATAGGAATCGCAGGCGGGGAAGATGGTGTAGGAATGTCACTCAACTCCTCAGGCTGTGTATGAGACTCTGTAGACGGCCCGTTGGTACTGCAGTTCACTTCGTCTGGTGGACCAACTTCAGTCACAGGGTCTGTATTTGGCAAGCTATGGAGATTTACGGTTTGAGGTAGGGAACAACTGAGCGGGCCACTAAGTGGAATATTATCACTCTCCTCCCCCTGACCGCGAGGTTGGGTAAAGAAATACTCACTCTCAACGAAATCACAATTCATTGTGGTGTACAGGCTTTTGGCTTTTGGATCATAGCAGCGATATCCTTTTTGATTTGTTCCGTACCCCAAGAAAACACACTTAACAGAGCGGGGAGCAAGCTTGGATCGGTTATGTTTTGGGATATGGACATAAACAGAACAACCAAAGATCCGCGATTCAAGGTTAAGAGGTGGTGGTATTTGGTGCATAGATGACATAACATCGATGGGTTTTTTGAGATTTAGGATGCGGGTAGGTAATCTGTTGATGAGGTTGACTGAAGTGGCTAAAGCTCCGAGCCAGAAATTTTTGGGGACCCTAGATTCAATCACAAGGGCTCTAGTCATTTCGAGTAGAGTCCTATTCTTTCGTTCAGCTACCCCATTTTGTTCTGGTGTGTGGACAGGTTGTTTGATGGATTATCCCTCGTTCAGAAAAAAAGTTTTGCATATTGGCATTAACAAATTCACCCCCATTGTCTGACCTAAGGATTTTAATTGTTTTTCCATATTGATTATGCACTAGAGTATAAAACATACAGAATTTGTCAAAGACCTAAGATTTTGACCGTAGAAAGTAAACCCAAGTCATACGCGTGCAATCATCAATAAAGAGAACGAAATATTTAAACCCTAGACCACCCACCACAGGGGCAGGACCCCAAACATCAGAGTGAACAATGGAAAAAGGAACCTTCTCACGGGTATTACTAAATTTAAACGTGTGTCTGTGGCTCTTGGCCAAAAAACAAGTTTCACAATTCAAATGGGAAAGATTGCTAGTAAGTTTAGGAAACAGAAGACGTAAATATCCTATAGACGGATGTCCTAACCGGCGATGCCAAATCCAGGCTTGTGATGAAGTCGGTCCGTGAGTCAGCATCGCAGTACCGTGGTGGGCCATCCTGTCTACATAATAAAGCCCTTGTTTTTCAGTGCCACGCCCAATCATCATCCCCGTCTTGATATCCTGTAATTCACAGAAATTGGACTGCATTAGTAGTTTACAATGGAGTTCTCTGGTAATATGACTGACCGAGACCAATTTATTTGCCAGAGAAGGGACATAGAGACAGTTCGAAAGTCTCAAAGTGGGCGACAGTGTGATAGTGCCGGCTCCTGCAATAGGTATTGTATGCCCATTTGCTGTGCGAACAAAACTTTTACGAGAATCAGATATGTCAGTGAAATCAAATGCCTCAAAAGACATCGTGTCTGTCGCGCCACAGTCAAAAATCCAATTTTTATCTTTGTTTATGGAAGTAGTCACGGAGGAATTTGCTAGGGCCTGGAATGAATTGTTGCAGCTGATATTTGGTGTAAAATCAAGTTTTGGGGTATTTTGTAATGTGTTTTCGGATTTATGTAGAGTTGGGACTTTTTTTGGCAATAAGTTGGGGCTTGGAGGGGGTCTTTGTAATTTTTGGTGTTTTGTGGGGTGGGTTTGGGAGATATTTCCTGGATGGGGTATCTGATGTAATTTGTTTGTTTCTGTGGGGCTGCTTTGTAAGGGAGTTAAATGGTGGGGTTCGAAAAGATATTTGTCACAACTATTGGGGTCAAATGATAACTTCTCATGAGTTGGGGGTTTTATCCCCAAAATCATACCTGACATTGACATAGCCCTAGCCGTGGAGCACACAACCTCCTCACTGCCGCGATGTTCGTTTCCTGTTCCGCAGTGCGTCGCACCGGCGCTGCCCGCCGTGCCCCCGGCGTCGGTAGCCCGGTCTCCGACCACAGTGGCGACCTTTCCTCCTCGATTCGCGGCAGCTCTTGTTGCTCTGTTTCGCTTCATTTCGTCCCACCAATCGGGAAATCCGATTAGTAGGAAACAACCATCTTTGGTGTGCTTTTTACCACCACAATGGGTACAGGTAAGTCGGCTTCGATCTTCGTCCGGTCGTTTCTGCCATGGGCGTTGAGTCGCCTGCTGTCCAGTGGTTGAGCGGTTTCGAGCAGTGGCTGCGAGGCCAGAGGCGAGGCCGGCTGGATTTTGTGAGGAGCCTATGCCCTGGATTTGGTTGTTGACTGATTCTCGTCTGACGCGTGCGTATGCCTCGCGCGCCGATGGTAATGGGTCAAGCCGGATGATTTCCTTTTTGACAGATTCATACTTGTCATCCAGTGCGGTGACGAATTGATAAAGTCGTAACCTTTCCTTTGTCATTGGTATTATCTCTCTGCGATCTATCGAGATCCACAGAGATTGGAACTTATTCCACAGTCTCTCGAGGGACATTTCATCTTGTTTGAGTGTGTTTGTCTGTCGGTACAGGTCGTATACTTGAACGGGGTCTGCGCCGCTGCCGTAGGTGATGGCCAGCCCGTCCCAAAGATCCTTGGCCGTTGCATATTGTGAAACCTCATTCACAAGATCCGCCGCCATGTTGTTGATAATCCAAGTAAAGACGCAGTGGTCTCGTTGCTGCCATTGTTGATATGTTGGGTCGTTTCGGGATGGAGGGACAGAAACTCCATTGATGTGAGATGTCAGTCCCCTCCCCCCAATTGCCCGGTCCATGAGATCGGCCCAAAGTGGGTAATTATCCCCATCCAGTTTCGCTCTGACTGTGATATCACCCAACGATTCGGGGTGATGAGTCTTTTCTGGAGTTTTGTTGGGGATCGAACTCATGCTCAGCCGCAGGAACTCCGCAAATTGTGCGGCGAGTTCCGCAGGGAAGGGTGAAGGGTTTGGGTGGGAATCGGTGTTTTTGTTGTTGGTTGTTTCTGACATGTTTTCTGTTTCAGAATCTGACATATTGCTTGTGTTTGCTGTAGGATTGAAAAGAAGGTTGGGAGAGGTATATTACGGGCGGTGATGAAATTTTTCTGAGCCCGAACCTGCTCGTGATACCACATTGAAAGAAGATGTAGGAGACAATGTATTGTGTTGTGTATTCATTAGAATGATCCATCCCCCTTAATATAGGAGTTGTTACACTGTAATTACGGCATACAATCATTCTAATTCTTAGGCAAATATGCTCCCTATCAATTACCTATCAATTACATATTTCCTCCTTTAATTATGTCTCCTTATTTGGTAAGTTGGGAGTATGGTATATTTGACACAAATATCGTGGACGCACCTCGATTCAATTTTCACTTGTGGTCGAGAAGCTCAAGGCGATGACCGTCTCTTCTCATTCTCGGTCATGTACTTTCTCAATCGAACTTCAGGGTCAGAGGAACCTTTAACAAATATTGATCGTGCAAATCCCGTGACCTTGATCCCAGTTATGGTTCCAACATTGTTGTATTCTAATCAAACTAGGATTTACAAAACCACATTAATGTAATGAAAATCTTTACTGTGTCTCATTCACAACTACAAAGAGGTAATTAATGGAGTACAAATTTGTAATATAAAAAATTAGTAATCAATTAGATGGACAATTCCTCAAAACTCGGGATTCCGTGTAAATGGACAATTCCTCAAAACTCGGGATTCCGTGTATCGCTTCTAGTTTCGGTTCCAATTTAGTAGATGTGTTTTCATTCTTAGCCTTTTTTTATGCACTTTTATATCAAAACTTGACAAATTAATTAAACAATCAATTAATAGGAGACAAAAGTATACTTATGATAATCGATAAAAAAGCGTAACCCAAAAAAATATACATGCAATTCAGGTTTATCATATGGACGATTCCTAAATCAAATGACATAAAATTCAGGTTTATTCATGGTATAACCCACAATGACAATTAGTTCGTAATATAATTCATAATTCCACAAGAAAATTCGTAAATAATATATCCGTTCATAAAAAGTAATCTTGTTTTTTCTATTTTAAGCCTTTTTTCAAAACTTAGTCCCTATCTTATTAAATTCTCCGACAATTACACTCTAATCACGTTTTTAATCTATCTCTTTCTTACTTCACTAGTTTTGCTGTAAAAAATAGTAAGTATAATGTTCACAAACAAGTCTACTTTTATGAAATGCAATATTTACATGTTTCTTTCTCACGAATTGAGTATATAGAAAGGAAATACTACCAGAGAATTGCGTGGTAGTTATGAACTTATGATTGTTAACCATTCATAACACCTCAAAAATTTCAGACGTTGTTTTTTTTTTTTTTTAAGAAATCTCAGTTGTTTATAACTATCACTATCTCAACAGGTTAGAGCACTATTTGATATCCTTAAAAATATTACTTGATCCGTCCTTCCAAAATAATCATGTTTTTGTTATTTTATAGTACTACACTATTAAAATTCATCACTAGTAAACGCGTGTTGCGGATGCTCTTAGTAAACCGCCAAAAATGAATGAAAATAGAAACAATGTGGACAATAGCTAGGGAGTTCATCATGTAAAAGCTCAAAGAAGAACAAATTAATCATGCAATCAGCAAGGCTCGTTTTCCCCAATTTTTGAAATAAAGACTAAGGCCATGCTTGGTACGATGGAATGGAATGAGGGTGGAATGCAATGGAGGTTGGAATGGAATGAGGGTGGAATGCAATGGAATCCTCATTCCATTCTTGTGCTTGGTAAATGAAAGGAATACAAATGGAATGAAATTATGTGTGTTGCTTTGTGTGTGTGTATGTGTGTGTTGTTGTGTGTCAGTGTTTGAGAGTTTGTGCTGCTGTGTGTGTGCATGTGTTTGTGTGTGTGTGTTTTTTGTTGGGTGTGTGTGTTGTTGTGTGTCAGTGTGTGTGAGTTTGTGTTGCTGTGTGTGTATGTGCGTATGGCTTTTTTTGCTGTGTGAGTGTGTTGCTATGTGTGTGCGTGTGTTTTTTTTGCTGTGTGTGTGTGAGTGTGTTGCTACGTGTGTGATTTTTTTAATAATTAAAAATTTTAAAATTTTAATTTTATCATACAATTGAGATGATATTAAATTCAAATATAATATAAAATAATATTTATATAATTTTATTAAAATTTAAAATAAGAAAAATGTAAAATGAAATGAAATGGCCATTCCTTAGCTAAATTGAAGGAATGGCTATTCCATGGGGAATGGAATGGTGATTCCAAGTGGAATGGTGATTCCTAAGGAAATAAAATACCAAGCAAAGGAATGGAACGGAGGTAGGAATGTCATTCCATTTCCCCATTCCATTCCAGCATACCAAGCATCCCATTCCATTCCAGCATACCAAGCATGGCCTAATCAATTAAGAATCCTTGACTGAATTTACATCCTCAACTAATTTTCCCTAACCTTTTCTTCATCACTTTCCAACTTTGAGAGGCGATGAAAGGAGGGCAGAGAAGGTGCCCAGTTTTTGGAATTCGAATGAGATAAGTATCCCACATCGACAGCTAGAGACACACAATACCAAACTGCCACTATAAAATAAGAGCCCAATTTTTACCTGTGAATAACGCAGCTGCGCGTTGAGCACATAGCGAACTATTCTTTCGCCTTTTACTAAAGAATACCGTGTGCTCGTCGCTTATAAGTAGCATACGCCATTTTTTGGAGGGGTTTTCTCTTTAAGAAAGCCCCGACAGTTGAGTTAAGTTTTGAAAATATAGTTAGGAGCGTGTTTTCTTGAAAGAAGACACCCAATAATACAATTATATAAAAATTATATTTGTACTTTGTCGTGTATTTGTCCCCATTGGTGACATACAATTACGTTCCACTTTTCAGACATGATTTTGCGAATGGGCTGAACCCTCAAACTCTAATAAGGGCCCAACTTCAGAAATGGACTGATGTGAATTGATATGTGAATTTCGAATTTTTGTTATAACTTATGGCATGGAGGCAGCCAACCCTGCAGGCCATCTAAAGTGAGCTTAATTTTCATTTAGAATCGAATCAGAAAATACTATTGTCACCACACAGCCCACACCAGTGTTAAAATATACTCCCTTCGTTCGCCAATAAGAGTCCCATTCGTTTTTTGCACGGATTTTAATAAACATTAAAAAAATGGGTGGAAGAAAGTTAGTGGATTATGAGTCTCACTTGTATATATTAGTTTTCAATGTTATGTGAGTGGAATGAGTTGGTGGAATGTGAGGCCTCTACCATTTATGGTTTTATGAACCGAGATTTCTATTCACGGACGGACCAAAATGGAAAAATGAGACTCCTATTCGCGGACGGAGGGAGTACACTCTATTTCTTGTTAATTAGGTCGTTTGGAGGGGTGTCTTCTTGCAAAGAGGCTCTCAAGTCTCAACAATACTTATGTGAGAGATTTAGTAGGATTATATAACATTCTGTATATCTAGATGCTCATAAATAATAATTTATAATAAAATTTCGCTACTCATTAATCTTATGCGAATTCTTATAAATATCAAATTTTGTTCCCCATCATTTATTTGAAATATCAATAGATTTTAAAGCTTTTCTGCTAATATTGTTTTATTAAAAAAAATAATAGTGTATAGTAGTGTTATAGAAAACTGTTTTTTTAAGAATAAATCAGAAGGGTGTGATATAAAGATAGATTCCAGAGTGGACCTTTTATCAGTGGCAGACACACGTAGAGCTGGGGAGGGGCTTCAGCAAATGCCAACAAATTTTTTTTTCTCATTTTCTATTGTTAAATTTTTTAAAAATTTCAATATACAATCTCCAGCCCTTCCTAAATCAGTGCTATTAAAGACTAAATTATTCGAGATTGAATGATGGAAGGGGCTGGAATGAATTTCAGCTTGAAAAATATACAGAGATAAATGAAGAAATAAGCTGCCATGGTTTTGGCCTTGGAGAAGAAGAAGACCCAACTCCCAAGAAATAAATAGTACTCCACAATACGTAATAAAATTTAAAAATGTAGTAGTACAATTTTCAAAGAGTGCGTGTGTATTTGACTTTTCAACTTTTAACTCTTTTTTTTTTCATCTTTTCAGTTCAATTTTTTAACAAATTTTAATACTATTTACTATACTATATATATTAAGCATGAAAATATAAAAGAAATATGGTGGATTGAATGTTAGAATTTTGTGATTTAAGTTTATTATGTTTGGGTTAGAGTTTGTAATGCTAGGATTAGAGTATGATGTGTTTAGGTTGGATATTTTGAAGTTTGTCTCAAAGTAAGTATATTTATTATCATTTACAACGTTATTGTAAGACAATTTTGATTTAATTAATTGAAATTTTAATATTCTGTCTACGTGTATTTTTTCATATGTATATTACTAAAAAATCATTCCCTCCATTCGTGATTTATTATTTTATCTATCTTACGTTAACTCTTGTTTAGGTTTGAAAAACTGTTAAAAAAGTTAGTGAAAAAATTTAAGTCATATTTTCATATACTATTAATTTTAATAAAATGTAATAAGTGCCGTTAGTGGAATATGAAGTACAATTATGAAAAATAATAAAAGAGGGTAAATGATATAGTTTTTCTTAGACGAACGAAAAAGGATATACGGAGTATGAAACAAGATGGAAGAAGTATATAATGCAGCCCCTGCCATACTTTTTTTCTGCGTCCGCCACTGCCTTTTATAGTGTATTATTTTTGGGTAGGGAAAAAATCATCAAATATTGTATGCTTATGGAGTACATCTGATTTCACAGGCCAAAAGATGTTCATTCATCCCTGATCCAGGGACAGTCTATTATCGAAAGCGAATATTTAAACAGAACGGGGAGATGGTTTTGTAGCTCTACTTCTAACTATTTTATCCATCCACAAAAATTAAGATTGACATATATATTAAGATTGCTTGATCAGACTTTTACTACTTTGCTCAGAATTTATGTTTGCATTTTTACAGAATGAAAATCGTTTGATAATTTATGTTTTTAAGTTAAACGTCAGTTCATACACAATAAAGGCAAATTGTTTAACGTTATAAAAGGAAAGTTATACCTATAAATAGACGCCTAATTAACCTGCTCGAAATCTTACTCAGAATTCCAAAATCTCCTTTGATTTCGATGGCTGCCTTCAGAAACCGCGTGATTTGGTACGACCGGTCGATGCTGCAGAGCGACGAGACGAGACCTTGGTACGACTGCTCAATGCTGCAGGGAGATGAGACCATCTTCCTCGTCCCGCGCCATCAGACCCGTCGATTCGTCTCCGCCAACGGTCATGATCGAAATCAAGGGTTTCCTCAGATTGGAAACGCGAGGAGAAGGATGATTGCGGAGCACATCAGAAGTGAATTAGTGGTGCGTGATCACAATCATAGAGATGATGATGATGAATGATGATGATGGAGTGTGCGTGATTTGTAAAGAGAATTTGAATTTGGTAGCCCAAAATCGCAAAATCGTGAGACTTGATTGCGTCCACTATTATCACCAGCGCTGCATCACCAATTGGCTCAATGTCAAGAACACGTGTCCCTTGTGTCAAGTTACTGTCTTAGAATAATTGCTCTATTTTAATTTTTTTTTTAAGAGAATCAATCAATTTTATACACCACCGGTGCAATGTTGGATTATAGTAAGTAAGAGAAAAGATTACCAGGTTTTATTACTAAATTACCATTTATTATATTTTATATCCTAAAATAATGTGGTACATACTAATAAGGAAAGATTAAATACTATTATGGGATGAGATAAATACTCCCTTTGTTCCACCACAAGCGAAAGATAAATACTCCCTTTGTTCCACCACAAGCGAAGCGCTTCATTTTTGCAATCATTTTAGAAAAATGATACTCCCTCCGTCCCCTATTAGGAGTCACACTTTGATCGGGCACGGATTTTAAGAAATGTAAAGAAAAGTTGGTTGAAAAAGTTAGTGGAATGTAGGATCCATTTTTTTATATTGGTTTTGTAATAAAATGTGAGTGAATTGAGTTAGTGGAATGTGAGACCTACTTACTATTTATGGTAAAAATGAAGTGTGACTCTTAATTGGGGACGAACCGAAATGGAAAAGTGTGACTCTTAATCGGGGACGGAGAGAGTATAAAATAGTTAAAGTAGAGATAATATAAAATAAAAGAGAAAATAATGTAGATAAGACCTTTCTCTATATTATTATCTCTTACTTTGCATTTTCTCTATAATTTTTTAAAAATTAGTGCAAAAAACGCTTCGTTATGGTGGAATGAAGGAAGTACTATTTTTTAAAATCCGTGCTGAAGTCACGTAATGAGGCACAAAAGAAAAGACGTAATTTCATTAAACAACTTATTTATTTATTTTATACTTTCCTCATCCCATAATCAATGTCACACTTTTCTTTTTAGTTTGTCTCATAAAAAATGATGCATTTCTTTTTTTGAAAAAATTTCTTTCTCACATTAATATAAATATATTATTTTCTTCCCACCTAATAAATAAAACAACATTTCCTAAAATCTCATGTCATATCCAAGTATGCTATTTATTTGGACGAATGGAGAGTACCTTTTCTATTTCGGTCCGTCCCTAAGAGTCACACTTCATTTTTACCATAAATGATAAGTAGGTCTCACATTCCACTAACTCACTTCACTCACATTTTATTATAAAACCAATATAAAAAAGTGGATCTCACATTCCACTAACTTTTTCAGCCAACTTTTCTTAAAACTAGGGGTGCTTAAACGGTTCTCCGGTTCTTGGTTAACCGGAATCGGAACCAGAACCGACCGGTTAATTGAGGAACCGAAACCGAATTTTCGGTTCCGGTTCCGGTACCAGTTCCAACTTTTTAAATAAAACCGGTTTCGGTTCGGAACCGGTCGGTTCCGGTTCCTAACCGGGAACCGGATTATAATTCAATTTTATTTTATTTTATAATTTAATATACTAATAAATCTAATTTAATTGAATTAATTTTGAATTAAAATAAAATAATTTGAAACATTGAGTGATTTTTAGATTTAAAAAGTGTTAGATTTGCGAGCTCTGTTTCTGAAGTATTTAAAATGTTTAAACCGTGATACTTTGAATCTACAATTATTTCCCCAATCAATTTTGGATGAACTAACTACAATAAGTAGGGCATTATAAGTTTGTTTTTAATTTCCAAAAGAACTTATACAATTACAATATCATTTCATATGATAGAAATTTAACTTTATAACAAATATATGTAACAATTCATTTAATATACGATTTTAACATGTTTGTGAATAATTTATTACTAGTTCCGTTATAAACCAAAAAGTCACAACCAGATCAATTAGTAATATTAGAAATTTCTATTGAATATTTGTTTAGCCAAAAAGGGGGAATGAAATTCAATTTTAAAACTTATTTTTTTAAAAAATTGCTAAAGTTTAGAACTCCTATTTTTTTATTAAAAAATTGCTAACATAAACTAGTCCGACCTACTACACTTGGCATCACTCTTATCCATATATGAATATTATTGTATTGTTGGTTTGTACTTTTGTGTATTTACTTGATTTTTTATGTATTATTTGTTATATTTCTAGATGTTGGCTTATTATTTTTTTAGTATTGAACTATTTAAAATTATAAATAAATTCGGATTAAAATTACACATCGGTTCCGGTTTGGAACCGGAATCGACCGGTACTTAACCGGCCGGTTCCAAACCGGAACCGATCAGTTCCGGTTCCGGTTCTGGTTCTAGGATTTATGAAAATTTAAAACCGGTTAACTGGTCAACCGGTCCGGTTAGAACCCGAACCGGTCGAAGAGGCAGGCCTACTTAAAACCCGTGTCCGGTCAAAGTGTGACTCTTAATCGGGGACGGAGGGAGTAATTATTAAATTAGACAGAATGAATTGATCCCGAAATATACTGTTACTTCCGAAATAATGAATTGATCATGAAAAATGTAATGTTACTTATTGAAAATCAACCAAACTACATGTATTTTCTAATATAAGTGTCAAACTCTGACTTGGACTCTTAATTAAAGTCTAATTTTTGGCTCTTGATTTTTTTTTTCCATATTACTACTTCCGTCTGCCAAAATCTATCCCTTTTTCTATATCCGTCAGTTTCCCAAAATTTATCCCATTTTTCCATAAATATTTTTTTTAACATGTGGACTGAATCGATTGCTGTAGAAAAAGTCATATGAAAGTGGCGATAAATGGAAAAAGGGAAAAGGCAGAAAAAGGGAAAACAGAAAGTTGTAGAAAAGGCTAAAGCCATTAATGGATTAACATTAACTAAAATAATTAAAAGCATCCATAATAGGGGCGCCGCGGCGGACGCCTCGATCGCGGCTAAGCCGCAGCTGTGTATTGTGGTGGAAGAGGCCGCCCCGGAGGCGGACAACTTTTGTGGGGCGGAAGGGCTTTCGCCCCGAATGCGCCGAGGACGAGCCGGAGGAGAGAGAAACGCGGCGGCCGCCGTGGCTATCTATTGCACGGCGAAACCGCCGCGGCGGTCGCCGATTTCCAATTTTTATTTTTTATTTTTTAATTTCAAATTTTTAATTGTTTTTTTTGCTTATTTTTATAAATATCCCACCAATTTTCATTTTAGGGTTTTTCACTCCTCACCCATTTTCACTCCACATCCAATTACACTCTACAGAATTTATACAAAATGCTCGGGAGAGACGAAGATTCTCCCGGCACTGAAGAATCGGGATACGGATACTATCCTTCTTCCCAGCCATCTCAACCGTGGGTATCGGCAGTGGGCGACGAAGAAGAGGCAGAGGATTCCGACTCCGCCACCGAGTAGATGGTGGCGGTGTTTTTATTTGTTTTTATATGTTTTTTTTTATAAAATGTTCGTTGTACAATTTTCCGGTATCCATTAATACAACGAATATTTGGTCTCATTGCTTTTTTTAATTTTATTATTATCTCGTTTTCTAATTATTTTTAGTCCGATAATTTTAATTCTAATTGAATTAAAATATACAAAGAATAAAAATAAAGTGAAATGTGTCCACTATTGCTGCGGAAACTTTTTTTTATGGCCGTGGACAAATCAGAAGTGACTATGTAAAAAAAAGAGAAGTGTCCAGGAGAAAGTGTCCTCCTATTGTGGATGCTCTAATAAGATGTGGTTATCCTTTGCTCCCACAAAATATCTCAATTAATGGTCCACGTACTTTTATTATCTTGCCAAAGTCTTATTTTTTCCTGTTCTGTTGAGTCATGAGTCTATTTATATTATTACTCCCAATGTTCTATAAGAATATACACATTTAATTTAGCATGAGTTTTAATATATAATTAATAAAATAAGAGAAAAGTAGAAAAATAATAATTAAGATATTATAAGTAGAAAATGAGTCACATCTCATTAGAGAGAAAAGAGTTTCCAAATTTAAATAGTACATATTATTGTGGACTAAGATGGAAAAATATGGCTATCTACTGTGAACAAACAATGTTTACTATATTAATTTCTTCAATCACTTCCTAATACCATCTCCATAAGAAAACGACATAATACGTACTCCATCTATTCAATAGTAGTGGAGACGTTTCTTTTGGCACGCGATTTAAGTTAAAATTGTGTTAAGTAAGTTAAATAAAGGAATAATAAAGTAGGAAATGAAAAAAGTAGAGAGATGAAAAGCGAATAAAGTAAGAGCGAGTAAAGTAAATGAGAAGAAACGTGTTGACTTTTACTAAAAAAAATGACTCAACTACAATAAAACGTACCAAAATTGCAAAATGACTCCACTATTATAAAACAGAGAGAGAGAAGTTAATTATTAGAAACTTGAAGTTCTCATGAGCCAAAAATAAAGTGAGTCAACCTACTTAACCCACTGAATCCGCCATTGTTTGTATCAAAGAGTTGGTCCAAACATCACATATTAAGGTGATTGCCAAAAGTTGCACACTCAATTGAAAGCCACTAATAAGCACTACCTTTATTCATGAAAAAATAGAGTGATGAATTGTTGTGCAAAATTGACAAAACGAAAAATAGAGATAAAAATGTTGTTAACAGAAAACGAAAAGTTGTCTCGTTACAGAAAAAAACTTTGAAAAAAAAGACAGTATAATCTACATCTAGAACAACTTTTAAGTGTCTAGTATATACAACTTGTACAAAATTTATCTACATTGAGCAAAGCTACTAAACAAGGCCTTCTCGACTAAGAGAATCATACTTGATCCCGAGAGTCGACCATATAGAGCTCCTCGCAGCTTCTTATCCATCCTCAACGACAACGTCTTCGGCACCACAACCTCCCCACTCCTCGACTCAGCATCCGCCGCTGCCAGATTCCAACCATTCCACAAATAGTACGGCATTGGAGGGAACGGCCATGAAAATCCATGGCTTGGCGCTCCTCTGTTGCCAGAACAAAATATGATATAAACAGGTTTCTCTCTTTGCTACCTCCTAAAATTTTCCCGTTTACTTGATATAAACAAAATATGATAAAAAAACGCACATTTTAAACTATTTTTATTCGTATAACTTTAAAATAGATGAGTTATTTATTTTACCTTTTATAAATAAACCAATGGTTTTCAGGAAAGCAAAGCATGAAAAAGGAGCAATACTTCCAAACTGGCTGGATTTGCTTTGAATCTTTAAAACAGGGGAATAGTCCCAACTCAGGAAATTCAGAGCAAAAACTAGACACTTTGACTAATAAAAATTCAGTGGTTTGAATATATTGTTACTGCAGAAATATTCTTTTTCTTTCTCTTTACACAATTATGACTGACTGGAAAAACCGTGTAATATATTCACACCATTGAATTTTTATAAACTTGGATCGTATTTACATTAACTAAATCAAACTACAGAGTTGAGTGCATAAGATTGTGAAGAGTAGTTCTGGAAAAGATTGTGAAAAATGAAAAAAGCTTAGTTGGCAAAGCTAGGTGGAAGGATTTAGATATGTTTGGAGGAAAAATTGAGGATTATAAGGATGTTGGTATTTGGTAATGCCGTAATGGTGTTAGTGTCACGTCATTAGGGATCTGATTTTCTGAGCCACAAGTTTCTTTTTGGGTGGGTCTACCAAAATTTTTCATTTTCATAGCTCTATAATTTTGAGTTAATGTTGAATGGTACACTTAAAAGAAGCAGCTAATGTTGCCCCCGTTTTTATAAATGGAATTTTTTGAAAAAGCACAAGTTTAAGTTTAATGCATGATAGAAAAAAGTGATTGATATATTATTAGTGAAGATGAAGTGGAGCCTCCCATGACCAGTGGACAGAATTAGATGGCCTACAATATTTCATATTTTAGAATTAAATCAAACTTAGTAAAATATTTCAGAATTTAATCGAATGCAAACTAAAAAAGTTTTGAAAGATTGAAGATACTCCTTTTGCTTCCAACAAGACATGAAGAAACAATCTCAACTTTTGCCATCTTCCAATTAATCCCAATTTTTGGTGTGTGAGCATTACGTATGGCAAGAAAAGATTAAATAGAGAGAAATAGCTAGAGAGGTCAAAAATGATGCCCATGACTCACTGTTGATAGTGCAAACCATAACAGATTTGAGTTGTCAATTTAGCCGTTGCACATGTGATAGCATTTGAATTTATGGCAAACCAATAAATTTGGATGATTAGTATTTTCTTGTGATTCTGTAGTTTAACATGTTTGCATACATAGTATTTAAAAGTTTATTATGCTTGACAGATCATTACAACATCAACAAACATTGACTTTCACTCTATAAATATGAAACTAACAAGTACTCCTACTACAACTTAAATTTGTATGAAAAGTTTAAGTAACAAACTCTTCCTTCATGGCAAGGGAGAGAGGAGCTAGGGTGGCTCCACTGCCCACGGAAGATCCGGGCATGGCCACAGCTCTGCTCCCGATCAATCCGCCTCTCCTCACAACGACCTTGCCATACTTGACCTTACCCTCATCGCCCTCGTAGATGTGCCCAAACATCAACGCTTCTCTTCCAACAACACCATTCTCTTGTATTTCCATCAGTTCCGGATTCAATGCAGCTCCCATGCTATCAATGTACGCGCCACCACCCCATGCAATATCCGATCCCATCGCCTTCAACCACACGTTGAAGATAACCGAACCGCTCGTCATTTCCATCAAATACTCACCAATCAATGTCTTTATAGCCTGCCAAATAGTGTCCATGAATATTCCAAAACTCCAAATCGGTTCAATTTTGCCCTGTTTCTTCTTCCCTACAAGAATCCATTTGCTCACACCACACACTAGCCCTGCTAGAATGCCTGACCAAATCCAAAAAAATGGAAGCAAATACACCATTTCTACTCCCTTAATCTTGTTCAAGTAGAAGATGAAGTTCAATGGTGCAAATGCCACCAATCCCATCACAAAATAAGGCAGAAAAACCTGTAGGAATGGCTGAGCAGACATCAGCCAAAATGTGAAATACCAAGGCCTTACAAGAGTCACTCCCTTGACAACAGAGGCGGCCGCCATTGGGCACCCGGAGAGGTCGACCTTCACGTCTGACTGATTCAAGAAATCCCTCCAAGCCTCCGGGAGCGGCTTCTTCTTCCTCAGATGCTGGCATATCGCGTACACTACTGACCGGCCGTGATCCATCGACGCGCTCTCGTTGCACGATGTGGCACGGATGACATCAACCTCAGGGCATTTGAGGAAAGGGTTGAACTCTAGATCATCCGATTCTTGTTTTGTAAGGACTTGATCAATGGTCACCTCTCCAACATCAAGGTGTGGAAACACTGTTTCGTCCCACGGCTTTGTGCAGTCAAGGGCAGCCTCACGTGTTGTTTCATCGTCTGGGACCGGGCGCATTTGGAGCTGCAGGACATACCTGACCTTATCCGGAGAGCTCACTCGCTGTTGGAAGTCGTCAGCGAGGAAGAGGCGAGGGCGCTTGTCGCCCTCGTCTCTTGGGATGGCTCCCGTCTCCGGTGGAAGTACGCCAATTGGCTCGACTTTCCCATTCTCCACACCAATTGCTCTGTCATAAGGCCTCAACTTGAATTTAACATACATTTCCTTCCCATCTCTGAATCTAAACAACCTGCATATATTTGAGTAGTAATGGAGCTCAGTGTAAGAGTCTGCTCTCCTCAATGAATCCCGCATAGCATCCCTGATGTGTGGAGAATGCTTCACATACTCTTCCTTCGCCGCAGCTCCACAGACAAACCACGTTGCGAATTCACCTATGCTTCTCGCGTGAAAGGCATTGCCAGTCTTGAGTGTAAGATCAAGCAACGGAGATGGTTCAGCATCTCCGTTGTTTGAAATGATCCTCAGCGCTGCTCCGCGAGGATCAAGGCGAGCATCATCGTCCGAGCTTAAGCAGTTGCTATGGCCAAGAACGACACAATACTCCTTCCCAGGGGAGAAGATTTCATGATCTGGTAAGCCTAAAACATGATCATACATCCTCAGCGATCCTTTCCCGGCTGCGCCAATCCGATGGAAGTAGCGCGAGTTCAACTTGAGCGTTGAGCTAGCAAGATTAGCAGCAAGGCTTCCTAAGACCTTCTTGTATTTCATGTCCATCTCTTCTATTCTGTCGTCAAAGGCGTGCAGTGTGTTCTTGACCATGACCGGAGCTGGAGAGCCGACAAAGACGCCACCTGCTTGAAGGAGTCTGTTTGGAGGAGCAACTGAAAGTGCCCCAAGAATGACATCTTTCTCAAGGACAGAGCCAGGGAGGACTAGGCCTTGGCTGCCTACAACCGAGTTATCTTGTATCTCGATCCCACCTAAGATGTACCCTCTTGAAGAGTAATAGCCTGGCACGACACGGCTGAAATCTCCCAAGTGGACTCCATCGCCTAATGAAATGAGGTCTGGATCCGAGACGGGGTTGATGGCTCTGATGGAGCAATGCTTCCCAACTTTGGCTCCCATACACCGCAGATATGTACAGAAAGCCTCTGTTCCGGATAGGAACTTTGCGAACCTTATGTGGAATGTTGTTGCGATCCTATGCAGAAACCAAGTAACAAGAAATGATCTTGAACTATTGATATATCTTCGGAGATAGGATTTCAGTAGGCAAGTGAAGCAGCTGAGGATGAGGCCGTAGGTTGTGTAACCCAAGGCAATATAGATGGCGAAGACGAGAGGCTGTGGAGGGGCAATGCTAGTCGTCATCACTGTGTATGCAACAATGGTGTAGGGAAGCCAGTGAAAAGCTCCACATAAGCAAATCAAAGCAAAGTGTTGAATGGTGGGAGGCCTTTGTGATATCCAGAGATAGATCAGATATGATGTGGCCGCGGATAAGCTGCCGATACAACCAACTGCATAGATCCCAACCAAGTGAATTACAGGTTTGCTGATGATCATTTGCTTCACTGTTTCATCCTGTAACAGAAATGGAAGAATGAGGATGGAAGTGCTAATATATACTATGAATTGATCATAAAGGGCTTTTGAGACTACCTTTGGGAGAGCAATGTCATGGGAAGATGCAGCTTCACTGTTTCCTTCCCTTGAAACCAATGCAAGGATTTCTTCTCCATCTGCGAGCACGGTGCCTCTCTGAAGCATAGCATACGGTCCGACTGAAGCTCTAGACCCAATTTTGATAGGGGAGAGACTCAAAATCCCATTTTTGAGTTGATGACTATGGAGCAATGCTCCTTCTGCAAGAACAGCTTCTTCCCCGATCGAAACAAGGTATGGATCAGTGATATCGGTTGTATCAATCAATGCTGAGGATGCAACCTTTGCTCCTAGCATCCGAAACCAGTAGTTGATGAACACGGTGCCTCTCAAATGAACTGCCATAACTTTCGAAGATACCTCCTGAGCCTTGTAAAGCGCCCACCACTTGACAAATTGGACGGACCATATTGACATCTCAGAATCGAGAGCATAATTTGGTTGCAGATATGGAGTGCCGAAGAAGGATATGCAAATGCAAGTCGAGAACATGCACAACATCCAACAGAGAGGGGCAAACACAAAGAAGGCTAAGTAACCGAAGAATGTAGCTCTCTCCACAATGGATAAGGCATACGCGTATATGGAGATCGAGAAACATGCAGGAAGCATCAACAAGAAGCAAACGTAAACAAGAGCTATTAGCTGCATAAACCAAATACTTAGCTTCTGAGATGAAGAAGCCTCAAAAGAAACTGCTGCTTCTTCTTTGTTAGTTTTCTTCGTAGAATTTGGTAGCCCGGTGACTGTCTGAGGGCGATGTTTCTTCAACAGATTTTCAGCAAAACATGCCAAGTCTTCCACACATGTTGCTGTAAAAATATCAATTGCACCAACAGGCACTCCAAGATAATCCGAGAGTTTCTGAGCAGCTCGAACGACACCTATAGAATCAACTCCATAAGATACGAGGCTCTCTTTTGTGGAGATCTTGGCACTGGAAACTCCAGTCATTTCAGAGAGCAGCTCTATCAAGAAGCTTACTATATCTGTCTTAGATATGCTCGAAGGTCGAGTTTTCACAGCTTGAGATTCTGAGACTCTTTCACCAGATTGGATTGACCCCTTCTCATGATAAATGATATCTAGAGTCCCGTCAGTGAACCTTTTAAGACATTCAAACCTCTTGATTTTTCCTGATATCGTCTTGCTAATGGTCCTCGGCTTTATTAGGAGAACTGAAGCAACCATAACTCCATGCTCCTCTGCAACACTTACTTGAATCTGTCTAACAGCTTCGTTTGAAACGGACTTAACGTCCCGAGCCTCTGCAATTATGATCAAACCAACTTGGTCAGAAATATCAGAAACTAGTATGCCTTTTGACAGAAGTGTCTCTTTTGGAACACCAATTGCAGCACAGCATCCGGGGCGTATCACTTCACATGAGTTCTCAGCTGTTTTCTCAATATCCGAAGAATATACGTTCCTCCCTGCAATGATGATGAGGTCTTTTATCCGACCAGTAACGAACAATTTTCCATCAATGATCCGCCCCAAGTCTCCAGTCCGTGTGTAATACCTGCCAGGCTGGTCGTTGAGTTCGTTTCTGAACGTCTTCTGGCTTAGCTCCTCCTTGTTCCAGTAGCCAGCTCCAGCACTCGGACTACTAATCCATATCTCTCCTTCTTTTTCACAATTTTCATTCTCGCTGCACGTCTCAGGATCCACAATCTTGACATGAACATCATCCTCGTCGTTGTCATCATCTCGACTGATGTAGCCACAGCACACCCTTTCTTCCCAATCAACCAAAATTTCTCGGCTTTCTCCATATGCACTGCACACATACACGCAGTTCTCAGCAAGTCCATAACCCGGAGCCATGACCTCTTGAGAAAGCCCAAAAGGTTGAGTCAGCTCGAGGAATTTTCTCATAGTCGCTGCACGAATTGGCTCAGCAGCAACCATGAGAAAAATCATGGAACTTAGATCATAATGCAGTGCCTTGTTAGCCTCCAGCCTGTGGTTGAGAAGCTCAAACGCGAAATTGGGGCCAGCACTATGTGTAGCACGGTACGTTGTGATGGTTTGCAACCATAGCAAAGGGTCCCGGATGAATGTCACCGGAGAAAACAGAATTGCAGATCCACCACTTACCATACTAGTGAAAAGTCCTCCAATGAGCCCCATGTCATGGTACTGAGGCAGCCAGCTCACGAGCACTGTATTCGACGTGCTCTTGTATCTTCGCCTCATCATTTTCACGTTGTGGATAAGGCCGCCTTGAGTTATCATGACTCCTTTGGGCTCACCAGTTGAGCCTGATGTGAACTGGAGGAAACATAGATCATGTGCTGCCGGTTGATACTCCTCAGCTGCATGATCCCGGGGGCTTGAGATCTTCGACTTCTTCACCCAAGAATCTGTATGCAGCCACGGAAGAACAGGCCAGCACGAAGATGATTTGCTGCCCCCGTTGAGAGCAAACAGGTTCTTGACAGAAGCTGCCTTAACTGTAATGTGATAGCCAACTGTTGAGAGAATGGCAACTGCATTGCACGCTTTGGCAATATTCGAAATGTGAAGCAACGCCTGCCCGCTTCTCTGAGATGGATCGGGCGGGATTGCAGGCACTGGTACGATGCCAGCTCTCAAGCACCCGAAAAATGCATCAATGAAATCTAGACCTGGAACATACACCAACAGAACCCTGTCACCCATCTTTATAGACGGGCTTTGACATGTTCGTAGTTTCTCAGAAACTATCGAAGCATTTGAGTGAAGTTCTCTGTATGTTCTCTGAGATATAACATGCCCCTTCTCATTGATCCATGTATAAAGGGTCTTGAATTGGGTGGCACTGTGAGTTCCCCAATATCTCAGATATCCATCAAGCGAGGAAAGTTCTTGAAACTCGACTCCAGGTGATTCATCCAACCGCTTCAGAGCTGCTCTTCCATGGCTTGGTCTTAGTGTTAATAATCCCTGAAGCAACATAAAATGCAATACTAAGTCTATATCTGTGCAAATATTATCATACTGTTGTGAAATAGGCCTTATGCATTTTCATTACCTTGACATACGGATAGCTTGGTTCGAAACTATCAGTTGAGAAATGTTTCTGAACAAGATCAAATGCATAACTAGAGTTCCTCTCTGTGAGCTCAAACGCCATCAGCCCACCAACGAAGTAGGTATTTCGATGGCCCTGTAGTAGAAATTCCAACTTGTCGTAGAACCCGTCCTTCATATCTGTTTATCCAAGTAGACTAATTAGATAAGTAAGTAAATGACTGCAGTTTCTTAGAAGAGAAAATTTAACACACCTTTGCTGCTAATATGAGGAAAGTACTTGAATTTTCGTTGTAAAACAACTCCCTCGATTTGGCCTCCCATTCTTTCAGCTGCAGCAATGGCAAGCTCAGCCACTTTAGTCCCTTGAATATTAGCAGAGTTGCCGTACGACCAGAAGAGGAAAACATCGGTATCTTGGTAAAATCTCTGCATTGCAACGGGATTTCCTATAGCCGCAGGATCATCCATGAACTCATCAAAGTAATAGAATCCTTTTGGAATATGGTCCAATCTCTTTATTTTCAAGGCTGTAGTGTAATAGTCTATAGTTTGAACTTTACTGAACAACGCCGTCTCCATCTCATCCATGTCGATTCGGTGGTTAACTGCATCTGCATGCAGAATAATGCTATGAGATAATCTGGAAAAACAATAACTTTCTAAATATTCATACAATGGAAACAATATATACCTGTATTTTTCAGTGAATTAGGTGATCTGTATGTCTTCCCATTACTGAAAGGAAAAGCTCCTGAAATAATAATCTTGTCGAATTCCCTCTCTTGGACATCACCATCCTCACATTTAATTTGAACTTTGACAACAGATGAATCTCGTGTAACCGAAAGTACTTCTGTGTTGCAACAGACCTCTGCAGGGAGTCTTTCAGACAGCCTCTTCCAGAGGCTCATGTATCCACCTCTGAAACGACGTATCTTCCCAGCCATCGATGTCCTTGTGAACTCGTGCACGTAAGCATAAGCCATGTCTTGCAAGTATCCATACCCCAGAGGCTGTGTAACCGTACATAACTGATTTAGGAACCGAGGCAAAGCCTTGTTCCTTGAGATAATCTGGAGCCAAATCCGGAGCAAGCTCGCTCACAGCATGCACACCAATCCGACCAGATGCTTTGGCCTTGTCCTGCACGAACACGAGATCGAATCAGATTGGACGGAATCGATGAATGAGAGAGACGGGAAAAGTTTGATATTCTTCTGACCTGAAGTTTGAGTGTGAGAGAAATCATAGATACATAATCTTCTGCCAGATTCATTTCACTAAGTGCTCCGCTTGAACTATCGACAAGTGCAAATTTGTGAGTATCCATTTCCTCCATTTCTGCTCCAATCTCCCGAGCTAAGTGAAAGATCGAAGGAGCGCTGTTCGCTGCAAGAACTTGACCTCCCAAATCATACACCTTCCCTGCATCAAGGCATTAAACTTGCTTATATATTGCTTCTTTAATCTGCCATAATCTCTCTCAAATCAAAGTTGCTTTGTTTCTTATATCCATCCAACTAAATATACTACTACTAATTTTCACATTTCTTTACTCTAGTATTCAAAATCTCCTCTTGTTTAACTCAATCAACTTAACTTGACCTAAATAGTAGTAACATATATCTTAAGATACTAAACTATCTTCAAAAACTAAGTTGAGAGCTCAAATATTCCCAAGTAAACAGGAGATGATAGAACACAAAAAATACTTATGTTAAGCAGCGGTTACCTTCGATTTCGACTGATTCACACATGCCACCGGGATTTCCATTTTTCTCCATTAGTGTCACATGAGAGTATCCCAATCTGCAGAGGGCATAGGCACCAGAGAGTCTACTTGGGCCACCTCCAACTATTGCAATTCTTGTGTTTGTCGGGAAACAAGGATGCAACCGACCAACGCTACACGACCCCTCCATCATGTCCTCGCTTCAAATTCAGCTGCAGATTATAACTAAAATTAATGAGGCACAATATTTACAAGACTTACGTAGCTGTTTTTTTTTTTTGCATGCATGAAGCTTTTTATGAGAAAGAGATGATCAAATTAAGTGAATCTATATATAGTCCTACAAAATTTATTCTAGTAGCCGATTCCACAACATAATTACACGTATATATGAACCCCTAACTATTTTCTTTTAATTCTAGAGAATCTGACATGGTCTCACTAGATAAACCAAAATGATATAATACCTAGATCGCCTAATTCTTGACTTGACGCCAATTATAAAATGACAATTGAAAACTAGTACTATTATATTTTAACATTTATTTGATAAATTTATGTTTGGATACTACAACATGGGTTTTTGTCCAAAATAATACAGTAGATAAATTTAACTATATGGTGACATAAAAAATAACTATTAAGATGTGGAACATCTCTCTGAATTTGAATATTCCTTGAAAATAAACTGGGATATTCGAAGTAGATTTAACACTATGTATTCGGCCATTACTGGCTTTTCATTTCAATCTTACAAAAATTGACGGTGTTGTTTATGATGAATTCAAGCGTTACCATTCAAAAAATAAATTCAAGCATTAGTGATTAGCCTTGTATTTTTCTCTGACCTGTTAAAACCTTTGAAAAGGGGAGCTTCATTTAACTAAGGAAGATAAAATTGTTCAAACTTTTGAAAATCAAATCCCAGCTGATCAGATGACTTTTTACGTTGACTTTGAATCTTCTATACAGTTAACTATGATGATATATCATGGCCATATATAATGATGATAATAAATTTGAAAAGGATATACATGCCGGTCATGATACTTAATCCTCAACCTATATATTATGTTCATCCATTTATATAAAATTGATAACATAGGATAGGAGGGAACCAGAAATACTAACAAGCCGGTGCTGTAATAATAATATTAAAATAAATTAAAAATAAATAATATTAAATAATTTTAAAAATTATAATAGTATTATACTAGTAATATTTAATTTTACATGCAGCCTTTTTTACAAAAGTTAAACAGAACAACATTTTCTTAAGTTATATCATATGCCAAAATTCTAGGATTTAATATAAAAAGTTAATATAAAAATTCAAAATAAAACTATAAAGTAATAAATTTATGAAATATTACCATTTTTTCGTATCAAACCATATCCCTAAACTCTTGCTCTCATTAGTAATTAATATAAAACATTAAAAATAAACTAAACAAATCAAAAATAAAGAGAATATAATCGAATGAGGAGTAATATACATAACAAATACATTAATTATTGATGGTATAAGGAATTAAAATTCATACACCATACATAATTGATAGTACATGAATTAGAATTTACAAATTGATGGTATACTTTTGTAGGCAAATTAATGGAAAAAAGAATTCAGTATATGACTTAGAGTTATTAAAACTAATGGCTTACTATCTGTTCAATCAAAATATTAGTACTACTTCTTGTGAAAAATGAACTAACAATAAATGATTAATTAAGGCGACATAATATCGAATCATCGATAGCGAATATTTTGTCAAGAATTAAACAGGAGTAGGAGTATTATTTAATAGCTAGACTACTAAATATTAATGGGCCGATTAATTCTATTTTACCGCTTCAGAGCATCTCCAACCATTCCACTAAACTCAAACTCATTTTAGTGTAAATCTCACACTAAATATTGATTTTACTCCAACCATTTACACTAAACTCAAACTTAAAAGAATATTCTCTATATTATGCCTTTTTTACTCACAAAATTTGAAAAACTTTTAGGTATTGGTTTAGTGTAAACATAAAGATAGGTATTTTTTTCTCAAAAACCAAAAATAAGATAAGTTTTTGAGTACTATTGGAGCAAAATACCTATCTCATTTTAGGTTTTAGTGTACCCTTGGAGATGGTCTCAGCCTAATATCAGAAAACCTAAATCTGAAACAGTAACTTCATCTTCTTCCTTCGGCATTTCACAGTTTCTGAAACCGACTAAAATGAAATATAATTATTGATTATGGACTGATGAAGTATAAGAGAAGGTTCAAAAACTAGTCCCTTTTAATTTATTGTCAGTCCATTTGGTTTCATATGTGACATTTTCATGTGACACAACGAAATTAGTAATTCTATACATTGATTGAAAGACACTAAATAGAACTCGAGAGGGTTTCAGATTGACTACTAAATTTACGAAAGGGCAGCAGAATAGTTACCAATAGAAAAAATTCACATTACCCGAATACTGTACTATTTTGTATTTAGTGAGATTTAAATAAGCTATATCTTAATTATATTTTTTTTATATCAAATGTTGCTACTTTTATTAGTCATAAGCGACTCTGATCGACAAAAATTTAGCTTCATATACTAAGCCTACTTTTTCTTTGCTAGAAACGCATCCCACTTAAAATCACACCAATATAATAATTATTCCGAAATCAAAAGAGAAGAAAATTATAAAAAAACCGTAAAAAGTAAATAAATGTAGTCAATGTACCATGCATCATTAGGAAAACATAATTTTCATAGAAAACATATATACTTAATTATTACTTACGTACCTTGAAGATTAAGAGAACTAGAAGATCGGGCTGTACTAGTTTGGACAAGTAAATATGTATCATAGATGAAATAATATAAGGAATTTGTGTACATATATATAAGACAGGTGGTCATGCATTTGCCACATGGAAGTATTTATTTGCCAAATGTACATAATGCATTAAGTTATATCCCCTAAATTAGTTGAAGAAACGTTACGAGCAATATATGGAAGTACTTATTAGCGAAATGTACATAATGCATTAAGTTGTATCCCCTAAATTAGTTGAAGAAACGTTACGAGCAATATTTCTTAATTTTTTCTCAAGATATATATACGCACACATGCAAGCGTAGACGCTGATCGAAGAACTACTTGAAAGTTATATTGTTATCCTATTTTTCTACTAATTTGTAATCCCTCGTTCTATAAGACAATCGTAGACATGTATTAAATAAAAAGTTAATAAAGTAGGAAAGAGGAAAAAATAGTGAGAATAAAGTAAAAGAGAAAAAAAAAAAAGTAAGAATAAGAAAATGTATCACTCCCTTTGTCCAAAAAAATCTGGTCATGAAGAATTTAGATAAAATTAGTAAAATAAGAGAGATGAGAGAATAAGTAGATAAAGTAGTGTTAGTGGAAAATGAGACCCAAATTATTACTATATTAGTGTTTATTGGTAGTATAAATTGTAAATAATTTGCCACATTAAGATGATTTCAAGCACACAAATGTTTGAAGTTAATGAGCCTCAATTTCTAAAAAAGCTTTTTTTATTTCTAAGTCATTTGAGGAGATTATGCAGATTGGTAATGTGTGTGATGAACCACTTTTTGGTAAGATTATCATCTTTACTTTACATTTTTTGGTTGTACTTTTAATATCATGGACGCATGTTTGACCAAATAATTCATGGATTGATGACCGTGGTGGAAAAAAATTGTCTAGCTTTGCATTTCATTTTTTGAGCCTTCATATATGTATTTTATTCCTTTTATTACATTCCTTACCCTTGTGAAACACAATTAGTTGATAGATAGAATACAAGTATAGCTTCAACAAAACACTACTTCGGCTCCAATAAATAATACCATTGGGTGAATAGATGCTTGGATGAATGCAAGCAAAAATAAATTTTGTTTACCGCTCACATAGCCCTACTGTAAAACACTTTTCTTAAGATTTAGGTAAAAAAAAAAAACCTCTACTATCAGTAAGGATTATCAAGTAGGCCGACCCAATGTAAGATATCGAATACATATCTAAAATCCCCAAAATAGAATAAGTGAACAACAAAGTAGAATTGAACTGGGACAGAGGGAGAATTTTATGATATTTGATTCATTTGTTGGTCATGATGACTATATTGCAATGAAATGAAGCTCGACTAGAAAGTGTCTCATCAGTGCAATCTTAAATGATACTACCTCCGTCCCCCAAATTTTGACACAGTTTACTATTTCGGTCCGCCCCTGAAAATTTGACACACTTCACTTTTTACCATTTTTGGTAGTGGACCTCATATTCCATAGTAGCTTTTAATAAACAATATCTTAAATCTCATTAGGAGAAGTGGTAATTATACATTCTTTAGGTTTTTTTTTGTTTTATGTGATGGAAACTTGCTTTATTTTTTGGTCTTACGGTCAGAGTCATTTTTCCATTTTACAAAAATAATATACAGTACTCCATTATTTTTCACGTATTTATATTTTAGCTGAATCCTAACTTCCTCCGTGTATTTTTACTAAGCAGGCCATATTAAAACTTAAACTAAAAACAACCGAAAAAAATAGAGTAATATAGAGAGAGTTTAAATGATTCATTTTTCAATTTTAAATACAAAACGATTAATACATATTTACGACTAAAGATAAAAAGTAAAATGTGTGATTAAAGGGCCTCTAAAGATATAATTATATGTTTGAACGTATGATTAGTAGAGCTCCAATAACTAATAACGTATTTCTTTAATAAATGGAAGACATTGACCATTGAAATCAAATTTAATTTAATAAAATCTAAAAATATGAGTAGTGGTTGTAATTTTATTTGTTCAAATATTTGATGTTAAGAAATTACTTATTGGGGCCTTGGGGTTTAGCTGTTTTATGATTTTGGGTTTCTTTATCTAATCTGGCTCATTATTCAACCTTTTAATTTGGCAAAATTATTAATTTCTATTTATAATAAATTGGTTTGGCACAATCTATCCCCATAGTTATGGATTAATTATATTAAATGTCTTGTGTCATTCGCTATCTATCCAACTATGGAATTCAAATATGTTTCTTTAAAATTTAATCACAAATTATAAAATCGTATTCATGAATTCATTTAATAATTAGAAATTATAGTACTAATTTAAAAGGATACAATACAAAATAAGAATGTGTCTAATAATAAATTAATCCTTAATATTAAATTAATCCAGCTTTCGAAAAGAATGCGGAGTTAGAAGTTTTAAATGGTGATAATACTCCCTCCGTCCCACTTTAGGAGTCCCGGTTGAGTTCGACACGGGTATTAAGAAATATAATGGAAAGTTGGTGAAAAAAGATAGTGGAATGTGGGTCCTACTTTTATATATTAGTTTTATAATAAAATGTGAGTGGAAAAAGGTGAGTGGAATGTGGGGCCTATTACCAATAATGGAATATTCCAACCGGGACTTCTAAAGTGGGACACCCAAAAGTAGTAAATCGAGACTCCTAAAGTGGGACGTAGGGAGTATTTTTAAACATATAATATTACTCTCATTAACTTCAAACATTTGTGTGCTTGAAATCATCTTAATGTGGTATGCATGATTTGTAACTGGATTGCGAGGCCGATTTTGCCTCACGAGAAAATTGCGTGTACGAAAAATACTCCCTTCCCTAATTAGTGCACCAAACCTTGCGTGTGGAATTCGTGGAATAGTTGCTTGAATCCTTATGCCTGAACACAAAAAAAATGCCATAGCTAATGATTTCATATAACTTGCAAAAACATAACTAAAAAGCGAAAAACAATGTACCATTCGATCGTGAGGAACACATTCTAAACTCACGATATTAGTTCTGTCTCTAGGAGCGGCAACTTCATAGTCATGGATGCAACGGACTTTGATAATCGAATTAGTTTTCGTTGGTTGTAGATCATCGAGCAAGGTGTGGCATGGTTCCATGATATCAACCTTGCTACTCGTAGGAAGAACAAAATGATGAAGTTTGAGCTGTATAAAGTAAGTAGGTATATGTGGATAGAACAAATGTTATATTTATAGGGCAAAATATTTTTATGATATTTAACTTATCTAAACTTAAAAGTAATTTATTTATATCTTTGAATAAAATTTCAATATCGGGAATATAAGTAGTCTGCTATATGAACAAATATTTAATGTAAGATTTAAAGTGATGATAATTATATTTATAGTATTTATTTGCAAATAGTAGCCATAGTTATCATTTGGAAAAAAGTAGCGACAATTCAGATTATCTTAAATAAATGATATGGCTAAACATCAATATAGCGTTTTTTAAAAACTGCCGCTAATCTAATAATAATGTAATCAAAGCTTTCTAACCATTCATTTTCTATATTAATGCACACTATTTTATAAAAATTAAAATTCATCCCCTAACTTATGCGGCTCTTTTCAAACTCTGCACATTCTCCACTTAGGTTAAAATTAAATTTGGCAAAATATTATATTGTTGTAAACGATTAGTATAAGATGTGCATTTTATGCACACCATGATGATGAGAGTTATTTTTTGGACAATTAATATAGAGTAATGGCTATAATGCAGTGACAAATGTTGATACACAACGATGGTGGGAGTTATGTTTTGGACAATTAATATGCAATAACTTGAAAAATCGGTTCACATATCTTCTCATAATCACAAAAGATGCAAAATCCAATCTTTTCTAGAGTAGAGACAATTTTATAAACAATTTCTACTAAACACTAAAATTTACATTATATAAATATAGACCACAAAATTGAAAGTACAACTTTATTTATTAAATCCTAAATGTACAACCCAATGACATAGCAAATAGAATTTCATTCTAGCAATCTTTTTGAGAGCCTCGACAATTTTATAAACAATTTCTATCAAACACTAAAATGTACTAGTAAATATAAATTTCATTCGTAGCATCAAGAATTGTAATTCCATAATCGCCCTCAAAACTCCCCTTGGTAATTTCCTTTCAGAGTGATGCTAAATGGCCACAATGTGGCCAGCCATAAACTTAAAATATTAATAAAAATTTGTGTGATTAATGCTGATTCAACAAAATCGATACACCTCAAAAAGAGTAAACATATTGAGACTATTGTGCCCTTCACTTGAAATATGCAAATATAAGTAAACATTGTAGTTATATATATATATATATATATATATATATATATATATATATATATATATATATTGCATTTTTCTGTATATAATATTGCATTTTTCGTGCCACGTGGCAGCACGTGATTGGATGTACGTTAGCACTTTAAAATTAGTTAGCATATTAGTACATCCCTATATATATATATATATTATATATTTTTAATTTATTATACAACGTAGTTCGTAAAAATGCATCGGTTTCATTTTCTTTTTTTTGTTAAAATTTTAATGATTAACCATATTAGAGTTTGATTCCATATTGATTTATAAAATATGATTCTAATATATATAATTCAACAATTATTACTTTAATCTATCTCAAATTCAACTAATGGTTCAATTGATTTTAATTTCAAATTTGATAAATTGAATATTTCAATTCATCTTTAATTCAATTTTTAGAATTATAGATCTCGTTAATCTCTAAATTAAGTTGAGTACTAAATTGATTAATTTGTAGATAACTTAAAATTCTACTTTTTCTTATTGGTAATTATATCTAAACTAAATCGGTTGTATAATTACTTAAACATTGATTAAAATATTAATTTATTACATTGTTTTCATAGCTATTACTTTATTCATTAATAATTACATAAATTATGAAAATATATACTACTAATATTACAAAGTATAGCTATTTTTTCGTATTAGTAATTATTTTTATTGAACCATTTATTAATTGAGTTTACTATAATATTCATTTAAAATTTAAATATTAAGATGGTTAGATGTTGTTGAATATATATCAAATTTGCAATTACTACATCTTTATGATAAAAAAAAATAAAATTATGCACTTTGCATAGGTACGAGATCCCATGCGATGCAAGAATACACGAAAGATGTTTTTGATTGCCAGAATTCTGTATGGAATAGTAAATTGTTTCCTTAAACTGGAAAAGTAACTAGAATCCCGAGAACAAGAAAAGTTAGTACTCCCTCCGTCCCATAAAAGTTGAGTCGTATTCCTTTTTAGTCCGTCCCAACAAAGTTGAGTCATTTCCTTTTTTAACTAAAGACAAAACATCTAATCACTCTTACTTTATTCCATCATTTACTTTACTCTCTCTTATTCTTCCTATTTTTTTCATCTCTTCTATTTGTTTAATATAAATTCTTAATCTCCGTGCCCAAAAGTTTTGTCTCAACTTTTATGGGACGGAGGGAGTACAACTTTTCAGGATTCTAAATCCTAACTTTTATTAGGTATTCTTTTTCTCAGTTTTAGGATTCTTACATATTTAATGCAATATCATTATTTTAAAAATAATAATTAGTAATTTATCAAATAACTACAATATAATTATATAATATAAATTATTTAATAATAATAATAAATACTACTAGTTAAATTAATAATTAATCAATAAAATTATAGTGAAATTTAAATTATAAAATTTATTTAATTATAATATTTGTAAATATTATAAAAATAATAATATTAATTATTATAATCATTTATGATTATAATACTCCATGTAACTATAATTATAATTTTATTTATTATATATTGTGATGGATGACCTATATTTATACTACTCATCGTAATAATAAATATCATAATATACTAATTATTATCATTTGGAATTAATAATTTATTAAAAATATTATTATTGTTCTTCTTTATAAAAAATAATAATATTTATGTTTTTAGTTTGGCGTTTAAATCAAATATAAAATTTAAAATTTTGATATTTTCCAAACACAAGAAAGTAAAGTTATTGGAAATTATATTCTCGGAATTCAACTTTTCAGGAATCATTTTCTTTGTCAACTTTACTTTCCCGCCAACCAAACTTGGCCAAAGGGTAATGAATGAAAGTATGAAAAGTGGGTTGTTCTATTTTGTTCTCTTTATTTATATTGTAGACTATTTTTTTATATTTAAACAATAAAAATTATTATAAAATTTATTTACATTCATAAATTAGCATACTTACACATACAAGTATCATATTTGTAAATATAAATAAATTTAATAGCATTTCATATTTATAAATGTAAACAATATTTTTTTAAGTGTAGAAATTGGACAGTTCATAATAAATACTCTATAAAAAGTGTACATAAATAGAATAATATGTGTTTCATTCATAACCTTGTGTATTTATAATGAGTACCACAGGGGATCTCATCCCCTTTGCATATAAGTAATGTAACAACTACCCATCATACCATCATCTATGTAGGATCAAGAATACAATAGTGATTCAAAATATGGTAAAAGTCTCTTCAAATAAAATTTCATGCTAATATTATGTTTTTACATTATTTTGAATAACGAATATTGTGGCTAATATAATTTAAATTGAAAAACAATTACTATTAGATTATAAAATGAAATACTTAAAAATAGAATAAAACCTTAAATGATAAGGTATTTAAGTTTTGAAACAGAGTAAATTTAATTAGTAATTAATTTAATACAAGTACTATAAATATAATATAATAATTATATATGAAATTAATCTTAATAATCATAATTTTATAAGTAGTCCGGTCATCTATCATCGGCTAGCTCATTTTGAGTCTAAGTAATTAATTTATATTATCACTATTTATTTATAACATCATACGTACAAAGTAAAGTAATAAGTAAACGTACTAAACGTACTAAACTAGTACCTTATACTATATTATAATGGTAATAGTAACAGATTATTAAGTTATGAAGTAGTAGCAATAATATAAAGCAATAATAACTCTTAATATTATATGGCATATTATAATATATATAATAATAATAATAATAATAATAATAATAATAATAATAATAATAATTGCTATTATTATTAGATTATATCACACATTACAATTGGAAATTATATTGATTAATAAATATTATGGAGTATAACGCTATATTTTGATATTATTAATTATTTTTAAATTTATTAGTATATTGTAGGCTCATACGTTAATACACTAGTGCAATGTGGCAAGGATTTTGAGTTCTGTAAAAGAGTGAGAGATGATGGAGATTTACGGAAAATGGAAAATTTCATATTTTTAGAAATTTTACTCTACTTTAAAGATTTAATAATTTCTAAAGTAAAAGTTAGAAACTAAGTGGCATACAGATAAACATATAATTATGCAAACACCACTATATCATAGTAGTATATAAAATAATAATTATTGATTTATGAAATTATATTATAATAATTGCTGAAAACAAAAAATGAATAAACCTAAGTAAATAAAAGAAATGTTAGAACTGGATTAGAGAAACGGAATAAAAAAACTACAATTAAACAAAAAGGGTAAAAGTGTAAAGTTAATTGAGCATTAAATGAGATATTTGAATAATTAATACCTATGAGATCTTAATTTACTAAAACACCATTTTATGGCCGGCCATAATGTGGCCACATAGCTTTTCCCTTTCATAAATACCCTCAAAACTCCCCTTTTATATATGTATAAATAGATAGATAAATAATTGGCCTCTTTTACCCAAAGGAAGAGGAATTGTGAGCAATAAATACGAGAAAAATATAAACAGAAGAAATATAGG
This sequence comes from Salvia hispanica, assembly GCF_023119035.1. NCBI lineage: Eukaryota > Viridiplantae > Streptophyta > Magnoliopsida > Lamiales > Lamiaceae > Salvia > Salvia hispanica. Next base: position 47,104,025 of record NC_062965.1, read on the forward strand.
GGATCATTTTACAAGAAACACCGTCGAAATGATAAATTCAAAATTTAGCATATGCCACTTATAAGCGATAAGCACACAGTATTCTTTAGTAAAAGGCAAAAGAATAGTTCGCTATGTGCTCAACACGCAGCTGCGTGATTTTAAAAGACCATTCGCCTTCACATTTTATATTGGCACTTGGTTAGTCTTGTGTCTCACTCTCGCGATGTGGGACATTTCACTCTACATATGAGGAAGTATAGCAATGATATGCTCTTAAATGAGGAGCTATATTTTGAGGAATACCTTGCTGGGCTGGGGATGAATCCTCAAGCTATCTATGGTGCTCCTCTTTACTGCTATCTACTGCGATTGGGCGGAGGGAAAAAGCCGATTACGCTATTAACATGTGATGAAGAAGCTTGGGGAGATGGCTGCTCTATACGAAGTACTATGCATAGCCAAATTTGTTGGCTGTTTGTGACAAGTAGATTCAGTCAAAGACGATTCTCTCTTCTGAGATTTTAACTGATTATTCTTTATGGAAAAACGATCCTGCTGATTGCATGATTAAATTTGATTCTCATTAGATTTCTTCTTTGAGCTTTTATATGAGCTCACAGCTCTTATTCACATTTGTTTCTATTTCCATTGTTGTGAAATGCTTGAGCAGGCTGTTTACCCGAGTAAATAGAACTATTTCCATCAAGCGTTTACTAGTGACCCGTGTAAAATAACGCTCGCAAAATGGAAGTTTTGCGCTTGGGAAAGTATACATAGACCTTTAGGAATTAGGGGGAATGAATACCAAGTAGCTTAAGTGCTCAAGAAGTGTTCGATATATCTTGTTTTACCGAGCACTTTGGTACTCGATAAACATTAATTTTTTGTTGAGAAATATAAGATTTTCCATTAGAATATAATCCAAATTCTCTTTCATTTTTTAACCTTAAAAACATCTCTAGTTTACTAAATAATCACACATTTTCTGCGTAATGTAATCTGTGCAAATTAATCAAACCACATTTCCAACTAGTAATTTGTTATAATCCGTGCAAATTAAATGAGCTATTTTTCCTAGGATGAAAAGAGAAGATGAAGTTTAGTATTTTATTAACCATGTCATTCACCTAAATTAATTAATTTATTGGTAAAATTTCATTGACATTATTTGTCTGGAAATTTTCTGAAAAAGTAATCATAGGTTCTTCTCTCCATCACAACAATAGGACACCGATTAAGACAAAAGACTGTTTAGTCACCCACGTGAAGAAAGACTATAGTAGAAAAATGTGATATTTCTATTTTAACATGATAATTTGGATATAAATTCTTAAATTGGAAATGTGTAGGTGTATCCATTTCAAAAATATGGATGTTGCAGTCAAGTGATGGAGAAATGTGGGCCACCACTAGTTCCAACACGGGTCTGCAATAGTAGTACATGATCACTCCATTGAGTATGCATTTACATAGTGGAGTAGTATTTCTTTCTTTCTTTCTTTCTAGTGAGGGAAGATTATCACACTATCTCAGCACAAGATGTCTCTCCCTACTTAGTCAACAAGGAGGTAAAATTTCTTTTATACAAAAGTTCTACATACTTTATATTTTTGGTTTGGTTGATTAATCTCATGTTTATGCCACTCTCACATACTTTTCATTTTCCTTTTCAAGCCACTGAACATGATTTTTTTTTAATGCTAGAATAAAATTAGTCAACAAAGGAAATTAGTACTTGTAGTGTTTTGTTAAATTTTTGGTGTTACTTCATAGATGGTTGAATTTAAGTTGATTGTTTAGGCATTTGGAGTGAATGGAGAAAATGAAGGTGGTGATGGAGTTGGAATTGAGTGTTGTCTCTCAGGGAATAAGGATTTCTTTGATGTTATTATGTCAAAGTCACATATCACCCGCCCTCACTGTCTGGTACATCTTCTCTTGTTTTTTCATTTCAACCTCCAAAATGGTGCGTTTTTTGTGTATATATCAATCAATGATTCCTTGATTTTGGTGGCGCAGCATATGCCAAAACATATTCTTCCCAAGCTTCCGGGTGTAACGATGCCTTTGGTCCTGAGGCATGGTGACAAACAGTGGGAGACGATGTACGTTGGAGGCAACAGGAAGCCGAGGTTCGATTGTGGTTGTTGGAAAACCTTTGTGGATGATAACAATCTGGCAGAGGGAGATGCTTGCATCTTTGAGGTGATGGAGTCGAGCACTCAGATTCTGAGGTTCGACGTCGTCATCCTCAGGAACACCATGGATCTGCCGCCGGCACTGGTGTCCAAGATTCAATCCAATGGCAAGACACCAGAGACAGCTATAGAGATTATTTAGCTTTCACTATTTTCACCATCAAGAAGCTTTACATTTCTGTCTGGACTCTGGCTTATCTATGTATTCTACTCTACTCTGTTAATTTATTGGCCATGGGAAATTGGCACCTTAAGGCACATTCCCTCTATCGACTTACATGTCAAAGCTTATATATTTAGTGTCTTGCATTTAGTATCGTTGCCTCATGGCCTATATTATTTCTTTCACTTTGCTAAGATTATGAATTTTTGTAGTATATGTTCTTACTTGTGAGTTTGAACAAGAATATATATGGGTAGACTATTTTTTTCATTCTTTTAAATAGTCGTAGCTGAAAATTCTAAGAAGATTAGTGTCTGCGCACTCTCGCGACCGCGTGTATATATTATTTCATGGTCACAACCTTCACTTTCAAACATCATTTTGGTAACTTTATGGAATCTAAAACAGAAAAATGGGTACCATTTGAAAGCTATGTGTAACTTTTCAATTGTATATTTTGTTTCTTAGTCGGACACCCAACAACAGAGTTATGAGCCTATGAGGTTAGAGTATGTTAGTGATTCCTGCAAACTTCCATCAGAATTTTAATTCTCATTGCGATTTGAATGTTAAAATTTGAAATAGTTTTAGGACTTTCAAAATATAGGGTAATGGCTATTTGTCGATATCTCCAATTATGATCGGACACCCAACAATGGAGTTCTGAGCCCATGAAGAGAGTGTGTTCAATAATCCTGTGAACATCAACCTCAACGTTAATTGTCATTATGATATTGCAATTTCGAACATCGAAATTTGAATATTCTGAGGTTTTTCGAACTCTAGGGTAAACCCTACTTGTCTATATCTTCAATTTCGTTGCCCGTTATTCAATGAACGAGTAATTAAGTCATATGATATCCGAGCATGAATTTTGTAATAGCTTGAGTTTAAACTTAGGCCATATTTGGTTGCGGAAAGTAAAGTTGGCAAGAAAAAAGTTCCTAGAAAAATGAATCTTTGGAATATGATTCATAACTTTACTTTCATATGTTTGGAAATCAATATTTTAAATTTATATTTGAATTAAACACTAAACTAAAAATATACTCCCTCTATCCCGCTTTAGCAGTCCCATTGACTTTTCTGCACTCGTTTTGTAAAAATGATAATAAATAGTTAAAGTGGAGAAATAATAAAGTAAAAAAGAGAATAATGTAGATAAGACTCTTCTCTAAATTATTCTCTTTTTTACTTTATTATTTCTCCACTTTAACTATTTATTATCATTTTTACAAAATGAGTGCAGAAAAGTCAATGGGACTGCTAAAGCGGGACGGAGGGAGTAATAACTAATTTTTCATTAGTTAAATAATAATTTTAATATTGTAAAAAGATTTTCTTAATAATTATTAATTAAAAACATAATTATATAATTATTATTATGATGGATAATCAACGGATTAAGATTTTCTTCATTTAACATAACACTAATTGATATAATAATAATTATTATAAATATACTTATAATTATGATTATTTACTAATAATTATTAATTTTATAAAATAAGTATTGATAATAATTACTCGTATTAATTATTATATGAATTATAATTTAAATATTTATTTAATAAAATAATATTCCTTCCGTCCCTATTAATTCATCACCATTTAACCCCGCACGGATTTTAAAATACATAATAGAAAGTGGGTTGAAAAAGTTGATGGCATGTTGGTCCTATTTTTATATATTAGTTTTATAATAAAATGTGAGTGAGAATTAGTTAGTGGAATGTGGGGTTCACTACCAAAAATGGTAAAAGTGAAATGTGACAAATTTTTAAATAATAATAATAATAGCAACAATTATAAATAATACTATGATAATACTCTCTCCGTTCCACAAGAATATACACTCTTTCTTTTTTAATATGTCCCACAAGAATATGCAATTTCTAATTTTGGAAACTCCTTTTTCTATAATAAGGTGAGACTCATTCTCCACTAACAATACTTTAATCATTTATTGTTTCTATTAATCTCTTATTTTACCAATTATGCATTAAAACTCATACCCAATATAAAGTAGTAGTACATATTTTTATGGGACAGAGAGAATAATATATTGTTACTATTATAATCATAATTGTAATTAAAGTTATTTATTACTAAATTAAGTAGAGTATGATTCAAAATGTTTCATTATTCTTAAAATTAATTAATTAATTAATGATGATAAGTGTATAAAATTATATTCTATTCTAATTTTTTTTATTTTCAAGATTCTGATTATTTTTCTTATTTTGTTAAAATTCAAAATAAATCTAAAAATTTAAAAATTAAGGAATTAAATTAGATTCTCAGACAGAATTATTAAGTAATAATTCTGTAAAGTTCAAGTTAACATATGACCTACCTGTAAAGTTAAGTTACTTATTAACATTTCTTTGCCACAATTAACATTTGGAAAACTACTTCTATTTCAGACAAAGAGAAATAAGTACCCAGTAAGGATAAAGTGATGTGAGTGCTGATAATAAAAGGCTCAAATTCGAAAATAACAACGCAAATTGAAAAAGAAAATTAGTAGTACTTCCTTCGTCCCATAAGAATATATACTTTTAGTTGGATACGGATTTTAACGCACAATTGATAAAAAGAGAGATAGAAAGAAAAAATAATTGAAGTATTGTTAGTGGAGAATGAGTTTCACCTTAATAGGGAGAAAATGCATATTCTTGTGGGACTGATTAAAAAAGAAATAGTGCATATTTTTGTGGGACGTAGAGAGCATTATTTTCAATCTATACAACAATTCCATCTACATCCAATGATGGAGTTATGAGCCCATGAAGAGAGTGTGTTCAAGATTCATGCGAATTTCCACCCCAACTTTAATTGTCATTGCGATATTGCGCTTTCGAACATCGAAATTGTTCGAAATCTGAAATAGTTTGAGGATTTTCGAACTCCAGGGTAAGGCATATACTTGTCGATATCTTCAATTTCGTGGTCAGTTATTCAATGAAGTAGTAATTAAGTCATGATATCGGAGAGTAAATTGCATAATAACTGGAGTGTAATCTTAGTAAGTGGAGTATTTATTTTATATAGATATGGATTAGGGCTTTCGAAATCAAGGCCAGGGGCTATTTGTGGATATCCCCAATTTCGATCGGACATCCAACAATTGGGTTATGAGCCTATGAAGAGAGTGTGTTCGAGATTCCGGTGAACTTCAACCTCAACTTTAATTGTCATTGCGATATTGCAATTTTGAAAGTCGAAATCTAAATTAATTTGAGTGTTTTCGAACTCTAGGGTAACCCCTACTTGTCGATATCTTCAATTGTGTAGTCGGTTATTCTTCAATGAAGGAGTAAATAAGTCATGATATCGGAGAGTGAATTTCGTAGTAGCTTTAGTTTAAACTTACTCCATATTTATTTATATTGATTACGGCTTCCAAAATCTATGGTAAGGGTTATTTGTCCATATTTACAATTTCGATCGGACACCCAATAATGGAATTATGAGCCCGTCAAGTAAGAGTATGTTCGAGATTCCTGCGAACTACGACCGCAATTTTAATTGTCAAATATTTTAGTTTCAAACATCAAAATCTGAAATAGTTCAAGGATTTTCAAACTCTATGGTAAGAGCCACTTGTCGTTATCTTCCATTTCGTGGCCGATTATTCAGTGTAGAAGTAAATAAGTCATATCATATCCGAGCATGAATTTTATAATAACTTGAGTTTAAACTTTATTATATTGAGTTTGAAATTAGTATATTGAGTTATATGGATTGTATTATAATGATTATAAGTCTGTAAAGTACTTATCTCAACTTAAAGCCTAGCTGTAAAGTAAATTTTCTTTTCCACAATTAATATTTGGAAAACTAGTTCTATTTGAGGCAATGAGAAATAAGTAACCCATTAGGGTAAGTGATGTAATAAAAGGCTCAAATCTCGAAAATTACATTGCAAAATTGAAAAAAAAAAGGCTGGAAACCCTCTGCAGCCAACCCGAGGTGGACTCTTGAGAGAGAAATCCGCTTTGTAGTGTGAGAGGGAGTGAGAAATGAAAACAGGGAAAAAGAGGATTACCAATTCTGACCCCGTGGAGTCGTCCCCACCTCCATCCTCCGACCTCCCCGCCGCCGACGCCGGCGATGAGGAAAGCCTGAAAAATTCAGCTGACAGCTGGAAGCGCGACGATGCGGAGGAGCCTGTGGAAGAGGAGGACGCGGACGAGGAAGATTCCGAAGCTGAGAGAGAGTACGAGCAGGACGAAAACGTTCCGATTGAGGAGGCTGGAGGCGAGAGGACGAAGCTCGCCGATGGTTTCTACGAGCTTGAGGCCGTGCGCAGGAAGCGAGTGAGGAAGGTGAATTGTTGCTTGCTGTTGTCAATTTAGAGTGCATTTTTTTTAAAATTTGAGCTTGATTTGTTGATTGATTGGAATGTGGAAAATTTGCAGGGCCAATTGCAGTATCTGATTAAATGGTGAGTGGTTTGAAACTTGAAATGGCAGTCTATTTTGATGTGTAACGGCTAATTGTGTGTTTTTTTGAAAAGGCGGGGGTGGTCGGAGGCGGCGAATACTTGGGAGCCGGTGGAGAATTTGTCGCAGTGTTCGGATGTTATTGACGCATTTGAAGAAAGGTTTTGTTTTTTTCATTTTTTCTGAATTGTTTTATTTTCTGTTTTATCACTGTATGTTTTATCCTTTCAGTGCTAGCTAAATGTATTTGTGAATCAGATGATAGAATGAGTAGTACTCCTTTAGTAATCTGTGAGACTAGGATCAAAGTCTTGTTTTCGGTGATTTTGAAAAAATAGGTCTCCCGAAGCTTATAGTCGTATCTTATGAAAGGGTAACACGTCACTAATGGCATGTTTAAAGAGAAGCGTTTCGTTGAAAATTTGAACAAATTGTAGAATTGGCGCGTGTTTCGTTGAAATTGCTACTGACGTGTGAGCCTCCGTCTTCTCTTTGAATATGCCATTAGCATTGGTGTATTTCTCTTAAAGCACGCCATTAGAATTGCATGTTTCCGAACGGGAACCTATTTTCTAAAATCACCTAAAACGAGTCCCTGACTAGTGCTTTTCTTTTCTTGCTTCTTTTTTTTTCTTTCTGGTTTTTAATTTTTCGTAGTGTTTGGATGTTATTGATGTATTTGAAGAAACGTTTTCTTTTTTATTTTTTTTTCTGAATTGTTTTATTTTCAGTGATAACACTGTGTGTTTTACCCTTTTAGTGTTACCTAATGTGTTTGTGAATCAAATGATAAAATGAATAGTTAATAATTTGTCACAGTGTTCAGTGTTATTGGTGCATTTGAAAAATGGTTTTCTTTTTAATTTTTTTCTATGTTGTTTTATTTTCTGTTCTGTCACTGTATGTTATATATCCTTTCAGTGCTACCTAATGTGTTTGTGAATCAGATGATAAAATGAATATGTAGTAATTTTTGAGTCCCTGACTAGGATCAAATTCTCATTTTGGGTGATTTTAGAAAAAATGGTTTTCTAAATGGGAACTTTTTTTGTATTTTATGAAAGGGAAACACGCCACTACTGGCATGTTTAAAGAAAAACACGCCATCTTTAGTGTCGTGTGTTTCATTCAAAATTTGAACACGTTGTAGAATTGGCGTGGGTTTCATTGAAATTTCTACTGACGTGTGAGCCTTAGACTTCTCTTTAAACACGACATTACATTGGTGTATTCTCTTCAAATGCGCCATTAGAATTGGCATATTTTTTGTTTATTACAAAAAGTTTCTCATTCAGCGAATCTATTTTATAAAATCACACAAAACGAGCCGCGGACTATTGCTTTTCTTTTCCCTCATTCTTCTTTCTGGTTTTGAATTTTTCGTAGTATTCGGATGTAATTGATGTCTTTGAAGAAAGCTTTTCTTTTTAAAATTTTTCTGAATTGTTATATTCTCTGTTCTATCACTGTGTGTTTTACCCTTTCAGTGCTAGCTAATGTGTTTGTGAATCAAATGATAAAATGAGTAGTTAATAATTCGTCACGGTGTTAGGTGTTATTGATGCATTTGAAAAAAGGTTTTGTTTTTTAAATTTTTTCTGAATTGTTTTATTTCTGTTGTCACTGTATGTATATCCTTTCAGTGCTAGCTAATGTGTTTGTGAATCAGATCATAAAATGAATACTCCATTTAGTAATTTTTGAGTCCCTAACTATGATCAAATTCTCATTTTCAGTGATTTTAGAAAAAATGGTTCTGTAAATGGGAACTTTTTTTGTATTACATGAAAGGGAAAAACGTCACTAATGGCATGTTTAAAGAGAAATACGCCATCTTTGATGGCACGCGTTTCATTGAAAATTTGAACACACTGTAGAATTGGTGTGTGTTTCATTGATGTTTCTACTGACGTGTAAGCCTCCGTCTTCTCTTTAAACCCTAAACCCGAAGTTTTGACTGACCTGTAAGCCTCCGTCTTCTCTTTAAACACTATTAGCATTGGTGTGATTCTCTTTAAACACCCATTAGAATTGGCGTGTTTGCCTTAAATACAAAAAAGTTCTTTTCTTTTCCCCTTTTTTTCTTTCTGGTTTCAAATTTGTCAGTGTTCAGATGTTAATGATGCGTTCAAAGAAAAGTTTTCTTTTTAAATTTTTATTGAACTCTGTTTAGTCGCTGTATGCTTTATCCCTTCAGTGCTAGCTAATGTGTTTGTGAATCAGATGATCAAATGAATATTTAGTAATTTTTTAGTCTCTGACTAGGATCAAATTCTCGTTTTCGATGATTTTAGAAAAAAAGTTTCCTAAATGGGAACTTTTGTTGTATTTTATGAAAGGGAAACACGTCACTAATGGCATGTTCAAAGAGAAACACGCCATATTTGATGACATGTATGCCTCTGTCTTCTCTTTACACATGTTATTAGCATGGGTGTATTTCTCTTTAAACACGCCATTAGAATTAGCGTGTTTCCCTTTGATACAACAAAAGGTTCCATTCAGGGAACCTATTTTATAAAATCACCCAAAACGAGCCCCTGACTAGTGCTTTTCTTTTCCTGCTTTTTCTCTTTCTGGTTTTGAATTATTGAAATTTCTGCTGGATGTGTAGCCTGCAAACTGGGAAGAGTAAGGCGGCACGAAAGAGAAAGCGCAAGGCTGGTATAGCTACCATTCAAACGAAGAAAAAGCAGCCTCATAATCATCATCAACAGCAGCAGCAGAGGTCTTCTACATCTGCCAATTATAATGTGCCTCCTCATGTGATCAGGATTGTAGAGGAGCCCATCTCCTTTCCCGCACTCAATGAATCGAGTTTTACAAATGGGAATGATGAGAATAATGTCAGTGTCACAAAGAGTGTAGAAACCTCCAAGCAAGTAAATGAGAATGGTGGGGGAATGGGTTCTGTTACAAGAGAAGAAGATCATGCGCAAAATGAGTTGGATATGAAACTGTGTGAACTGAAAGGAGCAATGGCGGTAAATTCAGAAAACGCTGACAGAGTTGCTATAGCATCCCAAGAAGTCCAACAAACAGGAGGGGATACCTTGGTGAATGGATTAAAGAAGATGGATGTAGTAGATGCAGTGCCAGTCCAATTAGGTCGTGTTACTGGAGCTAAAAAGAGGAAATCTGGTGTCGTCAAGAGGTTCATAAAAAATCCAGAACCATGCTCTGTGGATGGTGCACCAAATGGACCCCCGGCAAGTGCTACACTCATACCAATAAATGTTCAAAAATCAGAGTTTCCCGTATCCATGATGAGTTGCAAGAGTAAATATGAGGATTCCAAAAGCAGCTTCTATACCATCATCGAAATTGTCAAGCCTGTAAGCTATAAGGCTTCCATATCTGGGAATGACCAAGAAGTCCTGGTAGCCTTTGAGGCCATAAGGTTCGTGATCCAATTCCCATTGTCCACTTCATTTTTTTCTGATGAATTGTATACTTTTGTTTATTTGTTCAATTCAAGGAGATAATGCACAAAAGATGATAATAATTTTAAAAACAAAATAGCTATGAAGCTACATCCTTCATCACTTTTTACAATTTTGACCTGACTCTTGAATATAGCAAAATTAAGACACAAACTTTTCATGATTGTGCAATTTTACTCGAGGATCAAATATCTGAGTAAGGTAAATTCTTTTGCCCCTCCCAGTTCTCAGTAGCACTTACATCTTCATTGAGTAAATTTTGATCACACCATTCTCCTAGTTTTGCACTACTTTCAGTTTCTTGTCATGTTTTGCCACCGCATTTCCTTTTACTTTATGAAGTTATTAAATTGCTTCTATTATAGAGCTCTAAAACCATTTCTCGCTGCACATTTATTTTATTTCATCTAAAATTGCAAAAAGCCTCAGGTTTGCTTTAGTTTATCCATGGTTGATTTCTATGATGAAGAGATAGCATAACTTGCTCTATATTGCTTTTATATTCTGTTGTATTAATGAGTCATCTTGGGTGGGACGGAAGGAGTATCACTTTGTGTTATCATTATATTACTACTAAGTTTATTTTAGGTGCTGTTACGGTCTCTCCATATACATACTTAATACTATATGGTTGCTCATTGCTAGTTTTTCATCAACAGTGACTAGATTAGTGACAAGACACATTGTTCCAGAAATGAGTCTAACTTCATACATGTTTCTTCTGTTACAATGATTTCATTCTGGTGCAGGGCTGATGGAACCAAATTAATAGTGGATAACCAATATTTGAAAGCAAACAATCCACTGTTGGTAAGTTTTCTAGTTGCTTTGTTGCATTTTTCATTGAGAAACATGAATCTGATCATATGTGAACTCACATCTCTAACTCTCTATTTTTCTTTCTCCAATTATTATGCAGCTGATAGACTTTTATGAGAAACATTTACGGTACAGCCCGACTTCACCAAAATGATTAAACGGCCGAGTGCACACAATCAGAAGCAACATCGTTTCATGTTTCTCCTTGTTTACTGGTGTTTTTGATGTTTCCCTTTGTTATTGTTGTAGTTTGTTGCAAAAAAGGACCACAGTTTTAAGACATTTAGCAGATTACCTATAGGAAGGGTGGTAAATAATGTTGGATTTGTATAAATCTAAACTGTTCTTGTTGCTGGTTAAGTTTATAAATATGTTCTCTTTTTATGTGCATTTTCGAACATATTGTCTTAGAGCGATTTTTGAATTTTGAATTGATGCTTTGAAAGTGTTAATCAAGTTTTCTTGGAGGTCGATTTAATAAATTTAATTGATTAGACATATTTGATGTGGATAAAATTGAATCCACACAAATGTTTGGGATGCAATTTACTGTTTTGATTGGATTTATTTAATGTGGATAAAAATGTATCTAAACAATAGTTTGGGATGCACGTTTTGTCCTTGTTTGACAATTAGTACTACTACTACTACATGGTTAGTCTTCTTGTCTTGATTAAAATATGTATTTAAAGTATTTAGATATTTTGTCAATGAGCTTCTATTGATTTAAACTATAAATTCAATTTTCAAGTTATTTTTTTTTTTCAAAAACACTGATTGCGGTGCCTCTGTTTTCAATTTAATAGTAGATAAAAATTATCTTTATAAAAAAGACCTCGAGTTAATTATCAACTTCTTGATCTGTCACTAAACTTAACATTAACACAATTAGGGATACATTGAAATGCCACCTCTTCTTAAATTGCTAACACAATCAGGGATACGTTGAAACTTAATATTAAAAATGTAACACGATCACATTTAAAATGTCAACACATATATATTTGTGTTGACATTTTAATAAATTGTGTTGACATTTAAATATCAATGTCAACATAATATATTAAAATATCAACTTAAGTTTATGTTGACATTTCAGTATCATCGTGCTGACATTTTTAATACATTGCATTGATGAGTTATCAAGTTAGCAATTTAAAAAAAGTTAGCAATGGATCACAACCCAACACAATCATATATGTACACATATACTCATATTACATCCATGAATGTAACTTCTTTTGCACATATATAAATATTTTTAATCCAAGATTGAAGAAAAATCTCACAAACATACATAGAAATACATATACATATATACTCGGAAAGAGCATACATGAAGAGTACAAATAAAAGATGCAATTAGCCTCCAAAGAAGAGAAAAAACTACATCTTATTCCTCATAAACTTACACCATCATATCATTCTACGTGTGATATCATAAATCCATGCATCATCACACCCATTAATTTCCTTCCATCCATCTTAACTTATCCTACAAAAAAAACAAATGACAATAAATTAATCAATTAGTCATTAAAACACATACAAAACCTCAACTAAAAAAATGAATCAACAATACTCACTTAGAGCAATCAACATTAGGAGAGATTTGAAACGGCATCGAGATCCCACAGTTTCCGGGTAGAGCCTTGGCGAGCTCCGGCTTGATAGTGATGCTCTTAGCAGCATTCTTGATGCAGGTGCATGCGGCCTGCTTGTCGGCCGTGCCCGTGGCGGATGCGGCTAGGCTGGAGGCTCCCGCGCAGCAGGGGGAGGGCGGCGTCCCGCTCCCGCTCTTGAGGTAGTTGATGCACGGCCTCAAGTCCTTCATCACGTCGCTGCACGTGATCGCACGCGAAGGCGCGGCCACTGCAGCAAGCACGGCTAGGAAGAGGATTGCTTGAGTGAAAGAAGGCATGTTTGTTTATTGAAAGGTGAGGTGTTGTGTGTGTTGCTTTGTTAATTATGGGGATTTTATAAGGAGGAAATTTAATTAAATAATGTTTAGGGTTTTCGTGTAAGAGATTCGATGGAAAGTCAAGTGAAGGAGAAATTAATTAAAGAGGGTTTAAGCTAATGCAGCTGTGCTGGGGTTAACTTGAGGGTTTGAGTATATACCTACTCCACTTTTTTGAGAAAATTTGAAGTTAGTTTGAGTGAAAATTGGAGGGGTTCAATTAACTTTTATTTTTTGTTGGAGTTATTAGATAACTTATGTAAGGCGGATGATGACTTTTCCTCACTTTCTATTAGAAAAACATTTGATTTTGTATGCTTTAGTTGAATTTTGTATTAATAGGATATCTAGTTATTTTTATTATTGAATTTCGATACATCATTATTAGGGTTGTTAAATTCGAAATTAGGATATTTAAAACGTAAAACAATTCTTTTGTGAAATAAAATAATATGTATATTGAATTGGAGATTTCCTACATTAGTTGGTTGAATTGTGTACTAAGGAATTGTTCATGCATTAGATCGACAACGCATGTAGTTATCGATAAATAGTAGATTCACCATATCAATCGTGTAAACTAAACTACACAATAAGTAAGTTAATTAACTATTGATCAATCGTGTACATACTTTAACCAATTATTTGTGTATCAAAAAATGATGTCTCACCTATATGTAATTATGTAACTAATTCGGCCATATAAACACACCAAGAAGGGTCTTCTAGCTTGGTGTTTGATTATTTTGAATAAAGCATATCCAGCTGTAACACAAAAACTGAATTAGCTCGATTTTTTCATAATTAAGAATTAGGTTTCTTGCCGTTTTGAACAAAGTAGTGGGGTTCTAAATCCCACAGGCGAACACGTACGTACCTAGATCACTTACAAGAATTGAAGTTATGGTGTAAAAAAGGTGTATCTGCAAATTACACTGGTCACAACGATCAAGATATTGAGTAGTACTGATTAAATCTCGATACCAAAATTTATAAAACGAGGATAAATCGAGAAAAGACATAGTGAAATTTTTTTGATTGCATTGATACCAAATATTCAATTTAGTTCCCAATTAAAAAAAAGGATATTGACTCTTAATATCATGGAACTTTCAAAAATTTGGATTTTTTCCACGAACTTTGAAATTCGCAAATAATATTTCGAACCCTAAGTTTGTCATTTCCCACCAATGAAAAAATTCCGGCAAATAAGTATCATTTTTTTTTAATTACTCGACAACAACTTCAGAGATTCAAGATTTTCAATCTTTAAGAATAGTTTTTCGTGAAACACACCCTCCAAATTTGTTCTTCAATCTATTAATATAGCCGAAATTTTTTCATTTGTGGGAAATAACAAACTCGGGATAAAGTTCATAATATTATTTGCCAATTTCAAGGTTCGTGGAGAAAACCCAACTTTTTGAAAGTTAGGTGCCAATATCCCTAAAAAAAGGACTGAAATATCTAAAGAACGTTGAGAAAATTGGAAAAGAATTCAACTGGTGTCTAGTGAAATATTAATAAATGTGAAAATGACAAAAAAAATAGTAGTACTAGTAGAAAAAATTTGTTGGCAACAGCTAAAAAAACGTTGGTGCTGTGTGGTGCTAGATGTTTTTGTGTTCGAGGACGGACCTAACTGCTGAAATGCATGCTTTGATCATATAGGTCAATAACTTGTAGTAGAGTTCAATGACAATGAGGGAGAGTGAGAGAGGCATAAAACTTCATAAGAACATTAAAATCTAGCATCTTTAGTCTTGTTGGAGCAAGAACAATCATCTATACAATTATTTCATCTACTCCAAGCTAAAGCTAATATTAGTACCAATTAGCTGATTTGAATGTGAATAATTTGGAGTCCAGAAAGTAAAACCTGGACACACAGCAGATCTAAACTAAACGCAATCCAGTTCACCAACGGATGCAGCTATAACTCGACTATGTCAACCGTATGTTAAGCACTGCACTACTTGTTAGAGACTGCAGAATCAACGTTGTCAAGAAGAAACCGATATAGCTCTTTCCTCAGCTTCTCTATCCTCTCATCGTCTTTCTCTCCTCTAAATGCACCATCCAGCCACTGGTTCACTCGTTTCAGTTGCCCAAGAAGGATTCCCATCTGAGAACTCTCGTCCCTTCTCAAGCCAAAACCACGCCTTAGGGAAACTTCCAAGTAATCCAAGAACCAGGAACGTGAAAACGAGAGCAGATTTTCTGCTAATTTAGCCACATGTTTTAATCCTGGTGGCCTAGCTTCGCGTTCAGCCTCCCTTCCTTTGGTGGTGGTGCTGTGTCTTTTTGAATGAGAAGTCTCGTTTTTCAGTCTTGATACTGGTTTGCTTGAGCTCCGGGGGCTTATCTTGGGTTTGGTAGAACAGTTCTCCGTGTCAGATTTCTCTGGATTGTTTTCTATCACAACATAATGGCATTTCTCACCATTTGTAATCCCGTTTTCGCCTCCCTTTTTGTATAAAGAGAATTTGGAAAGATCGGTCTCAACTGCAGCTTGAACCCATAAAGAGGCATTTTTACTCACAGGAATGGAGCAAGTCCCGGCTTCAGAATCCGTACTATCATTTGCATCAGAAGACCTCACATTTATAAGGGTTCTAATCACCTCAGCGGCCTTTCTGATGCTCTCATGGATGCTCAGAAATTGTTCCACTAATGGACCAGATGTATCTTTCTCCGATAACTCACATAGCTCTGCAAACATGCTACCAAAAAGTGAAGAAATTTCAGCAAACGGAATACATTCAGGTAATGATTGCCAAAATATAGACTGCTTGTATGCTAGATATCTTGAGTAACTGCTTTGCGTATCAGTCAATATCGATATTGCGATATTCAGTCAATATCATGTGTAACGGCCTCATAAATCACAAACTAGATGCTGAAGCAAGAACACGAAGAGAACTATGTACCTCATGCACCGAATGACACACTCAGATAAAGATGCTTCTTCTAATGCACGAACTGCAGAGGTGCATGCAGAATTCCTGTGGCTTCTAACTTCCTAAAAGCATTCGAAAGAGATATTATTATAAGTATGTTAAAGAAAGGGACTGAGCCTTCTTGTATGCGTCTGTTGCTTTTGGTAAAATGTACCTTTCCAAGGTCACATATGGTAGGAGGAAGAGCGTCCCACAAGATTCTTAGTTCAGATCTTTTTTGGGAACCGAGAACAACCTTATTGAAATCAACGGGGAAGCTAGTATCATTTGATAACTTCATACTCTTCACTGGCTTGATCAGAAGATTAGGTGAGACAATGATGTTCTTGCTTTTAAGAGGTGAAACATCCGACTTCTTTGGTGACTCCTTAGGGAGGGCCTTCTTTACGACAACCTGCATCTCAACATGAGAAAACAAGAGAATGTATATGCATCATCACTCAGGGAAATGAACAAAATAGAAACAAAGAAGAAGATTTGTCCAGCCCCAGTTCTTGCCTCAATCAAAGAAACTTGGTTGGTCTATATCTCATTTAGACAAAAAAAAAATCAACTAAAATAATACACTTAGAAAGAGAATATGCATTTGCCTCTCTAATAGTACCATTAGAAAGCTCGGATGCACGTAAATTCAGAAAGATCAGAGTACTAACCATGAACATACTTGTATAGGTGTATAAAAGACTATGTACATAAGTAATTAAGAAAAGCTTGAATTTGTTGAGTTTTCCCTCGATTAAATCGAGCTTGACTGTGTATTAATTCAAAGACTTGACAGTGAAAAATTATTGAGTATGCCATGGATTTATTAGTCTTTACTGCTTATAGTTGCCATTTCTCAGTGGCTGTATTTATTTCTCTACCAAGAATCCTTCTTCCACAATTCTTCAGCATATCCAACATAAAAACATTACTAAAAACATCTTCGAAGAAATAAAAATGATATCTTAATTAAGAAGGAAATAAAGATTCTTAATTAATTTAACTATAGCTCCTTTGCAATCCAGAAAAATTAATTCAACCATGAAGAAATAACAGAAATGCAAACTTCCAATACATAATAAGAACCATGGGGTTAACATCCTTTCAAGGACGAGATTCGAGCAACCAGTTTCAGCAATCTCCCTTAACGAACTCAAATGAAATAAAACCGAGGATTACATGACGTTCAGACATTACCAAGAAAGCGGAACAATATGCACTAATATAACGAAAAAACAAACTTACAGAATGTGAAGGTGAAGAACTGTCCTTTTGTTTAGACTTTGATAAACCTTTGCTCCCACTTTTACTCTGTAAACCAGAATCCCATCCTCTTCGTGCTGAATCCAAGCTCAGTCTTCTACTCTCCACAGCTCCCCCAGCCTTGCCACTCGAAAATGATAGCCTCCTGAGACCTCCCTCTTCGTTCCCTATCACTTTCTTGACTTTCCCCTTCGATTTAGCCTTGGTTTCCACTTTCTTAGCATTCAAGAAATCACTAGAGATCAAGTCCTTAGGATCTCCAACACAAGGCCGCCTCTTGGTGATCGGCTTGATGCCACGTAGCACCGGGACAGGGGAGCCGTAGTCGAGCCAAGTGGCGTAGATGAACTGCCCCAGCTGGACCATGTCACTCAGTATCAACTCCACATCTTCATCGGATACCGACACATAGGCCGAATGCAGTGAATCTGAAACCCTCAAATAGTAACCCCTGCTCTTCCATGGATCATCTTCTAAAGAGGGTACAATCCCAATCACCTATATATATGCAAAAAACATCACTCACATAAGCAGAGGCAATAAACATAGCATCTAGGGGCAAAATTTCTGGCACAACAAAAATAGAACATAAATGCCACATTCACCCTAAAAACCAAATTCTCAGGTACAAGAACCTTTTTTTCCTAATTCACAAGCCCAGAAAGAGGAACACAGCGAAAGCAAGAGAAGAAACCAACAAAAATCCTTCAAGTTTACAAGTAAAAATAATGTAGAGAGGGGAAAATCTCAACCCCAAACACAAATGCCATATTCAACAAAAAAATCAGAATCACAAGCTAAAGAAGGGTTTTTTTCCAAGTATCTCATAAGCCCAGGAAAAAAAAAAGCAAACAAACACTGCATTCTAAATACAACAGTGAAGAATAGGAGCAAAAAATGAAAAAGCAGAAAGAAGTCACAATAATGGGTCCGACCGAATCTTCTCCCCTTTTTCTTGTCATTTTCAAATTATAAAAAAAAAAAAAGAAAAAAGATTGAAGTTTGTTGAAGAGTTGCCTGGAGAAGAGCGGAACGGTGTTCACCAGCGACCCTGAATTCCTTATCACCAACATTTTGCAAGAGTTTTTGAAGTGTGCCTGGACTTAGCGAAACCATTTTCCTTGAAAGCAAATAAAAATGTGTTCTTGGAAGAAATCCATACAAAGAGGAAGAGGCTGAGTGAGAGAATCTGAATGCTGAAAAGAGGAACAGAACGAATCTCAAAAAGGGACACGTGGCGAATTGGGATGTGAGCGAGGTAAAACAACAATTGTATCATAGGAAAGCTAATAAAAACAAAATCTTGAAATGTGACGATTCAGAGAAATGAAAAATCTTGAAAGCTACATGCTCATGTAAACTTTCATTGCTTTTCTATATATCTGTTCGTATGTGCTTGCCTATTCTGGTTGATGGAACGGACATCCAATCAATTTTTATTTTTTTTTCTAACTGGATTCTTTGTTTTTTGTTTTGGTTTTGGCAGTCAATAAAGTTAATATTGGAGACTCACTCACGAGGTTTAATTCTAATATCCAGATTCGCCTGCACATAAAAGGCATCACATTAAACTAATGCAGACGCGATTTTGACGTTTTCTTTTTAGAGCTTGGGTTGAACATAATAAAAAAGAGTAATTTTATTAGTCTATATTTATTCCAGAAATAATTTATTTTCTTATTTTAGTACTTCCTCCGTATCATACTCACTTTTCTTTTTATTTTTAGTTGTCTCAACTAAGATAACTTTTTATCTTTAATTTATTTATTTTTTCTTACTTTTACTCTTTCCATTTAACACATAAAATAATACTGCATAAAACCTTGTACCGTTCAAAGAAAGAGGTCATCTTTCTTGGGATAAAAGTAGTAATTTGTATTTATCTCACTTTCAGTTATTTTATGTCTTTTGCTTCTATATTTTATCCATATTTTATATTTATCTCTTATATTTTACTCCCTCCGTCCCGCTTAAGATGACACATTTTCCTTTTTAGTTTGTCCCAACTAAGATGACACATTTCCTTTTTTGGTAACTTTCTCTCTCCAATTAATACACTCAACCACTTTTTCTTACTCCTATTAAAATATTCATCTTTCTTTATCTCTCTACTTTAATACTTACACTCACATTCTCTCTCCAATTAAACACTTTAACCAATAATTCCTTAAACCCCGTGCCGGCTAAGCAATGTGTCATCTTAGCCGGGACGGAGGGAGTATATTAATTACTTCATTCATTCCGTAAAAATATGCACTCTCGAAATTTAAATTTCTTTCTCTATAATGAGATGAGACTCATTCTCCATTAACTATAATTTAATTACTTTTTTCTTTTTACTTTCCTCTTACTTTACCAATTGTGCATTAAAATTCGTACACAACCAAAAGTGCATAATCTTGTGGGATGGAAGGATTATGTATTAAAACGCATGTTATCTACTGTTAGGACTATTTTTCATAAACGAAATGAGTGTTAATTTGAAGTGAAATGTGAGTTAAGTGAACTAATAGAATATGTAACTTAATTATCTAATATGGTAAAAATTAAAAAGTGAACTGCAAAAAGTCCCTAAACTATGGTTTTCACATTTACGATACTTGATAAAAAAATATATTTCACCAGAGGTCTCTAGATAAAGACTTAATTTCATTTGAGGTACTTTTTGTACCACGCCGTTGTGAAGGTATTCCCTTCGTCTACGAAAAGAAGTCTCGTTTGTCATTTAGGTCCGTACGCGAATAGGAGTTTCAGTTCATTATTTCTATAAATGGTAAAAGGTTCCATTTTGCTTAATATTTCTTAAAACCCATGTCGGAAAGAAATGAGACTCCTATTCGCGAACGAAGGGGGCATTATCAATAACATTTCAGCGCACTCGGATTTTACATTGGCTTACGAAGAACGTCATAGTGTTCGTATGAACTTTTAGTAGACCTCTTCTGCATAAATGTCACTCACTTAGTCTGCAATTAAAAGTTCCAGTTGAGTTTACCATGGATTTTTAAAACATAACGAAAAAGTATGTAGTAGAAAAAGATAGTGGAAGGTGATAAGTTAATAGAATGTGAAACTTTCTTACTTTTGTAGTAAAATTGAATACAACTTCTGATTTCGGACGAACCGAAAGTAAACTGAGACTACTAATTGCAAATTGAGAGAGTAATAATACTGACTAAGGTGTAAAATCAATTGAGTCAAAGTTAAATCTAGTTACATTATGATAGTAAAATATAATCGAAATTCCTAACTGTGGACCGTCGGGACTCCTAATCGCAATTTTACCCAAATCATGACATCAATGCAATTGATATGTTGATCCAGCTTTCAGTAATTTTCTTTGATTTTGAAGTGATCATTTATTGTAGCGTTATATTGTTGCTGGTGTGTAAATCGAAACATGTTAGTGGGTGACAACTAAGATGACATCTACCCAGCTAATGTGACCTGAACAAAGAGCGTGATCGCCTTGACTGAATTAACTCCCCAATGTAGGTCACGAGTTCAATGTGTACTACTAAAACAATTTTGTCAATATCCATGTTCTTGTGTTTCATATTGCTAAAAATTTACTATGGCCCATACTTAAAAATTAGGCCTATAATTTGTGGAAGTGTATGTTTGGTGGTTCTCTTTTACTAAGTCATACTCCCTCCGTTCCACAGTAATAGAGGCGTTTCATTTTGAGCACTCATTTTGAAAAAATTATAATAAATAGTTAAAGTGGAGAAATAGTAAAATAAGAAAGAGAATATTTTAGATAAGACTCTTAACTACATTATTCTCTCTCTTACTTTACTCTCTCTCTACTTAACTATTTATTATCATTTTTTCAAAACGAGAACTCAAAACGAAATGCCTCTATTACTATGGAACGGAGGGAGTATTATTTTTTCCATTTTTCAATGTGGAACATAACTCTTTGTTTTATAGCTGTAATTAACAAAGAAGTTTGCTTTACTTTTCAATGTGACACATGTTGGCTTTGTAAATATATTAATTTGTTTTGTTATGATTATCAATATATATGTTTTGTTTGAGTTTCTTGTCCTTTAATAAGATACTAGTTCGAAGTAGTATTTGTCTTACATAGAGAAAATAACACAAGATTTAAATTTTAGGTGCTTTATAAATAGGAGTATGTGTGTACGAAATATACAAACCCTCTATAATTATGCAATAATAAAACCAATTGAAATGTTACATGAATATACAAATAGATCTCCAAACTATTGTACAGATGGATCATTTTTATTTGAGTTATTTTAATTATAATTTACTTTTAAGTTGTGCTAATTTTAATTACTCTTTATTTTTAGTTAAATTGCAATTTTTTAAATTTTTTAATACTAAATTTAAAATAAAATAAAATAAAAATGTGAATTGATTTGTGGCTCAAAAATGACACTAAAATAACGCTGAATGTTGCAGTTGCTACTGCTGAAATAAAAAATACTGACGTGCCAATTGAGAAGTTGTGGATGAAATATGGCTAATTATTTGGCTTAACAACGTGGATGTTTTTAATTAGTACTGTATTGTCGATTTTTTTATGGAGTATTATTTACTCCCTCCGTCTCACAAAAGATGTCATACTTGTGGGACTATATATGATTTTAGGAGGTTTTGTTTTGTGTGTTAAATGGAGAGAAAAAATATAATTTTTATATTTATGTGAGAGAGAATTTTTTCCAAAAAATGAAATGTGACATCTTTTGTGGAACAAACTAAAAAGGAAAGTGTGTCATCTTTTGTGGGATAGAGGGAGTACTTTATTAGTACGTGTACAGTGTGTGTTGATTAAGTTGCACTTGTGTATCTAACTTTACACTGAAATCTCAATATGAAATCTAGAAATGCTTAATTAAAACTAGATGCTCAAAATTATTTCAAATTATACCCCAAAGTTTGGCTGAACCCAGTTTTAGCACTAGTAGAGTAATTGATTTAGGTACAACTAATTTCGTTTTTAAGCATAGATTAGATATATAATGATCTTATTGATTGTAACTAAACTTTGATTTTCCTCAGTAAATCAATTATTATTATCTAGCAATCATGATTTTAATAGTACAACAAATTGGTTAAAACCCCAACAGTTGAAACTCTAAAGTTGAGCCAACAAACAATCTAGTAGCAAATCAACATTTAATTATACAGGGATTGTATATAGAAAGAGAAACATGATAATAAGTTTTTGAAACGCTATAATCTCTTAAAAAATAAGCCATTTATATAGTGATGGAAGAACAACCTTTTCCTCTAATACCTACATCTTATTTGAGAGCTCAGAAAATTATGATAGAATCATTATAACTATAGATTACATATAAAAAGCGTTATGATTAATTTTACTATGATTTATTATTTTTAATCATATATAATGAAAATTTTGATCTAAGATGACAACTCTATCAAAATTGTTGTTATTAATATTTACAGAAACTGGCTATATGAAATGACGGGAATACATTAGTTTTAAATTCATAAATATTTCTCAAGACTTATAAGTTCTTTCTTAGATAACCAATTACATGCAAAAGAAGGAAAATGTTTAACCTGCAAAAGTTGAAACAAACAAGCATTAAATGGAAGACTACGAAATGGAATAAAAAGAAGTGTTTGAAACGAGAATAACGTTGTTGTAACAACTTGTGGTTTTTTTTTAGTATTAAACTACTCAAGAGTTTTCGTAATAAACAAAACACAGTTTTAAATCATTTTCATTCGTATAACTACAAGATAGATGAGTGATCTACCCTACCAAACTGTCCCTAATTCTATACAAAACCGTCTCCCATAATTTTAAGGCATTCTAATCCTATATAGTTTCATGGATGGGATATGATATCACACTATCGGTATCAAATTTAGGATGTCACTTCTCTAATTAATTAAATATTTAAGTAATATTTATTTGAAAAGGATTAAATTTTAAAAGTTATACCAACACCTTATTTTTGAATTTGTCACCTCTAATAATCAATTTTCATTTAGTAAAAGTGACTACTATAAATTCTAAAAGAATAATTATATACTCTTATCTGTGCTATAAATTCTTGATACTAGGTGAAGTAGGACATAAAATTCTAATATCATTGTGCTCCATTAATTATAATTTACACAAAGTTAAGTATGCGAGATTTTCCAACAACCCAGAGGTGAAAGGTACGGTAGGTTAAAAATTCTATTTAATGCTAGACATACAATAACAAGAATGTCTTTACGAAATTTATAGACATCAACTAGTACCCCATAATTAGTATCAAAAGATTATATAATTATTTATATTTACAAGTAATTAGATTTTATTTTATTAATCTCAATTAATTTTTAAACAAATAGGTAAGGGCACCAAGACAATAAGAAGAAATATACATGCATTGTATTCTAGTACTATCTTGAAGGGTTTAGCTTATCAACTTTGGTCTCAACAGATTGGAATATACCAACAATAACATAATGACATTTCACCTCTCAATTTAGAACCAAAATCTCCACTAATTAAATCCCTACCTCAACATTAACCTAAATGAAACCACCATTTAAACTGAGAAACAATTTAATTCCTCTCCAGCAAATGGGAGAGATGGAACCACAAAAACCTCATCACAACATCTCCATGTCAAGAAGAACAAGAAAGGCTCAGGGTGAGCATAAGAAAAGCAATGTGGAGAGAGAGAATGAGAAAAGCTTTGAGGAGAAAGAGAGGAGAGAGAATCAGAAAAGCTTGAAGCAGTTCATGGAAGGAAGATGTTCACTGGCACAGCACTTTAGAGAGGAGGAAGAGGAGGAGAAGAAGAAGGTGGTGGTGGTGGTTAGGCCACCTGATGAAGATGGAGATGAACGGTTGAGATCGAAAAAATCGATGGTGAGAAATTATGGTCAACTTCTAAGGCATTTTATCAAGGTAAAGCAGGATTCCTATGTAATTAGGTCATGGAGGAAATCTGCACTCTCATTAAAACTCATCAACCACAAGTGAAATTTGAAAACAAAACCGACCATCATTATTCTCTCTCTTTCTCTATCTATATATATCCTATATTCATTATCTAGGAGCTTTGTCACGATTTATCGGTTCATCGAAGATGCCATGTACATTTATGTAAGAGAGTATATCTTGTGCTACTATGGTGAATCAACTTTTCATTTTATTTTATTGATATGTGATATATGTATAATGTAAACTATCATGTTAACACTTTACATGTATATTTAAATGAATAATGTTTTGGTAATATTCATTTCTATTAATATTACCTAAATATCCCTTTTGATATGCAGCACATTAATAGTCATCGTGAATAGGAGTTGCCTCCAAAATTCCAAATCGATCGTTGGAAAATAAGCCAAATGTGAACTTGATTATATCTCTTACAAGTTGCAATTTCAATTAATATTAACTTGTGTGAATATTATACTGCTACTTACCCCGCCCTATGTATATAGCTCTATTTTTTTTACATGTATTAAAACAACACTTTTTGTTATTTGAATAATACGCATGAACTTTGTCTAATTTCCTTATTTATATTGTACTCTACATGATGTACATTTTAATTAGAACATCTCATAAACCTTGCCCGCGATTAATAGTTGCAGGGAGATCGAATGAATTTATAGTATAGCAATAGAAGATATATCAAGTGAATAATTTTATAAATAAGTCGAGTACCCAAAGCCAAGGTTGGCTATCACTTAATCAGATCGACATAATCGTTTAACTATAAATTTCAAATCAAATCAAACCGTTATTCAATTTTATTGATTAAATAATTATAAGTTTTATTTGACTATCTTATCCTTCAAACACTCACAATTTTATACTACTACTATAGTTCTAGTTACAGAAGTGATTTTTCTACTAACAAGAGAAATACTCTATTTAATATCGTAACAAATCAATTTCCAAGTACCAAATGAGGCAAGCAAGTATAGTCTATTTTACCAAACTCAATTGCCAAAGAGAATCACATGAACAATATTTTATGAAACTAAAATGATAAAAGGAAACTAAGAGAGTTTTTTTTTTCTTATACAGAACGCCTGTATGTGAATGTCTCCACCAAATGACAGCAACGAATAAGGGGAATAAAAAGGAAAACAAAGTAGGAGTACAAAATATGATCATCAAAAGAAAGAAAAAAAACAACATAATATTTGAAAAGGAAAAATTACAGAAGACAGCAAACAGAAACATAATCGCTAATCCAACTAGGGGACCCTAAACAACCTTATGCACTATCAAGCCTCTTTGAAACTCGGATCTCAACAAATGGCCCCAAGATGCGGCAACAGTCAGCTCTACAAGAAATAATCAGGCGTTCTCCTGGTCACGTCCGGCTCCCCTCTCCTTGGAGCTGGCTCAAACTGCAAGTACGCGATCACAAGGTACAACAGAGGCGATTACAAGAGATTACAGATATCAATATGAAAGGAAAATACAAGATTGGACAGGGGTAGAACCTGGATAAATGTATGATCTCTGTGATCGTCAACTTCCAAGATGGATGCCATATTTCCACAGCGGTAGCAGTAATTAGGTGCGCTGAAAATAGTGACGACTTTTTGTTCCTGCAATACAGGTCCACATCATCTAAGAAAACCAGTCTTTACTAATAGTGAGAGAAGATACAATGTCTAATGCTTGTAAAATTGCAGTCCTACATGTGCCCAGTTATATCCCTCCATGACCAGCTGATGAGCTCTAGCAATTAGCTTCAAACTGTTGGTGTGGTTGAATTGCTCCGAAATGTCCTGTGAAAAAAAAGCTAATTAGCTAAGCTGAAAGGAGGAATCAGAAACAAATCCCTGATCAGTAGATGAGAGTACCTGGCCAAAAGTATATCCAGCACCTCGTGGGGATATGCCCCAACCACAACGATCATCGGGATCAGACCACAACAGATCACACATGGGACCTTCATGTGGAACTTCTTGAACACGATCGAAGTTCCTAATGTTATCAAGTGTTTCAATGGATGGGGATAATCCGCCATGCAGACAGAAGATTTCTGATTCGACCTATTCACAAGATTAGGACCAGGATCACTTAAAAAGTTCTGAACCTTCAAAATAAAACTAGTATCTGCTCATGATTTTATATTTATCAACACAATAAAATTGCAGTTCACCTCCACCAAGGTCAAACTATAAAGAAGAAAGAATTAATTTATTCAAACATGTGAACAACCCCAAATGCACTGAACCATAATAAGGAAGAAGCTTACTAACCAATGCGGTCAAAGGAAAATAATCAAATAGGTCAGTGAATGTCTTCCAAACATTGGCACTCCCATACCTACAATCAAATAGGGATTTTCATGGGATATACCATTTAACGAATGAATAGAAAACAACTGAAAACCAGTGTCTTCAAAATATATCCAAAAACACATGACTGAAATAGTATAACACTATATATCAGGAATATTCAAATTAATGTGAGCATATAATCATCACAAATAATCTAATAAAGTATCGAAAAACATATTTCGGGGAAAATCCTACTAATATTTTACACACTATTAACATTATTCGCTCCTCCATCACTGACATAACATTCCTTTATAGTCGTACGAAAAACTTAAGATTTAATTTACACAGTCATCTGATAGTATTCTTTCATATTAGGAGCATACATCTATCATATGTGAATAAGAAATTTCTACATCGGCACTCTCTTAAGAAATAGAAATGTCTATGTTCCCTTATTCAATTAGCTAAATTCTATTTCATAAGTATGTCTCGTTATTTTGCAGAACATTTTTAAAAGATTTGAGGAAATAAAAATGTGAGTACACACAAAATGAATCCTAGAGCTAGCTGAGAATAGATAGCATGGATATATAATAGAAACTCACTTCCTCAGACATTCATCATAAAAACCATAGACTTGGGTGATCTGCAGGAAAGTAAATGAATAATAGTGTTAGATTATGGCAGAAAAGGTGTAAATCACAGTAATATAAAAACTAAAAGATCTGGAAACAAAAAAAGATGGAATATTGCTGTATCAAGAATAACAAGGAAACTAGGAGTGAACTCAATACCTGTCTACTTTCATGATTTCCTCTAAGAATTGTGATACGTTGAGGATAGCGTACTTTCAATGCCACTAGTAGCTGCAGGAAACAATTTGTTAAGCTTCTTTCGCTAAAAGATTTTTGAAAAAATAAAGCGAGGCAGCTAGCATGCTAACATTATCTTTTTTTGAAGTATTATCACAAAATTGATGAACTCATAATGGGAAGAAAATGATATATAAAGAAAATAAAATCATAATCACAATACAAATAACAGAGAGGTACGAGCTATAAAGCATTCATTCGTCATATTATCATAGCCTTAATATCAAAAGCAAACATCAATAATGCCAGAAAGGCAAGGCAAGGTTTTAATTTAACTTACAGTAACTGTTTCAACTGAATAGTAACCACGATCGACATAATCTCCCATAAATAGATAGTTTGTGTCCGGACACTGCCAATAAAGAACAGGATAGCATGAGGAACACAGAAACTAAAATCATAAACGTATTGAGATCAATTTCAGCATTGTGGTCAGATGAGATTGAAAGAAATACTTTATGAATCTTAACAACCTAGCAATTGGCTTCCAGATACCCAGAAAGAGAGAAAACATGCAGGCCAAACTCTTTGTTTTTCCAAGTTATTAGATTTGATAGGCACATAAGTATCAAATAGAAACCTACTAATGACAAAAAAGTGTTTATTTAATTTCAAGCAGTTAATATATGATCAAACAGCTTATCCTTATAGCAGAATCCTACAATAACTTCCATGGATAATCATAGTTCACAACAAAAAAATAAATCCAAGCAGATGAACGTAATAGGCAATAAGTACCTTCCCTCCAATGCGGAATAGTTCAGCAAGGTCGTGAAATTGTCCATGAATATCACCACAAATTGTCACGGGACTTTTTACAGGCTGCATCCAGTAGAAAGAGATTAATATAGACCTAGGGCCGCACAGTAAAATCCATCCGTGTAACCAATAATTGATTTTGTCAGGGAAAACTGATAGATTACATATAAAACTCAGATTTAGGCAAGACCTAGAGAGCATGACTGAACCACATTGGACAAGCATAAAAGTAAAGATTAGTAGAAATTACTTCGAATTTTTTAATTTAGAGCCAAGATTCAGGATTTCCAAGATCATTATAACTAAAAACTGATTAACATGAAACTTTCTCCAGAGGAGCTATGAAGTAAAGTATCAAAGGTTTAGGTATAAAATTTTCCAAATAAATATACTGCAGCATAATCTAACCCCGCGATTATTGACATAGTACAACATTTTCCTCCAGTTAATCCATGAGATACGCATATCAGCAAGTCAATCAAATCTAAGCGAAGATGTCCAGAATACTCAAATAGGGTATGCTTCCAGGGGAACGAAGGCAACATTCAAACAAAAACAAATTAGTCAAAAACATTATTTCCATACATTTGATTGTGATGTGATGTGATTAGATTTCATAAAAATGTTTAGTTATAGCAAAGGTTGCACAGAAACCAAATCAGTAAAAACCAAATCAAACTATTGTATAATACACACCTGGACATTGCTTTCCTGCATGAGTATCTCCTTAGCCTTCTCACATAATGTTCTAACCTGCATTTTAAAAAAAAAGAAAATTCTCATTCATAATAGCTCCTTTCTTCTCAGAATTACAGTGATCAAACAAGGGGCAATAATTCAGTAAAATAATAAATGTCACATAATAGGCACAGTCCAACTTTTCTTTCCTTTATATAACATTTTTATCCACCAAAACTGAGCATAAATATCATTTCATGGTTCAAGATAATATCACTGGAGTACCAACTTCTTATCATGCCAAAAAAAATGAACATGAAGTTTTATTGGTCCAACCAAACTGGTGTAATAATTTAGTACTTGCTAACACATAATTAGATGAGTACACAAAATTAATTGTGCCGAAAAGGACCATAAAGATCACAAAGTAATCTGGGATAAGTTAAAGCTGAACTACTG
This sequence comes from Salvia hispanica, assembly GCF_023119035.1. NCBI lineage: Eukaryota > Viridiplantae > Streptophyta > Magnoliopsida > Lamiales > Lamiaceae > Salvia > Salvia hispanica. The sequence continues at coordinate 47,133,272 of NC_062965.1, forward strand.
CACTTCATATTTATTGACTTGAAGAGAGTTCACCATTTTTCAGTTGTAGCAACCTTGTTACAGGTATGGACAAACATATAAGGAGTTCTTTAGGCCATACTATACTCAAATTCGCACATAAATTCAAATCGGAATGTAAACTCAAATTAGCATATAAAATTATAAATTCAACACTCCCATCGCCATTTTTAGAAATTGATGAGCTATGCAAAATGGTCTTCAATAGAAGGAAGCGCTTTTAAAACCGTAGATGGTAGATGAGAGAATAAATGGTATGCATGCAAAAAATAAAAGATAGTAAGACATCACCATGCAACGCACGAAGGAAACATCATTTTATGACAAAACAGGGAAAAACTTAAAAAGATAAATTAGCAGGACATGGCACCGCATAGACAATCATAGTCATGCAGCATATGTTTCCGTAATCTTCAACCATAAAGAGAATCATATCCATTAGGTTTTCCATTTTTTAATGAATAAAGAGAAACTAAGGAAGGTAAATTATTCATTATTGCATTCTACATCAATTTGCGTATATCCACAGAAATGCTCAAGAAGCTATAAGGCATTTGTCCATTCTATCAGAATACATTAAAAACCTAGATGTTGAGGAGAAATTTATACCAAAATGAATGGAGTGCATCAGACCTAAAGATATTGTAATATAGACAATCATAGTCATGCAGCATATGTTTATGTAATCTTCAACCATAAAGACAAAGATATCCATTTGATCTTAATTTCTTATGAGTAGAATTCTTAGAGGCGGAGAGTAAGAGAAAACACATTAAATCTGAACTGAATATAAAGAACTACATTAAAAAACTTTCCAATTGAACCAAACTGAATTTAATTTAGTTAAATTAGTGTGTTTTAAAATTGGTGAAAACAAGATGACAAAAATGGTGTATCTGTTGTGTAAATGAGATTGAAAGACATGAACAAATTACAAAATCAAGAGAGTTCAGAAAATTTGTAAAAAGCAGGGCAAATGAAAAACGGGAAAATGAAGCAAAAGTCAAAGATTGAGAAACGAACACAGATGAAAGAAAGGTGCAGAAAAGGGAGAGACAAATCAATCAGGAACTCGGCAAGAAGAGGAAAAATAGAGCTGAATCATGAATGCAAGTTAGTTAATTCAGTAATTTCCATACACTCTGCATCTTTTCAATTTGAAAACCAAGAACTGAATTATTTTAGGTCTAGCAACTGAACTGAACCAAATAAACTACATTGTATCAGATTTGTTAAGTAGTTCCGTTCATTTAATTCTCTTCACTTTTTATGATAAGTAGAATCACATGGGGAAGTCACTCCTAAACCAAATACAACACCAAGTCTACCCAATTTTATGTATTTCTTTCGAGCTCCCAAAATTTATGAAATTAAATGTCAAACTTAGTATTTTGGTCCATCAGGTGTCTGGTAATACATTCAACCATCGTACTACAAACTATATGTAACTTGATTTCCGACATTAAATGTTCCATTGGGGCTGGTGCTGTCAGGAGCGCGGGACGCACTAGGGCAATCGGGTAAAAGGCGCACAGACAGAATAGTTTGAAGCAAATATGGCTTTGATTTATTAACCAACAAATATGAGTATAGTTTCGTAATTGGTTATTTATAAATGAGTAGGCAATAAACACCGATCAAAATCGAACAATTACTAAGAGGAAAATCTAGTTTACGAAAGAAGAAAAAGGAAAATGGGAGAAAAAGAAAAGAAGAATTATAGGATTTCTTTAATAATACTAATAATAATTTTTCGTTGTACACCACAATCTCATTTAATTTCCTACGTATTTTCATACACAGTGGCCAGGCTATTAGGAGCACGGGGCACACCGGGGCGATTAGGTAAAAACCTGGGGGAGCGGGGAAATTGGGTAATAATGACTTAGGGTGGTTGTACTACAAATTCTCCAATTAACAAGAGACTTACATGAACTGTAATAAATGCATTCAAAAGTATTAAATGCATCTAAAAGAACTACACTACCAATTAGTGAAAAAAGTTTCAATTTTCAAGTATAAATAACATAATACTAGGTAAAATAATTTGTCCTCCTTAGCAACCAACCCTAACTGCTGCCTCTAGCAAATTAAAAGAAGGGAAGTCGGCAATGTGCAGAAGAAGGGATGTTGGGCGAGATGTTGAGAAGAAGGGATGTGGGGCGAGATGTGGAGAAGAAGGGAGAAAGAAGATCAGATTTTGGTTTAGAGATTTTCCCCGTCACCATAGCACCAGCCACCTTGGGGCGACTCGGGCCTTGCTCTGTGCGCCCCTAGAAATTTTTCTTCCAGAGTCTATCTCTCTCTCTCAATAAATTCTAGGGAGAGTACTCAATATTCAGACCTTTCCCGAAAAATCTGAATCAAGCTGGCATTGTTTGTGGAAGTGCTGCTCAGAAACAAGAACAGTTGCCCCAGGTACACCCCTGAATGTACCTCGTCTCAGCCACCTCGGGGTGATAACTGTCCAGCCTAGTGTGTCTCGCTCCCCGGACGCGCTTGTGACACATTGATTGCGTTGCACCTCATAGCTGCCACTCTGATAGCTGATTTTACCCACTATTTTTTTCATATTACATGATTATATGTTGAGGCCGACTCGAGATCTATGCAAATATAACATAGTGCATAAGTAGCATGGTTCAAGATTTGTTTTAACTGATACACCAAAACTACCAAGCAGAATTAAATGCCTATACATACACACTCTTACTTGAGAGCATCTATTTCCCCCATACTATTTCTCTTTCTCTCTCTCTCACTGAATTTTTAATCAGGGTTCTCTATCCCTCATCCACCAGTGATCTGTACCAAATTCGAGTATAGTATGCCAAATCTCACTCCCTATCCCCGTTGAACATTAACTGCGTCCTAATAATAAACGAGAAAACATCCAATTTGACACCCAATTATAATGAAATTGAACTGCCTTCATGTCCCAAGCTTCTAAATTTAGTCATTTCCAAGATTTCCTTAAAATTGGTACCACAGAACTATCTATCAATAACCAAATCCAACCAAGAAAAAAGATTTTTAAAAAAATACATCTAAGAATGGCATAGCTGTGGCAAATAATTAATCAAAAAAGGAAGTACCACATGCATATGAAAATCAAAAGAGAGAATTTATAGAATCTAGCAGATCTATACGTTTAGGTCACCGATAAATACCAAACGAAATGAAAAGGAAAAGAAAAAAAAAACCTCGGGCTCAGACAAGGGTTTGCACTGCATAAGCTGTGCAATCTGTTCATCCAGATTCCCATGGGCGGTCGGAGCCACCAGATCCGCACTCATTTTGCTTTAATTTCTGAATTGAATCAGATCCGCCGCCGTCCGATGCGACGTCAGTTTCTTGTGCCGAAAATGGTGAATGGTTATTCCTTATCCCGGGATAAGATGAGAATCCTAGGATGATAATTACTGTTAAAAAATGTATCTACATGTGGAGAGAGAGAGAGAGAGAATGGTGTTGGTGGTGGAAACGATGAAGAGAAGAGAGGGGAGAGAGACGATCAAATTTTAGTATTATTAAATTTTTTTATTGATTGTAAATGCAAATGGATCGTTCACTGAAGTCTGAAGATATAATTGAACATCCTTGTTTGGTTTTATCAAAATCCACCATTTATTAAAATTTATTGTGTTAAAAATAACTACTACTCGTATAACAAAAGCAATAGATGATGGTATAAATAAAGTACTCTCTTCTTAAAAGCAAAATTAACTATTTGTTTGAAAACAATTTATAGATTAAGATCTGCATATCACAACTATCACAAAATTACGCTTTATGGATCAAAATGATAAATAAATAAATGCATCAATGAGTTGGCCTAATTAAATAAATCTAAAAGATTGAGATCTAAGATCGCAAATAGTAATTAGGCTATTTATCTTAGCCAGAATGAGTCGTTAGGCTAAGTGGAATGACTCGATCAAGCGAATTGCGAGTCATCGTGAATACGTGACAGTTCGAAGTGTTTTTTATAAGAGTAAATAAGAACATGAATAAACATTCAAATTATAGTAATAAACATAAAATTTATAGGCTTTTTGTTTATACAATTGGATTCTAGGAGTATTTAACTATCTTTCGATTCTATAGTTGAATGTCAATATCTCAATCATTAAGAAAGTGCATAAATTTGAAAAATTCAATAGATTTATGAATAATATATAAATTTGGATTCAGTTTTTCCATATAATGAATAGTGATAAAGATATTTTGTTAGAATATGCATACTTTACATATTTGTATACGTGCAAGAGAGAGTCATAGAGTGATCAAAATATTTATATAGTTGTATCGAGCAAGATAGAATATGCGTGCGTTTCATATTACCCACCATTTATTAGTACAATTTACGAGTTCAATTCTCATTCTCTTCGCTCGTCAATCTCTGGATTGGTGGATAGTCTTCCTCTATTGATTCTCTTATCTGCTCTCTTTCTTTCAACAGCTTTATTGAAAAATTATAATTCAAATCTTTCTACTCTTCAACATTTTTGTTATTAAAAAAAGTTTTAGAGGGTAATGACAATGGATACTACAGGGATCAGGGATGTTACTCCCTCTTTCCGCGAATAGTAGTCTTGTTTCTCTATTTTGGCTCATCCGCGAGTAAGAGTTCCAGTTCACTTTATTATAAATGGTATATAGTTCTCACTTCCACTAACTCGTTATACTCATATTTTATTTAAAACTGATATTCTTGAGACTCATATTTTACTAACTTTTTTCTATCCACTTTTCTTAACATTTCTTAAAATCCATGTCGAAAAAAAATGAGGCTCTTATTCGCAGGCGGAGAGAGTATTACTTAACGTCAGACTTTTTATTTCACTCAAGTGACAAGTTTCTCAACCATTTTTACCATATAAATTCTCTTTTTAAGACTTCTGATATTTAGTCCTAAATTGGTTTGAATTTGGTAGATTTCACAAATTCATATTGCGCAATGTCGAATATTTGTTTGGGACATTTTCTTGAAAATGCTTAATTGCGGACGACTAATTTAGTGAATGAATGAAAATAATGTCATAGACTCATAATATATGAGAACTTCCAAAGGAATTCATTAATTGTAATATTTGATTTTTATAAGGGGAAAATTCTAATATATCAATATGTAGGGTAGTGATAAAATGCAAACTTATATATGGTACAAACTCAAGACTCTTCAACACAGTTTAATGTCAACACAACATCAATATCATTGACTACCGTTGAAATTCTGTTAAAATTTTCTGTTTTTTATTATCTGTTGACATTTTTCAATAGTCCGGATCATAGTTTATGATCACATTCCTCGATATGTATGTATAGATGTATAAAATTGAATATATATGTTCCATTAGAATTTCCAATAGTTCATGAAAGAAAGACTTGAGATGGGGCATTCCACTAGAATTTCAAAATTTAAAAAGTATCACAAAATATCTATAACACACAATCTTGAAATTGATCATGGCAAACCACATTAATTCATCTAATATCATCAACATAGAAATAAAGAAAGAATGACAAAACAAGTTTTATGAATTGCATTGATTCCTGAAAATATTGAGACGCAAACGGAAGTGACCAGCTCGGCGGTAGCCCCATCCCTCAACCGAATCCCCCCTCTCCAACCCGATAGCCCGCACGAGCTTCCCCCATTCCCGAGTCAGCACAAATTCACCCTTCCACATCTTCAACCCTAATGCGTATCCAATTCCATCTCGATCCGTCGTCACACCCCTCAGGCAATCAACCTCCGCCCTTTCCCTCTCCTTCCTCGTCAAAGCCCCGCACACATCGCATCTCCTGATCATCAGCAACCGGTTGAAATCAGCGCTAACATCCCGATAACTAAGCTCCTTTGTGAACATCAGAACCGGATCGAAATCTGATGCCCGAATCGGGGCAGATGGAGCATCTTCTACTTCTTGATTAACTCCAATTGGCGTGGCATCATCGATCTGATCAAGATCAACTCCAAACTTTCCTTTTTCTGGAGTTGCTTCTTCTCCGTCGTCAAACAGCCTCAACAGTTTAGCTTCTCTGTGATTAAATGAATCGCCATCTTCGACTTGATTAGACCAGCCTGTTGTCGCCAATTTTCTTTTTCTTGAAGCCTCGTCGATCGTAGTTGTATCTTCAAACTCGATATCGAATTCAATCAGCCTCTCGCCCATCTTGGATTTCTTGGTGATGTATAGATTAATTTGGTGTGGATTTGTTTTTGTTGAATGCGTTTGAAGAGTAACGTTCATCGCCGTATATATAGGGATTAGGATAGAGGAGTTCGATTTTATTTTCCATACATATATAAAATATAATTTGATTATAAATTGATGAAGATATAGGATTCGACATTATTTTTTATAAATTAGGGTTTTTTCTAAACTGTAATATAGTTATTTTGGTATTTATTTATTTTTCTAGTTAATTAATTGGAAAAAATAAATAGAAAGTTAATGAGCAATATTAATTGATTTTGATATTCTTTGCTCCGAGCAATTAGGATTTCTTTTCAAGTTTGTTTATTTTTAGTTTGATTTCCTTATATCTAAGAATCTTTTAATATGTGATTGACGAAATCATTCAACATTTATCGATAATATTTTTTGTGATTTTATCTTTTGAGTTGTCTATCGAATTTTCAATTAGTTGAAAACTTAATCTGAAGACATTCATACCAATATATGAATGACGCCACAAATGGGGATGACTAAACTGTGTGATAAGTCGTGGATGGAATGGTTGACACCACAAACGAGTGTGAAAATTCGTTTGATAAGTCAAATAAAAGTCTCGATGAATTAATTAAAAATTCAAAAGAGATATAAACTGACAAAAAATATCATTGATAAAACTAATTAATGTCGAACCATGTCTAGCTACCAAAAATTTACACTTTTAAGGATAATAAAATAGAGAGCAATTACTTGGGTTGATTTTTTTAAAAAAAATTAACCACAATCAATTTAGGATTCAAAATAAAGCATTCTTAAGTTGGGTATAAATTATCTTAATATTTTGTGAGGACGCTTTCTTTTGCGTTTCCTAATACTCCATACTTATGAGATATCAAATGTATTGTTTAATAAGACGTACACTCTATAACACATGCAAACTATCATCTCTAATATTTATCTACTTCCTCCATCCTATAAAAATAAGCTAAATTTATGGAGAAGAAGGAGAAGGCGCCGTTTACCACCCATCGAATGATGGGGATGATGAAGATGCAGTTCCACCAATATCAGCGCTCTTTCAGGAAGAAGGTAATGATTCATTTATTCCCAAGAAATCTAAACTGTTGAAGCTGTCTGATGATGGAAAGGAGAAGAAACCGTCCATGTCCCATCCACTCTCATCTGTTACCACCGGCGGCGTCATTTGGGGAAAAGGTAAGTTTTAATCAAGAAGAAGATGATGATGATTTATTTATTCCCAAGAAACCTAAATTGTTGAGGCTGATTGGTGACGGGAAGTTGGCGACGGGAAGCTAATCCAGGAAAAGAGCAGTTCCACCTAGAATGTTGGAAGTTATTTGGAGTTTACATCTCCATTGATGATTAAAGAGTCACACCTTTGACATACAAAAACCTAATCAAGATGATCAAGCTCTTATACAAACCTAATCAAAGATGATGTCAAGCTCTTATTCAAAGAGCCTATTCAAGATGATCAAGCACCTATACAAAACCCTAATCAAGAGGAGGAGGAGGAAGAAGAAGCTCCTGATCCAGCAGGGAAACGATCTAGTTTTCATGTCGAGAAGGAGACTTACTTCTACACAGATCTTGCGGAATCACAATCGGTTGCTCTGTCACAAAAGGACTAGTTTGCGATTGATGGCAGCTTTGTGGAAGAAGAGAGGGGAAGGGTGGAAGTGAATGGGGAGGAGATAATCTGAGGGCGGTGACAACAGATCCAAATGGTGTTGAATACATATTGAAGTTGAAGAGGTGGGCTGGCTCAAAGGTGCCTTGAGTGTTGAAACATGAATGGGGAAGCTGCGTACTTGTGACGGGTTGCAGCTGGGGGATTCCGTTGTCGGATGGGGGCATCGCGTGGATGATGGATTCCGTTTGTTTCTCTACATTATCAAGAATCAGTTCAATTAGAAAGCCATGAACAGCCGAAATCTCTCGGATCACGGCGCTATCAAGACTTGTGTCTGTTGTTAGTATTTTAAGAAAGTTTATGTCACGTCATTAATGTAATAGGATAGAGAGAGTGGGACGTAATTATAAGTCCTTTCTGGGTTTTCTATGTGGTTCTTTCCCGGATCGCACAAGAGAGTCGAACCACCCTAGGGTCCTTAGTATAAATAGAGACTTGTTTGACTTAATCCCTTTAAATACTATAGTCACTTCGAATAGAATTAAAGTTTTTAAATTTAGTCAAAGATCCCACAAATAGGAGTCTGGGTTAAGTAATTACTTTAATAAATGAGTAAAGAGGCCCCACATTCATGGGCAATTAGAGCTCACATGCTCGTTTAAACTAATATATACGAGAGTGGGCCGCATTCATTAACTTTCTTTCCCATTCATTTTCTTAGCACGTTTTCTTAAAACCATGCACCAATAAGAAATGGGACTCCTATTGTTAGACGGAGAGGAGTGATAATTAAGCCTTTTTTTAGTTAACTTGTTTCCTCACTTTCACGCATCAAGTCCTTGAATATGTTTTGCTTTTTATTGTGTAATGTAATTGAGTCATAGAGTAATATAAAATTCTTTTCAAGCAGAAATTCTTATCTGTTTCCTCATTTATATACATTTCTTGTTTGTTCTGTCGCCCTTCAATCTGTTTTGACTCATTTCTATTAGTTGGAAGAGTGGCTTCCTCTTTTCTCTAGTACGAGATGATTTTTTGTCTTACTAAAAATGAAATTGTTCAATTATTTCCTATGATGAATTAGTTAAAGAGAAGAGTGAAAAGAGAATTATAAAAAGGTCTGGGTGGTGTAGTCGATTATCACGCTAGTCTCACACTAGAGGTCCCCGGTTCGAACCCGGGCTCAGACATTTTTCATTTTGGTTTTATAACTTTCATTCAAACTACTGTTGATAACTTGGTGGAGCTCCGGTTCAATCCCGGGTCAGACATTTTCACTTTCATTTATTCTTCTCCTTTTCTTGGCATCATTGGTACAGTTTCACTGGTTTATAGTGTGTTTTTAGTAATTAGTTTAACTTAGTTATATAACGGTTATATAACTTAGTTGCACAAATAGGTCATAGTATGAACTTATGAAGACATTTATTGTAGGTATTATGATGTCTGAATGTAAAAATATAATTATATTCTGTCTTGTAATCAGATAAATTAACCCTAAATTGATTTGAATTTGTTTACTATACATACTTGTTGGTAGTAACTAGTAACCAATTCATAACCCTAAATTGATTTGAATTTGTTTACTATACATACTTGTTTGGTAGTAACTATTAACCAATTCATACTAGAGATATCAAACATTTTCACGAAAATTAATAATTCTGGTATTAATAATTGACTAAATTCATACGAGGGTCAGGAAGCATGCTGTATAATATAAGTTGAATGTTGGAGGACAATGCAGCTGCTTCTTGTTGGAACTAGAAAGTGAAGAACACAAAGAAGGAAAATATTTGTATGCTGAACGTATATCGAGGAAAGATGACTCAAAGTGACTTCATTATTCCACTAAAATGAGGTGCTATTTATAAGCCCTCTAAGAACACAACATGCAAAAATATCTTAACTAAAAATAGTAACAATCGGGAACACTATCTAAACAATACTAGCTAAGAAAATAGGAATCTTGAAAACTAATAAAGACTAAGTCACGATAAGCTTGAGCATCAATTATGAGTGAGCAATCTTCATTCAACACTCCCCACTTTTGATTCATAATTGCACACTCCGAGCATATTTACAGACAGCGTGTACTCCGAAGACAACGACTTGGTGAAAATATCCGCCAGTTCTCAAGGCTGCTAGGAAACTTCAAGATGACCCATTCATTAATCAAATCTCTTATGAAGTGAAACTTAATGTCGATGTGCTTCGTTCTCCCGTGCATAACTGGATTCTTTGCAATCGCAACAGGTGATCGATTATCACCAAAAATTCCGGTAGCCTCATACACTCGTGCTCGAAATCCAGCCAATAACCTTCTCAACCACACTCCTTGACAAGCTGAAGAAGTAGCAGCCACATACTGCGCTACGCAGTCGAAAGCGCTGTTACTCCTTGCTTCTTCGAACTCCATGTCACGGCTCCGGACCCAGATTGAACCACCCGAAGCACGAAGTACTTCGCCTATCATCCACGAACCTGCCCAATCCTTGTCCGTGAGCCCAACCAACTCAAAATCAGCAACATTTGAGAGTCACCATATACCAAAATTTTTGAGTTCCGGCTATGTGAAGAATCCTTTTTGCAGCTCCAAATGTTGACGTGTTGGATTGTGCATAAATCTGGAAACCATCTCGCAGCTGAAGGCAATATCGGGCCTGTTATGCGTTAAATAAATCAAACCTCCAACTAGACTTGAAAGCTTACTGCATCAGCTTCCTCCGTACCATCTTTGAGCTGCAACTTTTCATTCATATTCATGGGAGTAAGCGCAGCTGCGATTCGTCATGTTGAGGCGTTTGAGAAGATCCTCGGCGTACTTTTAAGGCCAGACACTCCGTCCTTACTCCTTGCTTAATTTCCAATCCAAGAAAATAATTAAGCAAACCCAAATCTGTCATCTCAAACATATTCATCATACTCTCTTTGAACTCGGTAACGAGAGAGTCGGAAGATCCCATATATATTATATCATCAACATATACAGAAACAGAGGCAAGCTACCGTTCTTCCATGCTTTGCATACAACGTAGGCTCATTAGCACTCCGTTCAAATCCATCTTGCCTGGAAAAACGAATCCATTAATACCATGCTCGGAATTTGCTTCAAGCCATATAAAGCTTTCTTCAGCTTTGTGAACCTTATCCTCCATGCCTTGACTCAACTTGAATCCTTCCAGTACACTTACGACATAGACTTCCTCCTCCAAGTCTCCGTTGAGAAACGCAGACTTGACATCAAGTTGATAGATAGGCCACTTAAGATGTGCAGCCAAAGCCAAGAACATTCTCACGGTTTGGCGAGCAGCCCAGGAGAACGTTTCCTCATAGTCGTGCCCTCTTCTTTGCTTGTAGCCCGCAAACAACCAAGCGAGCCTTGTGTTTACGCACACTCCCATCTGCATTATACTTCGTCTTGAACACCCACTTCAAGCCAATTACACTCTTATTTTCCGGCAAGTCTTCGGCATCAAGTTCATTCTTTTCAATTGCTTTGCAATCTCACTCATTGTTACGTGCCTTACATAGCTACCTCAAGCGTGACATCATGGAACCGATTTGGATCCGCAACCATAGAGCAAAAGTACATCTCTCATGAAGTTCGGTTAGAGACCTATAGCCTCGTGGAGGGTGTTTCGAGAGATGAACAGCTCTTAATGAAGGTGGTGTATTTAAGTTTGGAGGATTTATAGGGGAGGCTGGTATGAAGGCGTATTTAGATAATATTTAGTGAGTTTAAGGGCTGTTTTGTGGTAGTCGGAGGAAGTTTCTTGTGCGCGGAATTCACGGAATCACGCATCACTCGTGTCAGCGGAAAGTATATGGATCATCTTGCTTATTTCTCCCAATCCCGGCCAGCCATCTTCATGAAAAACGTCTGCGATATGCTTTTTCCACTAGGATGTTTATATAGCTTGTATGCTTTAGATTGAGAAGAGTACCCAATGAAGATACACTTTTCAGATTTCGTCAAGCCGTGATGTTGAGAGCTCACCAAAGCATAAGCTACGCGTCGAAAACCTTTTAGATGGCTCGCATTAAACCGTACCTCCCCAAGCTTCATATGGTGTGCGATTTTGAACAGCTTTTGTAGGAGATAAATTCGACGAAATACGCGTGCAACGGCTTACATACAAGGGTGGGGAGATGCTTTGCTTTCTTTATCTTCTACCGCCATCTCTACAACGGTGCGATTTTCCTCTCGCCGCACCGTTACACTCGTATGGTGCTGTCAACTCTGCGTATTCCATTAGTCTGCCAAAATGATTAAATTCATTAGAGCAAAACTCACATCCCTATCTGTACGAAGAACCTTGATGCTCTTCTCACTTTGCTTCTCCCTTGTAGCACTTGAAATTCTTGAAGTTCTCAAAGGCTTGGTTATTTTTTCATAAAATAAACCCAACTCATGCAAGTATAATCATCGGTAATTGAAAGAAATACTGACTTCCACCAATAGACTCCGTATAGGCCCGCACAAATCGGCACATGAATGAGCTCAAGACAATTAGAAGGCTTTCTCACGATACCACTAGGAAATGATTTCCTCTGCTGTTTCCCATGGGTGCATCCTTCACATAAATCAAAATCATCAATTTAGGCGGCCACTTGAACCATACCTTTCTCCGTAGAAAGCTTTAATCCATTGGTGTTGAGATGCCCATATCGTAAATGCCCACAGCCTCGACGCACACTGCTTGCGTCTTGAAAGCAGGCGTATTTATCACGTTTTGATATTCGCCGCGGAAACATTCTATTCTCCATCATGCAAACCTTTGCCGGTGTTTTGCCAGTTTTCTTTGATGACACATAAACGATCATCAAACACCACCATATATCTAGTAGATATCAATTGCCCAACACTCGATAAATTACGTGCCAAGTGTGGAATAAAATGAACATCATAAATGAGTTTGGTGTTACCATGGCCATCCTTTACGCAGAGTACCTTTCCCCTCAACTTGAATAGATTTGTCATCACCTAGCGACTTGAATCTTGCGAGATTCATCGAACTCTTTGAACATCTCCACTTGTTGAACACGTGCTTGATTCGACGGCCACTATCCACGAACCACACATCATTCGGCACATCCGCGTCTACAACCACCGTGAATAACTTGTTATCATTAAGCTCTTCTTGGACGCATTTGCTTGTTTTCCTTCGACCAACAATGCTTTCACGTGCCCAGCTATTTGCACTTAATTATGACATGAATTTGGCTCTTGTCGCACTAGCTGTCCACCAAAATATTGCTTTGCATCGAGATCCTGACCCCTGCCCACGACCTCGACCTTGGCCACGCCAGCGACCTCGGAAACCTCCACACCTCGTCCTCTTGCCGTGAGAACTCCTTCGATTGGAGAAATTCACCTTTCACTTGAAAAGCTTTTTCATCGAGACTTTTCAAATGATCGGTTGTCACTGATTCATGAGCTTGAAGAGATCCCATCGAGTTCTTCAAATGAAAAATGCGACGAGTCCTTTGATTCTTCAATTGCGGCTACAACATGATCAAGCTTTGGAGTCAAGCACGAAGGCACCTTCTCAGCGATGGTCGATCCATGATCTTATCTCCACAAGATCGCATTTGGTATTTGTTGCCATTGCCCTCGACAAAAATCAGCCCTGATTCTCCATTCTTAACTTCATGATCAGCGTTTCAAAGTCACGTCGAATTGATTGCAATCTCCCACTGACGATGACTTTTGAATCTCCCTTAATTCTTTCTACAAAGTTGACCAAGCTTGCTTTGAGGTGGTCGCCGTTGCAATTGGAGAAGACGGCGTGGGTACCAAGCTTCTTTGGATGACCGTAACGCCTTCGAGTCTTTCTTCTTGTTCTCCCGCAATCTGTTCGCCTCGTGGGATACGCATATCTGCTCCACGAAGTCCCATAGATCTTGAGACCTCGGTAAGTACGCATCCGAACCTCCCGATGCCGTGTCTCCTTTGAAAGGCTGGAATGAGTGGTTGTGTAGCACTCATCGAACTTCCGTTATGGCCATCGTAATTAAACCCACTGACTCGATGCCACAAATGTTGGAGCTAGAAAGTGAAGAACACAAAGAAGGAAAATATTTGATGTGTATGGCTATCTTTAGGTTGCTGATCAAAGTGATCCAATAAAGATTAAGATTTGGGCTAAAAGTATATTTAATTGTTATGGAAATAAGTGTAAAAAGATACCATAAAGTGATTTTACATTTTGATGAGGGACCCGAATAGAAAATAAGGGTCTTATATTTACATATAAATATAAGATAGGGTTATAGTCCCAGACGTGCGAAGAACATTCGATATCTCTTTATTCTTTAAAGTGACTATTACTTAGAAGAATGTCTTTGATCGTTTGGAAGATCTATAGCATTTGCCCAACTGACTCACGTTGATTCGCTTCCGCTCTGAGTTTATACTCCTTCTACGTCGTTCTCGGTTAATCATCATAGAGAGCTTTAAATAATTGTTCATTCAATTATTCCAATAAGTGTGTCAGTCACTACATTGATGATTCTCACGAGGAGGAAATGGGAAAAAGAGATTATGGTTTTGATTTAAAATTAAATCTATCTAGCTGTTTTGTTGTGTGTTGAGCGGCGAAATTGTTATGATTATTCATGTTGGTGATGTAATCTGATTTTAGTATCACGTCGAATTAATTTTGGATGAAGTAATGTTTGTGTTATCGTTTAACGCATCTTTTGAATACGTTAATTTCCAGATACATGGATGTAGCGATTTGGTTTCTATTTGAGTTATGGAATTGAATTGTTGTTAATGTTTTGCACAGTTTCAAAACATCTTTTGATTGTGGATTGCTATGGCCGAGATTCGGCTTTTCCAATAATGTGCAAATTGTTTTTCAATTTGTGGCCGTATTGTTAAACCTTTTATCGGCTCAATGGAAATATTGATTCGCACAATTACGGTGATTGTCTTACATTGGAGAGTTTTATTGATATGTATATACATGGAATGATTTGATTACGATCATATGAAATCTTGTGTTTCCATATTTAGTATATATTGTATTAAATGAGTCACTCACCCCTTAAAGGTCTCATAATGGGGAGGGTTATCCACACTTATATAGAGAAGCTAGGATCATCACCAAACCGATGTGGGACAAGATATTAGAATTTTAACACGCCCCCCTCACGTGTGGGCCGGAATGACATCGGACTTCCCATCGTGGGTAGCGAAGAAAGAGATAGAGATAAACCATCATCGACTTGGGTTCTTTCGATACCATATTAAAATGGGCCACTCACCCCTTAAAAGGCCTAATAAGGGAGGGGTTATCCGCAAACACTATATAGAAGCTAGGATCATCACCAAAGCTAGGTGTGGGTCAAGATATTAGAATTTTAACATATTGTATATGGAATATTTGAATAAATGATTCAATTGTGTGTATAATTTTATGCACGTACTGCTTTATGTTGAGGATTTGCAAATTGTATGTTAGGTGATTAGGATTTTATACTCCATGGTTGTTATTGAATCCATAAACTTAGGATATATATTTTGTGGATTTGTTTAGTTAATTTGATGATCTTGGTTTGTTACGTTCGTGGTTACTCGTCTTGGGAATATCAAAATTTGAATTTTGTCGATTTTAGTGAAAATTGAATTTGGCAAAATTATATGGAATCTCATTAGGGTGACAATTTGCAATTTGCTTGGGAGTTATTGAACTGGCCGTCGATTAAAGGCCTCCTGAGTTCGCGAGGCGCGATTCGTGATTCGTTGGTAGCCACTTATTCGGAAAGTTATCAAGACTTGCTTGCAGCTTCGTATTGTTTTAAAATTTTAAATTCAATAATTTTGGTGCATCTCATGTTCCTTTTATTGATGTGTGTATTTTAATCGGATATTAGTCGGCCAAAGGAAGATTAATATTTGACACAAAGATACCACATACATTTGTAATAAATACGTGATAATTATTCGTTTCATGTAAGTAGTGTGATGCCCAAAGATGGACATTTATTTGACATGATTTTATTGTCGTGTTTGATCACTATAAGGAGGTTCCCAAATTTTGGAAGTTCACATTCATCTCAAAAGACTTGATGTGGATGTTTTGCTCGGAACCTCGTAATGTTTTACTAATATTCAAAGTAGATTATGTCCAAGTTGCAAAAGTAACCTCTTTGTCTAGACTTTTTTTGTGCGAATGTTAGGACGGTGATGTGTGTGTGTATTTTAATGTGGATATTAGTCGCCCAAGGAAGATTAATATTTGACACGAGATACACAATACCGTGGTGATAAATGGGTGCACCTTATCCGCCTGTAGTAATTGTGATGCCCAAAGGTGGACATTGCTTGAGATGATCTTATTGTCGCGTTTGATCACTACAAAGAGGTTGCCACTACAAGTTCATATTCCCGTCCAAAGACTTGATATGAATGTTGTGCCGGTACTCGAGATGTTACCATTTTATTTGTTTTTTGTGATGTGAGCATAACAATTAATTTGGTTTTGTTCTCTATTCAGTTATGATGTCCGGTAAGCCTTCTACAGTTTCTTCCAACATGAAAAATATGTTGGTGTTGAATGGGTCAAATTTTAAGGATTGCAAAGATTATATTTTGATTGCTCTGGGTTTGGGGTAAACTAGAAGTAGGGGTACTCGAACCGTGTAAGTCTACTGATCATTAGGTGTATCATCCCAAAGCCTTTTGGGCACTACATCTAAGTATATCATTAAGGCCTGAATACCTTGCCCAAAAATTTAAAAAGTCTTGAGAAAAAAAGATAAGGCTAAGACAAACATGCTTGATCTCAATAAAGTATAAAGGGGTCAACATAGAGAGCACATTATGCAAATGTCTCACGTTGCTCACTTAACTTGAATTTTAAAGACTTGCTTGTGCATTTGGTGTTGCACATGTCGATTTTCAAGAAATAAAGTAAAAGGGCATTAAGAAGGTGTATTGAGAATATGGGTGGGTAGGTATGGTATACCTTACAAAACCATCATCCGTCGGGATGAGAAAAAATTATACCTTTACCTTACCAAAATTTTCAGATGACAAATTTCAATACCGATACCATACCTAATTTTCAGATGTCTTACCTAAATTCGTATACCGTACTTTGCGGTATACGGTGTTTTATGGTAAATCGACTACGTACGACATGAAAATCTCATTATTTTGTAAAGAATTCCAAATACTAAAACAATGAAAATAATATTTCAAAATACTTAGAAAACATTAAATTTAATTCAAATAATGTTAAAAAAACGCAACAATTAAACTCCACGCAATCACCCAAAGTTCAACGATATTTGTTTGAAACTAATTTAACTAAAATATTAGTATATTTGTTTGAAACTAATTGATTCAAAAGATATCAAGTTTTTCCTAATTGAGTTTATTTGATTTTATATTTAATTACATGATTAGGCGACAACTAAAATAAGGCAAGATTTGATTTCTACATGTAAATATTTATTTGTTTGGCAAATGTATGAATTTACTTGATATAATTTGGCATATATTGATATCGGTATACACCGAAAATCCGTATATACCTAAAATTACGTTTACCGTATTTTCGGTATACCCCGATATACCTTGGTATATGAAAATTCATACTCGTTATCGTACCGAAATAAATCGGTAAGGTATGATACCTTACCGAAAATTGCGTATACCGAAAATTCGGTATTTTTGATATATTTTCGATGAGTGCGGTATTTCGGTAATTCGATATTTTTACCGACCACTAATCGAGAATGCTGCTATGAATAAGGGTTCATCACAAAAGAAACAACATAAGGATAATGATAGTTGTTTCTTTTGTGGTAAATATGGGTATAAAAAAAATTGTAAATATCAGGCATGGCGTGCAAAGGAAGTTACAATTCTTGTTTTGGTCTATTCGAAGTTAATTTAGCTACGTCTAATGATATTTTGGTGGGTAGTTTCTGAGTGCTGCTCATAAGGTTATCAATGCAAATTTATCGAGCTACCGAAAGTCAATTGATGGTGAAAGATACATAAGACAAATTGGTGGAAGTATAGACTATTGGGCATTGTAGATTGTTATTAAAGACTGGAATATTTCGGTTTTGAAGGATACTTTATTGTATTGTCTTTTAGACAAAATTTGATTTGACAAATTTGGTTTCTATTGTTCATTCAAAAATAGTATAATTCTTCCTTCAAATAATTCTAGTATTGTGAGCTATTTCTTAAGTGCATATAACAATCTTTGTATGCTCGATTATGTTACTTCATATTTAGAAGCTTTACATGTTGAATCAAAAGGGACTAAGCAAATTAAATAATGAAAATTTGGTTAATTTATGACACAAATGTTTTGGTTATATCTCAAAATAAAGGATTGTGAGACTTGGTCGATGTTGTATTGAATACACTTATCTTTTCGAACTTGATTTGTGTGTTTAATATATCGAAGGAAAGCAGACCAAACTTAAGAAATTAGGTGCCATAGAGCTATACATTTTAGAATTAATATATACGGACATTTTTTATTCATTCACTTCGGTTTCTTGAAACGATCAACAATATTTTATATCATTCATAAACGAATATTCTTGTTTTGGGCACCTACATTTAATCTATTAAAAGTCCGAGGCTTTAGACAAGTTCAAAATATTTTTACTTTTGAGGAGGAGTCTGTATAGACACCTACTATTGCTTACGAAAATGATCGGGTATCAATTACTATCATTGAAGAAGAAGCATATTAAGAACCTCAAGATGATATTGTTATAAACATTCAATCTCGTGCGAATGATATAATTTAAAGTCAATCTCAACAACCTCAATTAAGACTCTCGTTAGTGGTACCACAAATTTTATAAAGTGGTTCTTTCATTTGGATTCAGAAAGAATGCTATTGATGGTTGTGTGTATCACAAGTTCAGTGGGAGCAAATGCATCTTCTTTTTTATTTGGAATCGAAAGAAATAATTTTCGATAAGGATATGTTGCACTAACACCAAGAATTTTCTCTCGAAGAAATTTGAGATGAAAGATCTTGGGGAAGCCTCTTTGTATTTGGAATCGAAAGAAATAATTTTTGATTGTGCTATTACTAAAGGAGACAAACCTAATCTCATTCGGTGCCCTAAGATAAATATTGAGATTTAGAAAATACGAAGGTTCCATATGCTTCGGTGATTAGGAGCCTATGTGTGCTCAAGTGTGTATTAGACCCAATTTAGTTTTAATTGTTTATATGTTGGCGAGATATTTCAATAACCCGATATGGATCATTAGGAAGCAGCAAACGGGTTATGAGATATTTATAGAGAACTAAGCATTACATGCTCGCATACAAAAATCAGATCATTTGGAGAGATCTTTAGACATTCGATTGATTTTGTTAGATGCCAATACAGTAAGGATCCATTTTAGGTTACGTGTGTGCTGTTGTGTAGAGCCATTTCGTGGAGAAGTCTGAGCAAACACTTGTAGCTACTGCATCATGACACGAATTGTAACTTGTTTTGGGCATCTAGTTAATGAATATGACTGAAATTTTGTCACTAGACGCATATTGTAAGGTATTGAAAGACCACTTAAGTTATGTTATGGCAATAACTCGTGGTATTATCTTCTAAAACAATAGAGCTTCCGGTTGTTAAATAAAGGGTTGGAATGGACAAATGCACATGGAGCATAAGGGAATGGATTTGATGATTACAAATCCAATCATTAAAGGACTATCACCCAAGGTCTTTCGTGGGCATGTAGCCAAAATGGGTGTTATGTTGTTTAAGGATACTTCCGTTCAGTGGGAATAGTTTTAGTCATTGCTCTATATTGTGTTTTGAACATGTAGTTATAAAACTCATGTTATTCTCTGCAATATAATGTATTATGTTTTGTCTATTATTTTTGGTTTGATCTCACTTTGGGAGGACCAGTTGGAAATAGGCATGTATGATCACCTTGCATGAAATTTCCATGCTACACTCCATAATTGATTTGTTGTTGATTATATTTGCATATGTGATTCGATGGGTTTAATCATGAAAACATATGATGATGCCCCTTTAGTCTATGTCGATATGGTTGATAATAAGATTGTTTGGAAAGACACTATGTGATAGCACTTTTGAGCGCTCATTCGGTTTGTACACATTTATTTGGTGGTATGTGTTGCCCAAGTGGGAGAAACTTGGGCTTCCACATAACTAATTTAATGTGTATGACTATCTTTTAGTTTCCCAATTAAAGTGATCCAATAAAGATTATGGTTTGGGCTAAAGTGTATTTAATTGTTATGGAAATAAGTGTAGATACCATAAAGTGATTTTCATTTGATGAGGGACCGAATAGAAAATAAAGGGTCTTATATTATATAAATATAAGATAGGGTTATGGTCCCAGACGTCGGAAGAACATTCGATATCTAGTATTCTCTTGGCGATTATTGCGAAGAATATCTCTGATCATTTGGAAGATCCATAGCCGCTGCAAAACAACTCCACCGTTTAATTCTAGATAGATCAAGGTACGCTTCCGCTCTAGGTTTATGCTCCTTCTCCGTCGTTTCGGTTAATCATCATAGAGAACTTTAAATAATTGTTCATTCAATTATTCCTACATCTCCTTCATCATGCAATGCGCCCAACTCTAATTGGCATGGTATCATCGATCTGATCAACTCCAAATTTTCCTTTTTTGGGAGTTGCTTCTTCTCCTTTGTCAAACAGCCTCAACAGTTTAGCTTCTATGTGGTCAAATGAATGCCATCTTCATCTTGATTAAACCTGACCTGTTGTCGCCAACTTTCTTTTCTTGAAGCCTCGTCGATCGCAATTGCATCTTCAAACTCGATATCGATCAACTTCAATCAGCCTGCGCCCATGAAAAATTAGATCTTAAAACCCTAATTTAGTATAGTTACGTGATTCTGCAATAAATGTAGATTTGCATATAATGAGACTCATCAAATGTATTAAGTACTACTTCTCAGTCCCCATTAGGAGTCACACTTCCGTTTCTGCACTCGTTTTATAAAATTGATAATAAATAAAGTGGAGAAATAGTAAAGTAAGAGAATAATGTAGAAAACGTTTTTTCTACATTATTCTCTCTTTTACTTTACCATCTTTCAACTTTAACTATTTATTATCATTTTTATAAAACCGATGCAAAGCGAGTGTGACTTCTAATGGGGACGAAGGAGTACTATTTCTACAAGAGCTACAATTCTATAAACATCCAAAATATCATCTCTAGTATTTATCAACTCCCTGTGTCCCATAAAAATAGCCTGAATTTTCTTTTTTGTCCATCACATATAAATAGTCCATATTCATTTATGAAAACTTTTTCTTCTCCTTTTTACTTTATCGATTACTGGATTAAAATCTGTGTCATCCTCAATTAGTCTATTTTTATGGGACGGTGGAAATATTTATTTATTAGATTTTGTGTTAAGAGTGTATTTGTAATTGATTTTATTCCACTTCTTAATTCCAGTATGGTAATTTTAAGGAAAAATTATTTAATTTGCAGTCTTGATATTTTTATGGTGATATCACCTTAACGAGCGTTTATAAATTCTGTAAATAGTTATATTTATGGACATTAGAACATCCACATCGCGTCTCGATGCGGGCTCTATCTCGTCTCTCCGAGACGATACCGCATCAAGACGGTGATGCAAGCTCGTCTCTCTCCGGCTCGTCTCGTGCCTTGTCCGGGAGAGGAAGGCTGGCGGCGTCCGTCACGCGCCTTGGCCACGTGGTGAGCTCCGTTCGGGCGTGAGCGCCCACTCGCCGGCCTGCGAGTGGTCGTCATTTATATCCGTTGATAAGTTTTTTTTTGTTTTTTTTAAATTCGGAAAAATTCGAAAATTTAAAAAAAAATTACCAAAATATACTAGCCTTTTATAGCCGTTATTTTTTTTAAAAAAATCTATTTTTAAGCCTCAATCACTTCTATAAATATCAAATCATTCCCACAAATTATCCACCATAAAAAACTCTCTATTCTCACTCAAACACTCTACATTCTTCATCTCAAAACATTATTCTTCTCCCAAATTTAATCCATTCATGGATCCATTTGAGCAAATGCGTTGAATAATGGAAGAATCGCTAGAACAAGATCGACGTAGGGAGGAGGAGGAAGCGCGACGCATCAAAAGCGACCCGGAGATACATCCATCGTAACCGGGAGGAAGCCATTGCAAGGTTGGTGCGTGATTACTCGTGAGAACCCGGTATGGGGAGAGACCTACTTCTGTGTTTTGAGATTTTGAATTTGGAGAGAGTGAGCGGAAGATTTTGAATTATGTATTTTTTATTTTTTTTAGGAATTTAATTATGTATTTTTTTATTTTTTAGGATTTTAAATTGTAATTTTATTTTATTTAATGAAGTGTATTTTTATTAATTGAATTTGTTGGAAATAAAAATAAAAAATTAAATTTAATGAATAGTTAATGGATGAGATGGTTAAGAGATGGGGTGAAAAGTACACTAAGGCCCATGAATAGTGAAGAGATGAGGTTAAGAGATGGATAAGAGATAGGGATGCGGACATATAGTTGAATGGGGGAGTGTTATATTGCTAACTCAATACTTAATTGTTAACTACAACTAAATAAGAGCCATTATTTATTCAAACTAAGGGTATTAAGGTCAATTTATAACAAATTAAGGTCAATTAGCCCCGGAATGTCAATATGATAAAAAAAACGTCAATAAGGGTATTAAGGTTAATTTATAACAAATCAGTTGTAAATAACTTTTGAAAAATATCCCATGACTTTAAAATGCATATAACTTTCTCGGTTTAAATTTTGCACAACATATATCAAATTAAATGTAATTTCATAAGGATTCAGCGAGATCTAACTTGCATATGTTTCGATGTCAAAATTTGAAAAAAATTTCAAAAATTTTCAATTTTTTCGTAAAGCAACAAATGTCAACATGATTTATAAAATATGTCAAAATAATACATGTAGAATGTCAATATAAGCAATGTGTTAACATTCTCAAATCATTGTTTTGATAATTCCAAAGCATTATGTTGATATTTTGAAACACGACATTTTCATCTAAAATCCTAATTTGGTAGTTTTTTTATCTTTTTCGATTTAATTAATAAAAATGAAAATTACACGTGGCAAATTGTAAACCACAAATTTTCTAAAATCCTATAGTCTTAAATTAATTATAGTTAGCAATTAAATGATGAGTTAGCAATTGATCAATCTCCTAGTTGAATATTGTTAAAAAAGTATGACCTTCCCAAACTTAAGCCCCTTTAGTTAGAAATCCAGTTCGGATCCTATATTATAATTGTTTCTATTTAATTATTTTTACTGTATAGTAGATGTCACACTTTCCTTTTTAGTTTGTCCCACAATATATGTCACATTTCCTTTTTTAGAAAAAGCTTTCTCTCACATTAATATAAATAAATATACTATTTTCTCTCTCCATCTAACACACAAAATAACACCTCCTAAAATCCCGTGCCAATTCCCAAGTGTGGCATCTACTTTGGGATGGAGGGAGTAAGTGGAGAGAAAATATAATATTTATATTAATGTGTGAGAGAATTTTTTTCAAAAATGGAATTGTGACATCTTTAGTGGAACAAACTAAAAAGGAAAGTGTGATATCTTTTATGGGACGGAGGAGTATTACTTTCCTAGTATTTCGTGTATTTTGAAAACAAACTAACAATTACTATATGTATACGAACAATATTTTTTTGGGTAATCTTATAACTTACACGTATGAATGGCATATAAATATTTGGAAGAAAATTACCAATAGTTTGTTACAAACAAAAGTGTAGAAATAATAATACTATATATGGGTCTTCTTCCATTGCTTATAGCATCATAATCCAAAATTAAAACTAAATCTACACCCTTAGATTTTAAAATGAGTGGATAAGATTGAACCTTACGAATTTCAATAAATAGTAGACAAAATATCAACAAAAGGGTAATATCGTCATTATGTTATCTTATGATAATTTTCGTGAGTGTTTTTTTTAAATCAACATAGTGTATTACAAATATCAACAATATGACATAAGAATATCAACACTAGTAAAAGAAAAAATCAATATATATTTATTGAGATTTTTACATGATTTTATTGAGATTTTATATGCATTATATTGATATTTTTGATGTATTTGTTGATAAAAATCTGGTTATCAACGTTCTGAAAACTAAAATAAAAAATATCAAATTTCATCATCCGAATGTCGTCGGAACATATGCAATTGAGATCTCTTGGAATCCTTATAAAATTATCTTTAATTTGATATATTTTTGCGAAAAAATAATTTAAATCCAAGAGAGTTACGTAAATTTAAAGTTTTAAGATGATTTAAATGAGAAGGAATTGACATTAATACCCCTTATTTTTATTTAATAATTTTTTTAATTAAAAATATAATCCATGTGGCATTATTTCAATCACTAGATCTCCTAATCTAATGGCTAAAATTTGATCTTAATTTGAAATTGCTAATTAGTTAGTAATTGATCACTCCCATAATATATATTACTATAAGGATGAAACAAAATACTTGCAGAGTGTACTATTAAATTATAATCTCGTTATAGAAAGCAAAAAATTAGCATTATGTGGGTTTAAAATTTTATATGTAAATGTGAGTATAATAAAATACTATAAAATGAACAAATTAAAGTGTGATTAAATATGTTTAAGTCTATGGTATGGAGCGATGATATCTCGTTATTTTCCTAAATCGAATGGAATTGAAAAATCCCTACAACTGGAGATAAAATATGGATTGACCCCATTAATTATCTTTATCTTATCGTATTAGTATATCCCTAAATTCACCCTGACATCAATCTTCACTACCATCAATATTCCTACGGAGTTCTAAATATCTATAGCTGAAGCAGAATGAAAACAATCAAGCTATTTGGATTCTATCTCCCGGCTATACAAGATGACCATCAAGATTCGATTACCACCAACGATGAGGCTTCAAGAAAATGAAAGTTTATCCCTTATCAAGAAGAAGATGATGATCATTCATTTATTCCCAAGCCCAAATGCGATGAGGAGAAGGAGGAGAAGACGCGTACACCATGTTCCATCCACTCCATACGACCAAAATGATGGCGATGATGAAGATGCAGTTCAATATCGCTTCTTTCGAAGAAGGTAATGATTCATTTATTCCCAAGAAATCTAAACTTTTGAAGCTGTCTGGTGATGGAAAAGAAGGAGAAGAAACCGTCCATCCACTCTCATCAGTTACCACCGACACGCCATTTTGGGAAAAGAAAGTTAAGTTCATGTAATCAAGAAGAAGATGATGATGATGATTCATTTATTCCCAAGAAACCTAAATTGTTGAGGCTGATTGATGATGGATGTCGGCGACGGAAGCTCTAATCAGAAGAAGCAGTTCCACCAAGCCTCAATTCAAGAAGAAGACTGTGATTTATCTCTTTCCACAAAACCTAGAATATTCAAGTTATTCGGAGTCTACATCTTCATTGATCAAGAGGGTCACACTGTTATGCAAAACCCTAATCAAGATGATCAGAGCTGGAGGTGGAGGATCAATCTCCTATACAAAACCCTAATCAAGATGAGGAGGTGGAGGAAGAAGCTCCCGATCCAGTACCAGAGGGAAATGATCTAGTTTTCATGTTCGAGAAGAAGCTTACTTCTACTGATGTTGTGCGGCATTACAATCGGTTGCTCATCACCAAAAGGTCTAGTTTGCGATTGATGGCAGCTTTGACGGAAGAAGAGAGGGGAAAGGTGGAAGCGAATGGAGGAGATAATCTGAGGGTGGTGACAACAGATCCAAATGGTGTTGAATACATATTGAAGTTAAAGAGGTGGTCCTATTCAGGTGCCTTAGTGTTGAAACATGAATGGGGAAGCTTGGCGCGCAAACGGGTTGCAGATGGGGGATTCCGTTGTCGGATGGGGCAATCGCGTGGAGATGAGTTCCGTTTGTTTCTCTTTATTATCAAGAATCAATTCAATTAGAAACTCTTGATTGGATCTTAGGTCCTTGAATATATTTTTGCTTGTTATTGTTTAATGTAATTGAGTCAGAGAGAAATATAAACTCTTTTCAAGCAGAACTTCCATCTGCTTCTTATTTATTAGTATTATTAGTTTGCAATAAGTTTTGTTGTTGTTTCTATTTTTGTAATCATTTCTTGTTTGTTTCAGTCCTTTAATCTGTTTTTATTTGACTCATTTCTATTAGTTGGAAGCGTGGCTTCCACTTTTCCCTAATACAAGAGTCAGATTCATTTTGATTTACTAAAGATGAATTTACCTACAAGTCTAATGAATTACTTAGAGAGAAGAGTAAAAGTTAGCAATAAGGTCTGGGTGGTGTAGTCAGTTATCACGCTAGTCTCTAACCTAGAGGTCCCGGTTTGAACCCGGGCTAAGACATTTTTTTTTTGGTTTATAACTTTCATTCAAACTACTGTTGATAACTTAAGTTGAGCCCCGATTCAATCCGAGTCAGTCATTTTCACTTTCATTTATTCTTCTTCTCCTTTTCATGGCATTATTGGTAAGTTTCACTGAGTTTATAGTGTTAGTGTGTTTAGATTAACTTAGTTATAGCTGAGTTGCAAAATAAGTTAAAATATGAACTTATGAAGAATTTATCATAGGAATATATGATGTCTAAATGTAAAATTAAATTATTTTGTGCCTTGTATTCAGAATAAAATTAACCCCAAATTAATTTGAATTTGTTTGCTATGGTAAGTCCAATTTCATATTTTGTCTCTTGTAATCAGATAGAATTAACCCTAAATTAATTTGAATCTGTTTGCTATAAGTCCCACATATTTGTTGTAGTAACTAGTGACCAATTCATACTAAGATCATAAACATGCACATGAAAATTTAAAAAGTCTGGTATGAACTGGCTAAATTCATACTTACGGTCAGGAAGCATGTGTATAATAAAGTTGAATGTTGGAGTGCAGCTGCTTCTCCTTCATCATCGAACTGACCTCAACAATTTAGTTTTCTTGAAAAAAAAAACCATCATCTTTTTCTTCTTGATTTGTGCAACTTACTATCGCCAACTTCCTCTTTCTTGAATCAAATTGAGAGGGGAGTGGTGATGATCATTTTCTTCGAACAATGTTGGAAATTTATGTGGAGATAAATGAAACAAGAACAATAATATGAATACATTGTGTAGAGAACTCTTGTTGAATACTTGAATGAATAATGAGTACAAGGATCATCCTATTTATACTAGCGTAGGAATGAACTAGTTGGATGAACCTACACAAATACATGTATCATAATTAAAGTAATACATAGAATTAATAATAGAAGTTGGACCATTGGTTCATGAATCTAGGAAATACATTTATCTTCAATACTCCTCCTTAATGTTATCCCAATAACTCCAAGCTTCTCTCTCAAAAGCTGAAATTTTGCTTTCGGAAGGACTGCAATACCTGAGTTGGTTTCTCCACTTTCATCCACTTCCCTTATATAATGATACATGATAGAGATGTGCTTAGTTCGACTGTGATGAACCGGATTCTTTGTGATTGCAATGGCCGACTTGTTGTCACACAGTATAACTCTATCGAGCCTTGTTTCTTCTTTCCCATGTCATTCAGAATTCTTTTAAGCCAAATTGTTTGTTTTGCAGCCTCTGCAGCAGCAACATACTCAGCTTCAGCAGTAGATTGTGCTACACTATCTTGTTTCTTTGACATCCATGAAGTTACGCTTGATCCATGACTAAAACAATATGCGGATGCAGATTGTGGAAGCTCTAAGGCTACAAATAGATGGTCCATGAGTAAGTAATGTCGTACTTTGTTGGGCTATTGAAACTCGCTTTTTACGCGTTCGTAAGTAAACAAGTAGAAATGCAAACATGTCAAGCAGATGTACCAAACCAAATTGGTCAAGCAAACCCAGACCTACTCGCGTGTCGTCGGACGCGCTATAAGAGCTGCTATCAAAACCTTACCCATAATACTATTAGCTAGTATATGGAAGTAAGGATCGATCCCACGAGGAAGATGATGTTAAGCATGTATTCGGATGTCTTGGGAAGGTTTTTGGCTGCTGCCACGCAATCTAAGGGGGTTAAGTTAAATCTACACGACTAGTCGGAATGCTCTAAACTCTATCTAACTGACCTACTAGACGGATTACGTACGGACACTTGCATGATGACTACTCAAGGTAACATGTGAACTGAAGTTTAAACAACCATGAACAGCTGCATCTAAAGGGGTATGCTGGCACTTTCCTAAAATGGATAGACAATATGCAAAAGTAAAGTGGGGACCATTTTTTCCCAATCGGCTAAGGTGGCAGAAAAGCTGAAAAAGCGAAAAAGTGTAAAGCAAATTGCATATCCGAATCCTAACAACCAACTACTTCATCTTCTTCATGTAACTCATCTAAGAACAAAGAATGGAACTATCGTCAATAAGAAGAAACAAAGCATGCTTCAAAACAAGAGTGAAAACGAGAAATTAAATTGCTAATAACTAGATCTAAGCTAACGAGCAAGCGAATAGTGTACGCACAAAGACCATAATCATGCAGATCTGAAACTACGAACAACAGATCCGAGAAATCAAAACTCGAGCAAACAAGGATCCATGGAATCGGACGTCAAATAAGCTAGATCTACTGGATCCTAACCACTAATAGTTGCGAAAAGCGCCCAATCAACACAAATCAACTCAGCATCAAGAGATCTACATAGAACTTCAACAAAATCTTCCATAGCATAGGAAATAAACCAAATCCAGCAAGGTTCAACACCGATATTCAAAACAACAGCAAAACCAACTACAAAATTCAATATTAAGAGTTTCACACACCAACAACTTGCAAACGAAATTAAAAGAGTAGCAAAACAGTAAATGAAATTGTTTCTTCGCTCCTTAGAGCGGTGGGACACGATTACAACTTGAGAAAGAAACCAGCCGGAACAAGAACCCCTCCTTCCAAGTGTGCGGCAGAATGGGAACATAGAGTATTGAAGTGGAGTGAGCTCGGAGCTAGGAAAGACTAAGGGAGCTCCCTTCTTCTTCTACCTTCATTCCTTTTTATAAGGAGGCTTGTGGCTCAAATCCCTAGGGCACGCTTCCTTGATTTGACCATTGTACCCTCAAAAGTAAGGTTATCTTCAGGTTTTAGCTCCTCTCTTCCCACTCCATGCTACGTCTTTATCTGCTTCGATTCTCCTAGGTCGGCTTGGTGGCATACAACAATTTCACTCCAATTCCACTCATTTCGCATCTACTCGAGCCGTTATCACGATATTTTGGACCTAGTAGATTTCTACACACCTAAACTCAAATTCACGCATTAGCTCCGAAAATATAGAAATTCACCCAATAACCAATACATGAAACGAGCCTTATTAGCTATCTCATCCACATAGTACGTCTGTTTTGTTCGTGCACGCCCAGCTATCATCCCCATTTTGATATCCCGTAACATGCAAAAACGAGGTTGCATTAGTAATTTACAATTAAGTTCCTCGCGAGATAGCAACTTATGAGATACGGTAGGTAGTGGTGGCTGTTCTTGAGTTTTTGGTGGTATATTGATCTTCATGAGGAACTTGGTCAATTGGGCGACGAATTACCATGAGAAATTCATCAATGGTTGGTTGATGTTTGTAGCTTAAGTCGAGATCCTAACATGGCTATTTTCGATTTTTTTGCGGGTTTAAAAAGGGTCGGGAAAGGTTTGACTAGGACAATGATGAGAATTTTACGAGTCCCACCCGTTGCAACCTGCTATGATACCATTTTAAAGATGGTAATCTAGAGAGGCATTGTATAGAAGATAGAACATGGTGGTTTAAACCTAAAGTAGGAAAAGTGATTTGATTGTATTTTCTATTGTGTGTAAAAGAGTTACAAGAGCTCCATTTTATAGGATAATACAACCATGGAAAACATCCTCCTTCACTCTAGGAACTACCAATTGTTTCATGGTCCTAGGTAATGCAATATTATTTATTTTTGTAAAAATTATCAATTAGCTAGTTGGTAAATGGTACTAGCGTTAGGTGCTTCTTGACAACGCCGTCGTCTTGGCGCATTGTCAAATTTCACGAAGGAGACGGTGATTTACTCATGAATTTGGGGAGCTCATAGAATATATCCTCGTCGTATACGGGCTTATCATACACGACATCAATAATATATCCTCATCGTATACGGGCTTATCATCACCGACATCGACAATATATTGTTACTATTCTTCGGTGTTTCGAGCCGCATCGAGATGATGTGAAGATTGAATCTTAGTCAAAATTGCTATCTTATTAATGCCGAAGAAGTTTGAGTTGGACTTTGATTGGCCACCGAGACGTCCCTACTAAGTTGAGTCGTATTTCTTTTGGGATGTCCAACTAAGTT
This sequence comes from Salvia hispanica, assembly GCF_023119035.1. Lineage (NCBI taxonomy): Eukaryota > Viridiplantae > Streptophyta > Magnoliopsida > Lamiales > Lamiaceae > Salvia > Salvia hispanica. The sequence continues at coordinate 47,163,547 of NC_062965.1, forward strand.
GAGTCGTATTCCTTTTTGGGATGTCCCAACTAAGTTGAGTAATTTCCTTTTATGACAAAAAATAAAACATCCAATCATCTTACTTTCATTCTACCTACTTTCTCTCTCTTTATAGAGTGATAGATAGAGTAAAGTAATAGAGAGAATAAAGTTTTTACAAAAAAAAGAAATGACTCAATTACCTTGGGACAAATGAAAAAGGAATACGACTCAACTGCCTTGGAATGGAGGGAGTATCATTTTTGTCTCGACTCAACTTAGATTTCTATTATTTCAAAATTTAATTCAATTCCCGAAAAAAGTTCTTCCCTCCATCTCTTAGTGTTTAGTTCATCATTTTTATTTTTGGGATGTCTCTACAGTTTGTCCAATCACTTTTATTATTTTTAATAACGAATTATATATTTTATTAGCTTATTTTATTCATATTTTATTACTATAAAATTAATAGCTAGTATATAAAAGTAAAATTAATTTTTTATTATTACCTCTTAAAACGCTTGCTAGGTCCAAGTAAGATAAATTTTAGGGGAGAAAGGAACCATTATTTTTATAAGATAGATACTACCTCTATTCCATTATTATTTCTTTGCATGTCCCACTAATATATTGAATTATATTTCTTTCTAGATATTCCATTATAATCGAATTATTTTTTCTATTCAAGATCCAACACAGTTATTTTAATATAGGAGTAGTATTCTGAGTACTAGTATTTTATTCTCTTATTATTTGTCTATTTTATTTTTTACTCCTATGTATAAAATATCAAGAAAGCGGGGACTAATGAGCTTACAATCACTTTTATTATACGGTTTATTTTTTATTTGTCTATTATTTGGGATGTCTATACGGTTTCTCCAATCACTTTTATTATTTTTAACAACGAATTATATATTTTATTAGCTTATTTTATTTTTTTACTATAAACTTAATATATAAAAGTAAAATTAATTTTTTAATTATTTTCTTTTATAATTCTTGAAACTCGTGCTAGGTCCAAGTTTCATAAATTTTAGGGGAGAAAGGAACCAGGGGAGGGGATTCGGTCGGTTCGGTTAGAACCGGACCGATAAATCGGTTAACCGAATCCATTTTTTTCCAAATTCAAGAACCGGAACCAAACCTTAAGTCGGTTGGGTTATTTGAGGAACCGATCGATCCTAACCGACAGGTTATTCGGTTCTACCGAAGGAACCGAAATTCAGTGACAAGCAATAAAAAATTTGTTTGCATTTGATCCATAATGTTCCATCTTCAAATTAAGACTTAAAATTGTAAACATTAAATACAAAATTCCTAAATCGTAATCACATATTCATATTGGTAGAATACTAATGGTTTAAATAATAGTTAAACATTAATATCATCACAAACATAAACTACAAAATTTAAATACTAAAATATTCATATTGGCAGAATATGCTAATTGCCTAATCGGGCGACGAACGATTCTACTTATATAGGTAGGTTTTTAATTTTTCATTTCTTTTTTTACTTTTCAAAACTGAAATAACAAAACTAAAATCAATATATAAAAAGTTATATATCAAATATTAAAAAATATCGGTTATTCGGTTCTAACCTCTCGGTTCTCGGTTAGAACCGATAACTGAGATCAGCTTAAATCTACTAACCGAAGCCGAACCCTAATATTATTTTTTCGGTTCAAGGTTAATCGAGAACCGAAAAAATAAGGTTCGGTTCTCGGTTAACCGAGATGCGAGAACCGTTTCCCCATGCCTAAAAGGAACCATTTTTTTTATAAGATACTATCTCTATTCCATTATTATTTCTTTGTATGTCCCACTAATATTAAATTATAGTATTTCTTTCTAGATATTCCATTATAATCGAATTATTTTTTCTATTCAATTGAATATCCAACATAGTTATTTTTATTATAGTGGAGTAGTATTCTGACTACTAGTATTTTATTCTCTTATTATTTGTCTATTTTATTTTTTAGTCATATGTAATATGTACTCCATCCGTCCCATTGAAGATGACCCATTTTCCTTTTTAGTTTGTCCCAACCAAGATGACTTATTACCAAAAATGGAAACCCCTTTATCTCTATTGTATCCCTCTCTCTTACTTTACTTTCTCCACTTAACATACAAAATAAAGTTGCATAAAATCCCGTGCCGCCCAAGAAAGGGGTCATCTTCCTTGGGACGGAGGGAGTATAAAATATCAAGAAAGCGGGGACTAATGAGCTTACAAAATACAATTTAAGTTGACTAATCTGTGGACTTACAACAATAAATAGGGAAGCAATGTATAGAGTTGTGAGAACATAAACAAAGAAATATGGAGTATTTTGTTCTTTTAATCGTGGCCTTGATAGCAGCAGCATGGTCTACCGTTGTACTCTCACGGCGGCGGCGAGGCCCCGGTGTCAAGTTCCCTCCAGGGCCTCGTCCCCTGCCGATAGTCGGCAACATCTTCCAACTCAGCGCCGACCCCCACAAGTCCTTGGCCAAGCTCGCCAAAACCCACGGCCCGCTGATATCCCTCCGCCTCGGTAACCAATTCACCGTTGTCGTCTCCTCGCCGGAGATGGCGGCAGAGATACTCCAGAAGCATGGGAACTCCTTCTCGAACAGATCCATCCCAGCCGCAGTCTACATATACGGATTCGACAAGGCCTCGTGGAACACCATGCCCACTGACTCGGCCGGGTGGAAAAAAGTCCGCCGGATCGGGCGAGAGCAGCTCTTCTCTCACCAGGCGCTTCAGAAAACCGAGGGGCAGCGCCAAGAGACGCTGCGGAAGCTTGCTAAACACGTGCGCGGGTTCAGCGAGCGGGGCCAGGTGATGAACGTCGGGGAGGCGACGTTCACCACCATGACGGACCTCGTCTTCTCGACGCTCTTCTCTATCAATCTCACCGATTACGGCGCTGCCGATTCGCTAGCGAATAAGGAGTTCAGGGAGCATGTTAATGGCTTCACCAGGTATATTGGGGTTCCGAATATTTCTGATTTTTACCCCTTCTTAGCGCCGTTGGATCTGCATGGGAGAAGGATCCGACATCTCCAGACTCCCATATTTGCAAGCCACAATGAATGAAGTGTTCCGGTTTCATCCGGTTGCACCTATACTAGGTCCACGTGAGGCTGGTGAGGAAACGCAGGTAAATGGCTACACAATTCCCAAGAATGCAAAGATAATCATCAACTTTTGGGCAATTGCTAGAGATCCAAATACATGGCAGAATCCCGAGTCATTTGAGCCTGAAAGGTTTCTTGGCAAGGATATAAATTTTGAGGGCCAACATTTCGAGTTGATTCCATTTGGATCAGGAAAGAGAATTTGCCCTGGCATGCCACTAGCTAGTCGCATGCTGTTCTGCATGTTGGCAACATTGTGTCATAACTTTGATTGGGAACTTGAGGGAGGGACCGACACTAAAGCCAAACTACTGCAAAGAGAAGATGTGTTTGGACTAGCATTGCAGAAGAAATCACCACTTTATGCCAAACCCATCAAGGTTTGATGGTTTCGTAAGATTTGAATGATTTCGCTTCTCGTTGTGTTATAAATAAATGTACGAATAAAAAGTGAAATATTGTTGTAATAAGTGTCCATGAATGTATAATAAATGTATTCTAAACAAATGTGTAAGTGTCCATGAATGTATATCATGCAAATCTTTTTTCTTTTTAACGAATCAGATTCTTATTATAATAGGGAATATGGAGATGCTAACTGAGACGCATTTTAACACGAAATGCATAGCTGCAATTTATGAATTATTTCCACGAATTATATATGAAATCTATCGCAGATGTAATTTGAGAGGAGAACGTAGAAGATTCAACAATGAAGTGTGAAAATTTTGAAAACTTCGAGACAAATACGTATACAGTATACTGCCTATCTGCTATAGCAGAGAAAAATGAACTAAATACCAATATCCAGCGGCGGAGACAGGATTTTGACATCGGGAAGTTCAGTTCTAGGATATATTTTAAATGTCGGTGTTGCCAAAAAGTTTCGACATTATAAATATGCGAAAGAGATGAGTAATGAGATAAAAATAATTAAGCAATATGGAAACTAGAGATATTTATGGATTTATTATTATTAATTATGAATAATATTTTAAATAAGTTAGTCATGAAGTAGAAGCAAAAAACATAAACTTTTTTTACCTAATTGATTCACTTGGATTTTACATTGTTTTAGAGGGTAGTTTTACTTGGTTTTGATCATATATTATATACTCTGAGACATGGTTATAGATACTTCTCTATTATGTTGGTATTTAGACCATTTTATGAAGATTGTGTAGAAAAACGTACAAAATATGTGGATTTGCAGCAGCTTTAGTTCGAGACAGTTTTTCTGGAGATTTTGAAGTCCAATTCGCCTATAATGCATACCATTCTCTTCTTCTTCGAAAGAGCTTCGCGTGGATATCTTAAACATCTCATTCGGAGTTTGGTAGAAGAAGTTATGGCCATTTTACCAAGACTGCACAGAGTAGTGACATAGCTGGCGACCCGCCAGCAAAACACGAAAAAAAATGTTATGCAGCGGCGACTTGCCAGCTTCGACGCACACCCACCTGGCAACCCGCCAGCTTCGTCGGACAGCTTACTTCAGGACCAAAGTCAACCCTAGGTATATATATGCCTAGGAAACGCCTCTCAACACAACTTACACGCCACCTACCCCAAAAATACCACTTTTTCACCTAGGAAGAAGAGAAGAACGAGCAGAGGACGAGTATTCATCGCAAGATTGAAGACGAGGCCTCCAATCCGCCCAATCCAATTCTAGGAGTTTCTACTTTTAGTTTTATTCATGTTCAAACAAGGTTTTTTTATATTTCTTTGAATATTTCTTTGACTTTTGTGTTGAACATGAGTAGCTAAATTCTTTGTAGAGTTCTACGGGGGAGGTGCAATGATTCTTATGTTTAATTGATTTCCTTTTTCTATGTCTTGGCTCATGTGATTATTTTGATTTCTTTTGTGCTTATACATTTATTTGTCTGATCACCTTATAAATGCATGTGGATTTTACTACAAGAACTGAGAAGTGTGTAGTTTAATTTGAAAGAGAAGAAATTGTCATCTTTGCCAATATAATCGAGAGATTTGAGCCTTTGAATGAAGCTAAGTATCTTAGGAGCTATTAGGAGTTGTTTCCTTAGTTTTAGGAATGAGACTTTGGTTCTAGGTAGCAATCTACAAATTATATGCTTTGAGAAAAGATATAGTTTAACCTTAGTGATAGCTTAATAACCCTTGAGACCCTTTGTTGGCATAGTTTGGAAGTTAATTGATGCATAGGATAGTTGTTATCAATCCCGTAGGATTCTACCCTTCTCATCCTTGATCTACATCCGTTTCCTCTTATTTAATTTTAGTTCTCTAGTTGTTTTTAATTGCTTTTACCTTGCTTTTAAGTAGATTTATAAAACAAAAACTTTTCGAATCATCTAGATAGTAGTTGAGGTTGATTCTGTAATTAGGTTGACACTCATTGTCTCTGTGGATACGATGCTCTTTGCTTACTATTTGCTACATTAGCCATGTACACTTGCGGGTATACTTGTGTTAAAAATAAGTTGAGTCAAGTTTTTGGCGTCGTTGCCGGGGACAATTTTGTGTTACTATAGCCTAATATCGTGATAAAAATTAAGATTACTAATCTAGATTTACTTGCTTTATTTTTTTTCTTTTTTTTTTTTAGTTATTCTCACTTTTGTGTTTTTCTTTTCAGGTTGTATGCTCACTCGCTCTAAGGGGCAACCATTAGAGTTATTCGATGCTGAGATCGAAGCATCCAACCGAAGGAGAAACGCTCAGAGTAGGCTCAACCAAAGGCGATCACTTTCGCCTCTTAAGAGAGAACCGCCTACTTCTGTTGTAATAACCATGGCGAACAATGAAGAGAACAATGCACCACATCCAGATCCGGTAGTCCAACATCTCCAATTACAACTTGCAGACGTGGTGAAACAGCTGAAAGAAAAAGAGGAACAACAAGCCACAATGCCATTGCAAAACATGTACGCTTACAAAGATGTGGAGGACCCACCAATTGGCAACGATGGGATCGATGCCAATCATTTTGAGCTCAAGCCAGGATTGCTTATTATGGCTGAGGCTAATGCTTTTGGGGGGAAGGCCAATAAAGATCCCAACAAGCATCTCACCAAGTTTATTCAAATCAGTAACACGGTTAAGCTTAATGGGGTGAGAGATGAGCAAATCAGACTAAGGCTATTCCCATTTTCCTTGAGAGATGATGCTAGAAACTAGTACGACAGCATGGGGTCAGGATCTGTTAAAACGTGGGATGCCATGGTAGACTTATTTTTGGAGAAATACTTCCCACCCAGCGAAGTTTTAAAGAGGCAAGCAGAGATAATTCAGTTCCAGATGAAACCTCATGAGACAATCCGAGAAGCATGGGCTAGATTCAAGACACTGCTGAAAAGATGCCCCAAGCATGGTCTAAGTCCGGGACACCAAGTCATAACTTTTTACAGGGGGTGTACTCCAGATGCAATGCGTGAACTGAATTGGAGTGCAGGAGGAGCACTCCTTCAATTAGGAGAGAATGATGTCATGCAAGTGATTGAGAGAGTAGCTTCCACTGATGAAGGATGGAATAATGAAAGAAATAAGTCATACAGGGTGGCCTCTGCTACAGAAGATGATAGGATAGACAGAATGTCAAAGCAGCTAGATCTTTTGACCACTCAACTGGGGATCAAGGAGATGAGACAACCTGGACTAGAACTGCAAGGAGGAGTTGAATGTGTCAACTATGTGCACCAAGGAGAGAATAACATGAACTTCAACAACTATCACCCAACCAAGGTGGTGGTAACTATAACAACTATGGTAACAAAGTGCATCCCAATCTCTCATATGGGAATCCAAACAATGCTCTTAAACCACCGCCAGGATTCACAGTGTCTAATGGGTTGGTAGAACAGCAGAAAAAGCCTACTACTGAAGATATCTTGGCAGCATTCATGAATCAAACTACCAAGTACATGGAGAAAACTGACAAGTACATGGAGAGCACTAGTCAAAGGTTGGGGAAGGTTGAAAACGATGTGCAAAGCTTGAATGTGCATATGAAGAGCATTGATACTCATATTAGTCAAATTTCTCAAGCTGTAGGTGTCCAACATCAGCCAGAGCAATTTCCAGCACAGACCATAAACAATCCCAAAGACAACAAGGCCATACACTTGAGAGGTGGTAAAAGCTATGAAGGACCTTCCATGCTTGTAGAGGAAAAGAAGAGTACTCTAGAGGTAGATGTCAAAGCAGATGAGAATTCCAAGGGAAAGAATAAGGTGGACATTCAGACCAAGAAAGACGCAATACTAGAAAAGTTTCCCCCTCCCTCCATTCCTACGACAGTTAGAGTGCCCTTCCCATTTGCGGTGAAAAAGAAGAAGAAGTTGGATGAGCAATTCTCCAAATTTCTCGTTATTTTTAGGAAGGTGCACATTAATATACCATATGGTGGAAGCTCTGCAAGAGATGCCTACGTATGCAAAGTTCCTAAAAGATGTGCTCTCCAAGAAGAAGAAGTGGATTGATTATGAGACGGTGAACATATCTGAAAACTGTAGTGCGATAATTCAAAAGAAGCTACCTGCCAAGCTTAAAGATCCTGGGAGTTTCAATATCTCATGCGTCATTGGAAATGACAGACAGACAAAGGCACTGTGTGATCTGGGGGCGAGCATAAATTTGATGCCATTATCATTTTTCAGAAAGATGAAGATCGACACTCTCAAGCCGACTACAATCACACTGCAGATGGCAGATAGATCAGTCACCTATCCTAAAGGAATTGTTGAGGATGTTCTGGTGAAGGTACACGACTTCATATTTCCCGTCGATTTTGTAGTGTTGGATATGGAGGAAGACATGAATGTGCCGCTTATCCTAGGGCGTCCATTCCTAGCAACGGGAAAAGCATTGATAGATATAGCAAAGGGAGAGCTCACTCTTCGTATGGGCAACAAACGACACATTTTGTCTATCTATAATGCTATGAAGAGTCGTGAAGATGAGGAACTTGTTATGAAGATGGAGTGCAAAGCTGTGCATGTTGTAGAGGTCCAAAAGACACAAGAAATTGAGTCCACATTGGGGGATTTTTCATTGCCGCGGTGGATGTTTGGTTCATGTGGTGGATCACTTTCTAAAGAAGAGACTGCACCAAATTCTAAAGTGAAAGAGAAGAAAACAAAAGCTGCAAATTAACCCAAAGTGGAAATCAAAATTTGTGATGGAGCTTTGAAAACTACTTGGTGGAAGAAGAGATTGGCTAGATCATATGCTTCCAAGATTGATAGAAAATCCAACACCACCATTTATGGCGTGACATGATGCAGGGGTTGGCAGCGGAAGCGCATGCATAAATCAATTACATAATAATCAGATCTATTTAGCGGATTATTTAGACAAATTCTATTCGCGTAATCATCTCACGTATCATGCTCATAACTCAAATAATCACATGCTTTAAATTAAATGAAATCTAAAACATGCTGTTCTAGGGTTTAGCCATTATACCTTGATGATTCTCCAAAGAATCGAAGATAGCTAGCGCCTTCTCCACGTAAAGATCTTTAGTACAAAACCACGGATCTTCTGACTGGTTCCCGGACTGTGAACTGATATCAGGGTGGGCTGATCTCACCAGCGCACTAGGACTTAAATAGAGAAGACAGAAATCCTTTCCCCGGTAGGAGAAGAATTCGACCACTACAAGAAGTAGGAGGGGCCGAAAATTTTAGATAAAATTAAGTGTTAATTCTGTCTCCTCTATTCTCCTATTTATAATAAGTCACATATTGGGCCCAGACAGGGATCTATGGAAGGCTTTGGATATGGGCTCCTCCAATTAGCTTTTTACTAATTAAATTAAACCCAATTTAATATAAGCTTAAAATTGGAATATTACGAGCAGCCACTACAGAAGTAATACTGCACTCCCCATCCAAATCCGAAATTACAAGTACTTCGGGTTTCCAATACTTTATATTTATTTCCCGCACTTAAGATAGAAACATCCATTAATTAATTATTGTCTGCTATGGACTTAATTAATTAATATCTTATTTATTCCAAGAGAGGACTCAGCAAGAAAATCTTATTTATTATTCATAGAGTAATTAAACTCCAACTAGCTAGGTTCCGAATAATAAAACCTTATTTCAAGCTTCTCTTGAGGATGTTATCAAACGAGACTCACCTCGCGCACGATTCAACATAATAGCAATCCTAGCACCGCTAGATACTAATCACCACTACCCAATATACCAGGCTTATTGGGTTACGAAAAACCCGCACCATTTGGTAAGTCAAAGTAGTGCATAATCAATACCGTATGCTCAATGCTAACGTACATTGATTTAGAAATAATTTACGAGACCTCGTCTTTCAGTAGATAGCATAAAGACTGTCTCGCTGTTAGATCCATTCAGTGCTATACCACACCAACGTCATCTTATTTCAATAAGGCTTAGAAATAATCGGACCGACATTGCAACCTTTCACGATAGGTAGTCTAAGCCTATCTAGGTTGTGAAATTCTTCTTTTTCTTTGTTTAGAACTGACCGTGTTACCTTAAAGTGGACGACGCCCACAACCGGTCTACTAAAACAAAGACTTAGACTTTGTTAAATTACTTATACATTTAAATATGCAATTAACATCCATTAAATGTAAAATATAACAACATTATGACAAAAATAATCTGTTTATTCATTTGGAAAATAAAATAAGAGTTTTAACAGTATTCAATCACTCGAAAGGTGATTTCTAGTATACAAACTCTAACAATGATGCAGCTCATGGAGGACGTCGAGCCAACGACGATAACCAAAGGCACTGTAGGGGAGGTAACCCCTAGTAGGTAACTTTTAATTTTATCGTTTCTTTTTGTTTTTGGTATGTTGTTTGTGTTGCTTGCATACCATGTAAGTCTTCATTCTCCACCAACTTTTCAAACTTATTCTTTGCTTAGCTTTGAATAAGTTTGTGGGGATGATATAGTGGATAGGGACACTAACGAGGTACGTATCTTATTTCTTTTGTTGCTTTATTTTGTTTTAGGATAGAATTATTTTGTTAGAACTCCTTGAATGCTTGCTTTGATTGGTTGGGTTTTGAAATTGAATTGAAAAATTTGGTAGTAATTTGGGTGAAGACTAGTCGTCTATGATAAAAGAATCATCCACTTTGAGCTATCACTTGACCATTGACTTAAGAGTTTGAGTAATAGGATGCATAAGTAACGAAATGCTTGTTTGCCTTGATTCATGCTATTTGCCCAGTGAGGTTTGAGCTTTTAATTATTTCATGTGTGATTTATCATCAATTGTGATGTGTATCTAGAACTTGCTCCTTGTCTTCTTGAGTTTACATAGTGACCTTAAAGATAGGGGAAGATGTTAGGCCATCGTTGTTAGCCTCATTTTTACCTAAACACTAACCTTATTATATAATACCCTTGATAGCCAAGTTTGAGCCTATTGCCTTTTCTTTTGTCAAGCTAATCAAAGGGGTTGGGAATCCTAGACTCTAGAATTGTTGAGCTATGAAAAGAAGAATTTGGAGAGTTTAGTTGTTGAAAGAAATTGGTTGTGTTTAGCTTATCAAGTTGGTAATTGGTTGTACTTTAAAAAAAAAATTGGTAATTGGTTGTTGAAAGAAATTGGTTGTACTTAAAGAAAAAAAAAAGAAAAAAAGAGAGAAAAAGAAAAAAAAAGAAAAAAAAAATTGTACACGGAGAATAATTTGAGGTCTTTGGAAGTTGAGAAGAAATTAGACAAAGTCTAGTTATTATCGAGAAGTGTTTTGAGAATGATTGAAGTTAAAAGTTGAAGGTTGTGATTTCTTGGGATTTTAACTTATTGGGAATTTAGTCACTTTAGCCAAATATTACCCCACCTTACCAAAGAACCTACATTATAACCTAAATAAAAGACCTTTCAGACTCTAGATTTATTGTCACACGAAGTAGATGAGAGGTTAGACATTGAGCAAGCCTATGGTAAACCATGCATTTTTTATTGATTAGAGTGTTACTTGATATCCTATACACTTTGAGTGAGGTGAATATGCACACATATACATCCCGAGTGAAGCATGAATCCAAGGTAATATACGAGTTAGTAGTAAAAGTGCATTCGACGGCTTAACTTGATGGAATTTGTATTATGATATGCTCCTTTATTCCGTATTATTTGAGATGATGATGATGTCTAAAACTCTTTTGAATCCAAGTTTCTTCTAGTTCTTTTTCTTCATTGCTCAAGGACTAGCAATTGTTTAAGTTTGGGGGAGTTGATTCACTTGGATTTTACATGGTTTTAAAGGGTAGTTTTACTTGGTTTTGATCATATATTTTATACTTTGAGACATGGTTATAGCTACTTCACTAGTATGTTGGTATTTTGACCATTTTGTGAAGATTGTGTAGAAAAATGTACAAAATATGTGGATGTGCAGCAGCTTTAGTTCGAGACAGTTTTTCTGGATATTTTGAAGTCCAATTCGCCTATAATGCATACCATTCTGTTCGTCTTCGAAAGAGCTTCGCATGGATATCTTAAACATCTCAGTCGGAGTTCGGTAAAAGAAGTTATGGCCGTTTTACCAAGACTGCGCAGAGCAGTGACATAGCTGGCGACCCCCCTGGTTCGCATGCAAACAGACCTAGCGACCCGCCAGCAAAACACGCAAAAAATGTCGTATGCAGCTGGCGACTCGCCAGCTTCGACGCACACCCAACCTGGCGACCCGCCAGTTTCGTCGGATAGCTTATTTCGGGCCCAAAGTCAACCCTATGTATATATATGCCTAGGAAACGCCTCCCAACACAACTTACGCGCCTCCTACCCCAAAAATACCACTTTTTTACCTAGGAAGAAGAGAAGAACGAGCAGAGGACGAGTATTCATCGCAAGATTGAAGACGAGGCCTCCAATCCGCCCAATCCAATTTTAGGAGTTTCTACTTTTAGTTTTATTCTTGTTCAAACAATGTTTTTAAATATTTCTTTGAATATTTCTTTGACTTTTGTGTTGAACATGAGTAGCTAAATCCTTTGTAGAGTTCTACGGGGGAGATACAATGATTCTTATGTTTAATTGATTTCCTTTTTCTATGCCTTGACTCATGTGGTTATTTTGATTTCTTCTGTGCTTATACATTTATTTGATTGATCACCTTATAAATGCATGTGGATTTTACTACAAGAACTGAGAAGTGAGTAGTTTAATTTGAAAGAGAAGAAATTGACGTCTTTGCCAATATAATCGAGAGATTTGAGCCTTTGAATGAAGCTAAGTATCTTAGGATCTATTAGGAGTTGTTGCCTTAGTTCTAGGAAGGAGACTTCGGTTCTAGGTAGCAATCTACAAATTATATGCTTTGAGAAAAGATATAGTTTTACCTTAGTGATAGCTTAATAACCCTTGAGACCCTTTGTTGGCATAGTTTGGAAGTTAATTGATGCATAGGATAGTTGTTATCAATCCCGTAGGATTCTACCCTTCTCATCCTTGATCTACATCCGTTTTTCTCTTATTTGATTTTAGTTCTCTAGTTGTTATTAATTGTTTTTACCTTACTTTTAAGTAGATTTAGAAAACCAAAACTTTCCGAATCATCTCGATAGTAGTTGAGGTTGGTTCGTGGTAATTAGGTTTACACCATTGTCTCTGTGGATACGATACTCTTTGCTCACTAATTGCTACATTAACCCCGTACACTTGCGGATATACTTGTGTTAAAAATAAGTTGAGTCACTAATAGTTGTAAGAAAAATAAAAAATAATACGAAAAAATAGCCAAAAGACAAATAGAAATATTAAAAGTCAAAGAGGACTCAAGTGGCTAGGCCCAATGACTAGCCACTTGTGCTGATTAGCGAATTTTGATAAGCCATGACTATACATAGTATAAATAGTGAAATTGTTGGGGGTTTCATGGGACCTCTAGACCCTTTCGTAGGTCCGCCTCTGCCAATACCAACCATCAGTATCAACATATTACTATCTATCATATTATAGCAATATAATACCCCATCCGTCTACGAAAAATAGTGCACATTTGTCATTTTTTGTTGTCCACCAAAAATAGAGCACATTTAAAAAAAGAGAGTTTTCAATAACTTCTCTCTTACTAACAACTAGTATTGACCCACGTGCAATGCACGACCCAGATAATTCTACTTGCACTAATTTGTATTTGAATTCACATTCATAAAATGAGGAACAATATTGTTATATCAAGTTCTAAACTCATACAATAACCATTTACTCTACCACTAAAAACTCGTATAGTCAAATAAGTTTTTTAAACAATAAATTGCTTCCATAACACGTGTCAATAAAATACTTTTCTTTCTCTTCTACAAAAATATCAACCACGAACACATGTTAATCACAATTTTATACTCCCTCTGTCCCCGATTAAAAATCACACTTTTCCATTCTCGTTCCATCCCCAATTAAGAGTCATACTTCATTTTTACCATAAATAGTAAGTAGGTCCCACATTCCACTAACTCAATTTACTCACATTTTATTATAAAACCAATATAAAAAAAATAGGTCCCACATTCCACTAACTTTTTCAACCAACTTTTCTTTACATTTCTTAAAACTCGTGCTCAGTCAAAGTGTGACTCTTAATCGGGGTACGAAGGGAGTAGTATTTAATTTTTCACATTAGTATATTTTACATTTTAAGAAAACAATAGTTTTATTTATATTTTCAATTTTATAATTTTTATTTAGAATTTGTATTATAAATATATTAAATTATATATTTTGTCTAAACCCTAAATTATGTGTGCATGTTTTATACAGGGAGATATATAATTATACATATCGACATTAATCTTATTTTATAAAATATCAATTTAAAGAATAAATAATTAGTATGTGTTGTGTTCATGTCATATACTTTAGATATATATTTCAACATAAAAATAATACATTATAACATTTGTAACTGTGTGCAAAATAGGAACACAAATAAGCAAAAATAATAATAAATCAATATATAAAATAATAAATTTACAAAAAAAAAATCAAATAACAACCTGATATTCATCACCCTTAATATTATTTTTTTCACCCCACTATTCCCGTCGATATCGATATTCATCATCCTTATTGGGTAGTGATAAAATGCAAACTTATATATTGTACAAACTCAAAAACTCCTCAACACAGGCTTCAACACAGCTTCAATATAATATCAACACAGTGTAAAATTTAAATATTTTAATGTCAACACAAGTATCAATACAATATCAACATAGCATCAATCATTGATTACCGTTGAAATTCTGTTGACATTGGTCTGGTGATCTGTTGACATTTTTCAATGGTTCAGATCATAGTTTTGAGTTTGTACAACATTTAGAGTTTTCATTTGATCACATCCCCATCCTTAATATTTATTTTTTTTCACCCCACTATTACGTCAATATACAACGATTACCAACCTATTCCGACTCGCAACACAACAACGAAGTAGCCGAAGCTATAACTCCCAATAAACACACGGACAATGCCGATAGTCCTACCTAAAGTCCATCTTCACCATCTGATCAATTGGAAAACAAAGTCAAAGTTTAATATCAAAAAATAAAGAACAATTCACAGTCACAAACCAACTGTGAATGCGAATCGAGGACACAAAACAAAAAAAGGAATCATAAAATAGAAAATTGACTTCATGATATATATAATAATATAGATGAAGAAGGGGAAGAATACCAAGTGAATAAATTTCAGCAGAAATTTCATCGAAGAATGTAATGAAAAAAAATGTAGGAACGTGTGGATTATAACGTAACAAATACCATGTATTTATAGTAAAAAAAAAGTTACGTAAGTCTTCTAAACTTTTCACTTTTACCCATTTAGAATTAGAATACGAATAAAATTAATTTTTTTTAACTTTCCTAATATCAAAATTTGTAAATATCAAAATGTAAAAGATGATATTAATATTGGGTCCAATTAGTTATACGACATAAGTTAAATATTTATGAGTTAATAACGGTTACATGTCTCTATACATAACAACATTTGATAGAATTTTCAATTTTATGATTGTGCATTAAATTTTAAAATTTATGATTATACATTAAATGTAAAATTGGCATTTTCTAATTTTTTACTCCCTTTGTCCCATTAGAAATGAAACGTTTTCCTTTTTTATTTGTCCCATTGATAAGGCTAATTTCATGCATTGGTTACGGGGTTAAATTCTATAATTTTCCCAGTCTGACAAGGTTTTGTAAGCTAGGTGTGTAGAGAAAATGCCAGAACCAGGAAGAAGGAGAAGATCGCCTGGAGACGGAGGCTGGCAGAGAAAGTGAGCAGGAAAGAAGAAGAATGACAAAGGAGCGTCCTAGAAAAGGGCAGAATGGGGATTACAAGGAAGAATCTAGAAGCTCCATTACTTATAAATAAGAGCACGCGGCGTACATGAAGATCATCATCCATCATCTTTAGCTCTTAGCTCATTTTTCTCACACTCTACACACACACTTGGGGAAATCGATTTGGGGGGGTTTTACGGTTCAAAGTTTCATCAGAGTTGTGCAACACCGTCTCTACGAGAGGCGAAGATACAATCTACTTTCTGTTTTAAATTTATGTTTCGAATTTCGAGACTTCTTCGAAACTCGGCCGTATTTTGTTAAATATCTCGCTGGATCTGCACTCGTTTAGCTATGAAAGTTATTTGCTACGGTTTTGTTTCATGTTATTGATACTTTTCTGTTTACTTTGGATGCTTTTAGCGATTGATCTGATTTTTGAGTTGAATTGTGTGGAGATCGTAGTTGATCGGTTGGATCTTTGTGCGCGTATTGTTTTCTAGTCATGCATGTTTCCGTTATATTCACCTAGGTCTATCTTAGAATAGAGCATTTCATTTCCCAAGTCTAGTAGTTAAGTCTCAACCCACAAAATGTGTGAAGCAGCCAAAACAAGTGTCCAAATTCTCTTTGCATGTTTACTCTACGATCCATCTCCGTCGATTCGATCCCTACTTCCTTATGCTATTTTTAGTACAAAGGTTGAGGGTTTTGAAAAACAAGGGTAAGATTGTGTGCCCAACGACCGAGGTTTCAACGATTCTCGAGTTCCTCGGACCTCGTGATCTAGTGGATTCTCTCGGATCCGAGTCTGAATATTTTACACACGACACTACTTCTACTACCACTTTTCAAATGGCGCTTGCCGGGGATGGATGGCGTAGTTTGTTTGCGTGTTTAGAGATTTGGCGTATATAGTTTAATTTCCTTTTTTTTGTTTTTCCTTTTCGCTTTATGAACAGAGGCTCACGATTTGGAAACCGGAGTTACTCATCCGGGTCAAGGGAACGCTCAATTCAGTGGCAGTTAAGGAGTCAACATCCACACACCACCAGATCGGGGTTAACAACCGGAGATCCATTTCCGTTTGGCTCGTAGAGTGACGAGGACTGGAATTCGCCACAGGAGGACCCGAAGTCATCGTCGAAACAAACACTCATAAACAGAGAGGAAGCAGACGTTGATATGGCAAACCTAGTAGATCCTGATCCCGAGATCGCTCGCTCACCGCACATCTAGATGGCGGACCAGCCCATGCTATTGTCTCGAATCGCCAGAGGTCCATCGACATTAAAACGAACGTGCTAGGCTTCTACCCAATTTTTCAGACGGAGGAATGAATGTCCCTATGAGTTCCTAAATGAGTTCAGAAGCTATGCAGATTCAAAAGAGGCCAAATGATGCGACTAAGGAGGACTATCGCTCGCACCTAGCCCCATTCGCTTGAAAGGAGAGGCTAACACATGGTCGTGAGGTTACCACTGACTCAATTCATACCTGAAGGATTTTAAATTGGAATTTCTGGACTACTTATTCCCATCAAACAAAACTAATGCCCTCAAAAAGGAGATCCAGAGTGTAACAGGACTATGATGAGTCCTTAAGTCAAGATTGGTCACGTTTAAGGGGCTACTCGATGCTTGCCCAAATCACAGATGATGGAGGCCGAGATCTACTACCTATTTTATGAGAGAGCAAATCTGAGTCTAAGGATCTCATGAATTCCTCGAGCTGGGAAATTTCACCAAGAACAAGGCAAGTGAAGCACGAGAAACCCGGGGAGATTGATCGATGCAAAGAAGGCTTATGACAACCCGCACACTCTTATGAGAAGAAGTTCAACAAATGCGAAAGAGCAAGAAGGAGAAGGAGTTGGGGACAGGATAGATCGATTGGAGAAGGCATTTCTAAGCGCGATTGAAAGAAGAATTCCCTCGCCTCAGAGAAAGAGAAGCCGCCGGTCAAGAGGAAAATCAACTCCAACTCTATTATGGTCCACCACCCGATGGAGAATTCCAAGCCCGGTGAACGTTGTGGGGAATTGGAATCGAATAATCGTAACACAAGCCGGAACTAGTGGAAGATTAAAGAGGCCCCAAGAGAGACAACCCCGTTTCGATGGGCTGATGGGAACCAACCTAAATTCGCAAAGTCTGCCATGGACATGTTGTGGTGCATAAAATTCTAGCCAACAATGATGTGGTGCATAAAATTCAAGATGCACAATAGGAGCAAAATTCTGCCATGGACATGTTGGCTAAGCAAATGTCTCAATTATAACTTCGTGAGGAGATGAGGGGAAACGAAGGAGGATACCACTCGGTGAAACTACTCCGACCGGCAAACATCAAGATCACTCCAGGTCGACGTGGTTATGAAGGTCCAGAATGAAGAATGATGAGAATGTGCCCTCCATGATAAAAAAGGAGGATGAGGGTTTTGTCCACCAAAGAAGACCCGAGATTAGAAGCACCGAGTAGAAGACGATTTTTGAAAGGGTGATCTGAAAACTGTTACCCCATATGGCTGATCCATTTTTCCTGACCGAGCCAAAGGTGGAGAGTGAGGAGACTAGGAAAGAAACTGGAGAACCTCACTCGAGGTTCCGTTGGAACATTGAAGCGCATTAAGCCGTTTCTACGAAAGTGGAGGCCAAGAAGAAGAAGGATGATACCAAATACTTCATGGAGATTTTTAGAAAATTAGAGATAAACTTGTCGTTTCGCAAGCCCGAGCCGCCTACCTTTAGCAAGTTTATCATGAGTTCATTGCTTGAAAAACCAAACCTCGATGGTAAGATAGTGATTGAGAGAACGTGTCAGGTAGGATACGTAAGAGGAGAATGCCTTCAAATGCACGTACCTGTATGTTCACCCTACCTATTTCTCCGATACATAAAGATTGACCATGCTATGTATGATCTAGGAGCATCAATAAATGTTTTACCGCTATCAATATATGTATAGTTGATAGGGGTAAGTCTATTTGACACGGTTGGTAATTCATATGATAGAACATGTATTTCACCGAAGGTGTCTGGAAAACGGATAGTTAAAGTGCATGATTTCATCACCATGATTTTCATGTGATAAAAATGAGTGATAATGAACCCAGTCTAGTAGTGCTTTTAGGAGACCGCTTTTTACGACCGCTAAGACTATAATATGTGTTTGGTGGGACCATATGTCTTGATTATCATGGGGAGAAATACACATTTAGCATTGATGAAGCTATGCAAAAACCATTGGATGTTGAAAATTTGCATGCTATCGATGTTATTTACCCCCTGGTCCAGGAATATCTTGAGACTCGAAAGCTTAATGTAGGAACAGCTCAACAATTCGAATTGAGACACTCTATTGAAAAAGAGGTAGTAGGGTGGTCTCAAACTCTATCGACTCGGGCATGACAACAGCGATAAACAAAGCGATCATGGCATTCTTCCACCAACCATTATCATTCAAGTCAACTTGTTCGTTCAAGCAAAAGGCCGACGAGGCAACGACTTCGGGAAATGGCAACGGATCTTGGGGAAAACTGCTAAGCCATCACACCCAAGAATGAGCTAAAGAAATTGCCCGAGAGTCTTAAGTATGCCTACCTTGGGAAGATGAAACTTTCCTAGTAATAATAAACAACCAATTGACATTAAAAACATGAGATGAGCTTGTGGGGTAATCAAAAGGAACAAGAAGGCCATAGGATTGACTCTCTCGACCTAGTAGGAATTAGTCCGACCTGCATGCACCATATCGACGGAAGAAGGTGCAAGGCCCATAGCCTGGTTCAGAAGATCGAGGAGAAGAATTATGTCATCTTTTATGCCTCAAAGACCCTCAACCAGAGAAAAAGATGTTGGCCATGGTGTACTCATTTGAAAATTTTCGACCGTACTTACTGGGGTCGAAGGCGATAGTTTACACTGACCACACAGCAATCAAATATCTCCCAGCCAAGAAAGAGTCAAAGCCAAGGTTGATGTGGCCACTCCCCAGCACAGGAAGTCACAGAGAATCTCTTCCGTCAAGGAAGCAGAAACACTGTCCCGTGCACCATTAAAAGTTCCTGCACCTGGTAGCCAAGGGGTTGAAAGCGAACCGGATGACGAGTCTGAAGAAGAGGAGGTCTAAAACTACGGAGGTATGGCTTACCAAAAATCTTTTGGGATCGATGGCCAAGTTCAACGACTCTAGGCCAGCACAAACCTACAAGGAAAGAAGCGCAGTGGGAAAGCTGGCAAAATCTTGAAAACGTTATGACCTGGAGTCCTTGCAGCACATCGAGTCAGAGGAGGAGTTCATCGCCCATATTAGGGACATAGGGTTTCAGTGGCTACTGCACCACAGCGAGCAAGAGGTGCCTCTAGTAGCAGCAAGGGAGTTCTTCTCCACATTCTGCTTCAAAGAAACCACCGACCCAGACGCCGACTCGATCTCATTCCGCCTCTTCAACATCGAGCACACGATGAGTGTCAGAGAGTGGTCCCTCAGGATGGGATTGTTTACAAACGCCGAGGATGACGAGGAGATCTGGAACGACGGGATGTTTGGCCCGCCAAGGAATACGCCAAGATTCACACCGCAGACAGCATGGGAGGCCATAACGCATGGCAGAAACGGATATTTTAAGACCAGTGTGTCCAAGGGAATCCACATCATGAATCACCTCCTTCGGTTCGCGCAAGAATTTATCGACTATAGCCTCATGGGTACAGCCAGTTCAAGCCTCAGTACCACCGAGCTCTATTTTACCTGGTGCATGTCGAGAAGGATCAAAGTCTACCTTGGCTACTGGCTAGCCCAAGCCTGCCACCTAATGTATGCCAACCCATCACGCCACATGTATACCTGCCACCTGCTAGGCGCCTACATTCAACGGAATTTTATAATGAAATTTGGGAAGGCAGAGCCTGATGTGATGATGTGCGAGCCTCCAAAACTGTTCAGTCTGGAGTATTTCTTGAATAAGGGGCTCCTCTTCATGGAAGGGTAGGATGTGTGCTTCTACAATGTGGGGGCAGTGGTGGAGAAAGGCTTGGCAGGTGTGAAGAGAAAAACAGAGGAGGAGGTGTTGAGTGCAGATGTGGAAGAATTGAAGAAGGAGGTCGCCGCGATGCGTGAGGAGCGAGGAGGGGCCAGGAGGGAGTTGCAGGCCATCAGAGGAAGTATCAATGTCCTGGCCGAGAGGTCATCAGCCCAAAACGAAAGGATGACCGATGCGGTCAGGTTAATGAAAAAGATGGCAGAATGGTTGGAGGAGAAGCTTTCCCAGACCCAGTAGAAGCTGCCCTCTGGACCCGGTAATGCAGCCAGACAGCCCGGTCATGGAAGCTCGTCACTCCAGCGACCCCCAGCCCGTTGGTAGCCCCACTTACATCACCGTCCCTTGCGTCTGTATCAGTGAAGAAGCCCCTGTCAAAACAACCCATGGTAGAAGAAGGAGAGTCGGCGTCACCGGCTAAAAAAAAGTGAAGTTGAACCGCCCCAACGTACCATCCAGGTCTGTCTCCTAAGGGGGCCAGACACTGAATTGATACCCCCCATTGACAAAGTAAATTTTACAATTCAGTTTTTTTTATCAGTATTTTCTTTCTTTTGTATTATTGTGTTTTATTCGTGCTGAGCACGTTACAGTTGTTGTTATGTGCATTCTCCCACTTAGCCCAATCCTTGGTCTAAGTGTGAGGAGTTTTTGTTTAAGTTAAGCATGCTAATTTTTTTTTTTTTGTAATTCTGCTTTCTCCCACTTTGCCCAATACTTGGTCTAAGTGTGAGTAGTTTATGTTTATATTCAGCATGTTGTTTTTATATCTTTGTCTTCTCCCACTTAGCCCGGTGCCCGGTCTAAATGTGAGAAGTTTTCTTCTTGTGTTTTGAATGCGTTTGTTTTCTGTGTTTTGTTTTGATTGTGTGCACCAACTTCCCTATTTCCCCCCTTCACTGGGATGACTTGGAGACAAGCTGGAGTGAAGTGGGAGGGGGAAGAGAGTTAGTGCAATATGTGCTCAGCATGCGTAAGAGTCATTAGGTCTAGGAGTTAGTTTTTATTAGGATTTGTGTGTTATTGTATGTTTTAAGAATGAACTAGCAAGGATAATAAGGCAAGATTCCCTTAGGAAGATTAATTGAAGATAGGATGCACTATAACTTTGAGGCCTCTTTCCTTAATAAGCTAAAATTGGTTTGGAAGAAGTAAGAAAGATAGGATGCACTATAACTTTGAGGCATCTTTCCTTAATAAGCTAAAATTAGCTGACCTAGTTGAGAAGCCCCATAATATAAGTGACTTATAAGCCTGAACACTGAGTGCTAACATGTAAAAAAGCTGATGCTTAGGGAGAAGAATATAGAAAGGAAAAATAGTGGAAGAAAAGAAAAAATATATATCTGGAGGAATAAGCTGGACGAAGTCCAGGAAAACAAGGAGGTATAAGCTGGACGAAGTCCAGGTAAACAAGGAGGTAAAAGCTGGACGAAGTCCAGGAGAAAAAAAAAGAGAGAGAGAGAAAAGGAGGTTAGAAGGAGGAATTCTCATAACCCAAGGCATCAGTGGCAGAAAATAACTTAGAGTGATTGATCCTAACATCCATGGTGAGGAATGAGTGATCGAGTGAATCCAACAACTGGTAAGGCTAAAGGCTATCTGGACGAGATGACAAATCGACTAGGTGGACGAAGGGAAGGGGAGGATTTGGAGAGTGTAGAATATTTGATTGACCTTAAAATTGTGGGGACGACTGCTTAAAAGTTTAAACTAATTCATGCCTATGTGTTTTTGTTTTCTTTGAGTTTTTCTTGTGAGTCAGTAGAATGTCTAGGTCTAGGTGTCTAGTGTCTTAGGGGTCGGTCATAAAATAACCATGCATTGAAATTCGCCTTATTTCTTTTTCTTGTCTTTATACTTGAGGACAAGTATGGTTTAAGTGTGAGCAGTTTGATAAGGCTAATTTCATGCATTGGTTATGGGGTTAAATTCTGTAATCTCATGGGTCTGACAAGGATTCCTAAGCCAGGTGTGTAGAGAAAATGCCAGATCCAGGAAGAAGGAGAAGATCGCCTGGAGACGGAGGCTGGCAGAGAAAGTGAGCAGAAAAGAAAAAGAATTTACCAGACGAAGGAGCATCCTAGAAAAGGGCAGATTGGGGATTACAAGGAAGAATCTAGAAGCTCCATTACTTATAAATAAGAGCACGAGGCGTACATGAAGATCATCATCCATCATCTTTGGCTCTTAGCTCATTTTTCTCACACTCTACACACACACTTGGGGAAATCGGTTTGGGGGGGTTTTACGGTTCAAAGTTTCATCAGAGTTGTGCAACACCGTCTCTACGAGAGGCGAAGATACAATCTACTTTCTGTTTTAAATTTATGTTTCTGAATTTCCCGAGACTTCGCTGTTCGAAACTCGGCCGTATTTTGTTAAATATCTGTTGGATCTGCACTCGTTTAGCTATGAAAGTTATTTGCTATGGTTTTGTTTCATGTTATTGCTGCTTTTCTGTTTACTTTGGATGCTTTTAGCGATTGATCTGATTTTTGAGTTGAATTGTGTGGAGATCGTAGTTGATCGGTTGGATCTGGTTGAATCTGTGTGATCGGAGATGAGATTTGCCGTGGTATGTTGTGGATGGCTTGGATCCGGAGTGGATGAAGCATCCAGTGTTTGGATCTGTTCATATCTGCATGGTTTTGATGTTTAGTTTTTGTTTTCTCATTTACCTCGTCTAGGGATAGTAGATCTGCTTAAGTATCAGTAGTTAATCGTAGTTAATCGGTTTAATTTAGCTTGCTCTGTTTCGTTTTTTTTGTTTGCTCTGTTTTCCTCTGCATTTCGTGATTTAGGATCGCAAGAGAAGATGAAGCTGGTAGTTAATTGAACCTTTAGTTAGTTATTTTGCAGCCTTTCATTTGTACTTTGCTAATTTGGGAAATGTTCCCCACGATCTGTTTTTCCTCTGTCTAGGCTAATTTTAGGAAGTTGTTTACTAGGTCCGGTAAATTGTTTCCGCTAGAGAGTGATCTTGTGCGCGTATTGTTTTCTAGTCATGCATATTTCTGTTATATTCGCCTAGGTCTAGCTATTAGAATAGAGTATTTCATTTCCCAAGTCTAGTAGTTAAGTCTCAACCCCACAAAATGCGTGGCAACAGCCAAAACAAGTGTCCAAATTCTCTTGCATGTTTACTTACGCATCTATCTCTGTGGGATTCGATCCCTACTTTCTTATACTAGTTTTTAGTACAATGGGTTGAGGGTTTTGAAAAGCAAGGGTAAGATTGTGTGCCCAACGACCGAGGTTTCAACGATTCTCTGAGTTCCTGGACCCCGTGATCTAGTGGATTATCTGGATCTAAGAAGTCTGACTATTTTACACACGACACTACTTCTTACTACCACTTTTCACCCATTAAAAATGAAACGTGTCTAAAAAAAGAATAAACACTCTCTACTTTTTCTTTTCTCTTACTTTACTCTCTCTTCATTAACTCACAAAACAACACTACATAAAATCTTGTGCCGGAAACCAAATGTTGCATATTTAATGGGACGGGGGGAGTATTTCCTAACAACGTTTGATTGTTTTAGTTCTGTTAAAACTAATTATCTAAATTAGATGATTAGAATTTGCCTTTATTTATATATTTATTGCGTATGTTGATCTAATCCACTCTGAAATAGAAATCTCATAGCAATTTGCCTATTTTTTATGTAATAACAATTTTATGGAGTATCTATCATAGAGGTTAATGGTATACATCTAGTTCAAAATATGAAGTTCATGGTCGTTACTATAGTTAAATCCTTGAGCTCATTATGTAAATATTCATGATAGCCCATTCAAAATTTCGGCAATTTCATCGTCAATTTCATGAAAAGAGACATTTATTCCCAAATTCCTCATGAAACATTAAAATAGACGCCATTAATAGCAAATTTTTTAACAGAAACACGTTTCATCAATTTTAATGAAGATGGACATTTCAAAATATATAAATATTTAAATTGATGCCCAAAACTTGTAAATATTCAAAATTAAGGCCAAAACTCGGTTTTTATATATGTATAGATATGGACCACATATTCCACTATCATTACTTCTTTCTTACCTTTTTTCATTTTCTCTTACTAATAATATGGACCAACATTCTACTAACACTACTGATGCACTATTTATTAGCACTAAAAATACCTGCAAGTATACAGTGTAGATCTAGTATAGCTGAAGGTCAGTACCGGATTGTCGAACATGGGGAATAAGATCACCGATTGGGTACCTCCTACTAAGCTTCTTTTACTATTTGGAGAAACAGAGAATTTTTGGAAAACAATTAAATTGAAAGCAGTAAATGGATGAATGCAACACAAACTAGAGGTCGAATAAATGAGATAAGAGAATTCCAGGGATGTGCGTTCACAATTATGGTTATACAAATTCCTACTACAATACCCTAGCACAGTTTATACTTCGATAGAACGAGTCACATAAGTTTTTCCCATGCGGTACAAGCGTAGATTACTAACACTAGGGTTGTCAATCCTAGATACGTAACTCCTAGAAGCTCCTAAGACCCTTGAAAAGTCCTCACTCTCAATTAACAGTGTCGTTTTAAGGGAAGCTAATTGTAGTGTCTATTAAGTGGATCTAACTCGCCAACCTCCTCTCACGATTATGTAGCAAGTTATATTAAATCAACATCGAATGTGTCACTCAAGCATGCAGTATTACGGAACAACTTAAGGAAGAAACGAAGTATAAACAAAACGGATATTAAATAGAAAACGAAATTTGTATAAACCAAAAAGAGTTACTAATACATCTCTAGAATCCTATGAATTTAGTTACACATGATAGAATAATCTAAAAACATAGTTTGAAGGGAAAACAATGTAAACATAAGAACTAAAGTGATAAAACCCAAAGGTAGAATCCTGTAGCCTTGATCTTCACTTGACTTCGTCTTCAACCTCTTGCGCAGCGAAGAACTCTCAAATATCTTGCTCTAGAATTATGAGGCAAAGAGTGTAAAAAGTGTCTCTGAATGAAGAGGTTTAAGGGGGTATATATAGGGAGTAAGTCGAATCCTATGGATGGAAGGAAAAGGTTGGCTAATTTAGGTAAAATCTGGAGAAAATCTAGGTAAATTCGTGCACCGCCTTTTCGCAGCGGACCGCTGCACCTTGGCCAACGGCCGCTGTGCAATGTCCGAAGCCAATGCGGATTTGGGTAGCGGTCGCTGCATATCCTGCAGCGGTCACTGTGGATTAGTCTGGTGGCTACGGAATTTCTCGAGCGGTCGCTGCACACGTCCTAGCGGTCACTGGGCGTCTTCAGACTTTTCAGCACAACTTTTCCGGAGCGAACCGCTTCAGATGTAGCGGTCGTTGTGGGCCAGCGGTCGCTGCGACACACGCAGCGGGCCGCTGGGAGTCTTGAACGCTCTAGAACTTCATCTTTGACTTTTTCCTATCTTTTTTACTCAAATATGCACAATTCTCAGAAAACATGTCAAAATACCAAAATAGATAAAACATGTGAAATATGGACATGAATTGCGATTTAGACACTAAAAACAGACCAAATAAGGGCCCTAAAACAGTGCAAAATACGAGCGTATCAACTACTTCTGTAACGACCCGCCCATTTAGGGTATAATAAATGCGGCGTTCGCTAACTAGGTAGACTTAAATGCATCAAAGAATCATAGGCTAGGGTTTCATTTACAAGGGATTTGGCCAAAGCATTAGATGAACAATTAAGTAGAGTAAGAATCATGCCTTAGCAAAGGAATCCAACAAAAGACTTATTTAAAATAAAAGCTTAACAAAGTTTTCAAGATAATATCTCTAACTGTTCATACCCCAAAATATACCCACGAAAAGAAAGAATAGAAGTATTTATCCCAACAAAAGATCACAGTTTTCATAATCAATAGCGGAAGCGACCAAGAAAGAAGTGAGGCTATGTATGAGGACACAACGACACCTTAAGTACCAACAGATCATTTTATTATTCTCTACTCAACACCGCCGCCCGCTCGTTTCCACTCAACCTGCACATAAGGAAAACACATGCAGGGCTGAGTACGATAAACATACTCAATGGGCTCATTGCCGAAAATAGTTTTATCACAAATATAGTCATTATCATGCCATTTTCAAGTGTCTGTCGGGGTTTTAACTTTAGAAAGACCCGAGGCACCAAAATATCTTCTTTCTCAAATATCACGGTCGCGCAACCATTTTTCTCATAGACGTTTACCATATCCTCATTCTACATGACAAGGAATGCGGCCGCAATCCAGGTCACTAGACCGGCCAACCCGTACGCTGACTCTCGGTCTAACATTGGTGTACACTAACCCAAGTAGAGTTTGCGGCTCTACAAGGATCCGAATTCGATTAAATCAATAGTGGCATAGCCACGAGGGATAGGCACGACAAAACAAATCAAGGCATGATAACACATCTTTCATTCTCATCAATATCATTTTAGGACAATGTCCTTATTTTAAAAGAAAGCCCACCTCGTAGGTTTAGCTCGATAGAATTCTCTTCTCCTCGTTTATCACGCTGAGAGCGCGAAGTATCACCTTTAAATTAGGCGTATCACAAATCAGTTTCAATCATGGATCAATATTATGCATGATCTCACGTTTTCCCTTTTTCCCCTCGATTATTTTCAAAATCATTACTATCAAAATCAAAGTATGATTAACATACCATTTTTATTTAAATAAACATTCCAAAATCACCAACAAATCGTGTCACGCATGAGTGTTCCACACACACAACACACGCACACGAACATCACACTTGTGCACGCACGCCGAGGCGTGCGCACACACACACACACGGTCATATACACACACACATCCATGCATCGCAAAAATCACCAATTAAAACCCCTTTCACTCGTTCTAGATGCATGTGGATTCAAGAACACCGATTGATCGGTAGAAGAAGAGAAGATCAATATTTAAAGTACCTTTTTCCAAAAGAATGAACGGTAGAAACAAGGAATTAGTCTTGATTCTTCAATAATCTCTTGAATTTCACTTGAATTCTTCTCAATTGATGAAGAAATCTTGAAGAAAACTTGAAGAAAACTTAGAGAGAGTGGGGGAGAGAATTTCGAAAATTATGAAGAGTGGGAGGCGCCGGTTTTGATCTCTAGGGTTAGGGTTTCTCTCCTATTTATAGAGTCACAAATAATAATATCCCAAATAATTAAATAAATCAAGATTTGGAAGATATGGAGAGATTTGTTGGTTGTAGAGGCCGAAAATTTGGAGGATGGTTAGGAGAGAATTTCGAATTCTAGGCTATTAACTTAGCCTATGATTTAAATTCAAATATTTCACGGAGTAGAATAATATATCACGGAGCAAGAAAATAATAATCAAATCTCCCAAGTATAGCCAAAAGTGGCGTGTAAAAATCAAATCTTCCAAGGGATTTGAATTTCAAATCCTAATTTAATTAGGATATGCAATATCTTCTTAGATTTGGCAAGATATTCTAGGATATTCTAGCATATTTATATTTATTCATGGAATAGAATAAATAAGAGGTCAAATAAATAAATAATTCCCTCTTCTCCAATATATGAGATTTTCGAAAATCTCATGGGAAAATCAAAGGTGGAGTTCGAAAATTCCATGTAGGAATTATAGAGTATTTGGACTTTGGATTTAATTTGGATAATTATCCCAAACAAATAATTAAATCCAAGAATAATATTATTTCTTCTCCAATAATCATGATGGCCGAAAATTCCACCAACAAATAATGAATAATCGGACTTTGGATTTAATTTGGAAAATTCTTCCAACCAAATAATTAAATCCAAGAAAAATAGGATTTCTTCTCCAAATAAAAATAGTGGCCGAAAAATTCCACATGATTTAAATAAATGCTCCTATTATTTTTCTCACTCATCCCTTAGCAAAATAAATAATAATTTCCCCACAATTATATTTCTCCGCATCAAAATATTCACATATTCCAAATCAATCATCTCTTCACTTTCACTTCATTTTCTCATCGCATTGACCTTTCAACGGCCACGTCATTTTTCCACATCTTTGACTATTCAATAGCCACGTCAACATTTCAACAAGTTGACTATTCAACTCAATTAAAATTCACATATGCAATTAGGTCACATAGACACTATGCAATTAATTACTCATCAAATAATTCACATATCATAGCATTTAAGGCATTTAATGCAAAAATTTTATAACCCGAAAATTAGGGTTTGAAAAAGTGGGGCGTTACAACTTCTCTCTTACTTTTTTCCCTTCTCTATTACTTTACCAATTCCACAATAAAACCCGTGTCATTCACAATGTGTCCTATTTTTCGTGGACGGAGGGAGTATGTTCACATATATATTATAAACATATATATACACACAAAAGTTATATTCTCTTTGTTCTAGAGTAGTAAAGTCATTTTTTTCATTTTAGATATCAATAGTAATATAATCATTTCCTTTTTTAGTAAAAGGTATTCCTTCGTCCGGCATTATATGCCCCATTTTTCCTTACTGTTCGTTCGGCAATAAATGTCTCATTTCACTTTTATTACATTTGGTAAGTGGATCGTACATTCCACTAACTCATTTCAATCACATTTTATTATAAAATCAATATGTAAAAGTACGTCTCACATTCCATTACATTTTTTCACCTACTTTACTTTATAAAGTCTAACAATTTCTTAAAACTCATGCCAGTCAAACAAGGGTCATTTAATCATGGACGGAGTTCTCCCTTTTACTTTTCTCTCTCTCCTTCTTAGTTTATTCTCTCTACTTTTTACTCTCTTCTAATTTATCTTTTAATTAATACTTTACACACTTTTTTCTTCATTTTCGTATTGAAAAGAAATGTCTCCATGAAGGTGACGAAGAGAGCACAATACATTTTTAGTATTTCACAGTCATGTTAGGTTTGGTATACTGAAAAGCATGTTTCGAGCATGTTTCGCTCGAATAGAATCTTACTTGTATACGTAAAACTCTATAATCCACTTTTAACCCGATTCAGTATTACTCGAGCAGTTTCGCACGAATAAACTCATTATATTATTACTTGCTTGTGCATTTATAAGATGTTTTATAAACATTTAAATGTATAAGAAGCAAACAAAGTCTAAGTGAAATTATTTTCTTCTTTTATGTGAAATGTTCTTCAAATCGGGGTGGCGGGTAAGGTAACCCTTAAAAAATAATATTATTTTTTAAAAAAAAATATATTACTTTAATTTTTCAATTTTTTAAATTAGGTTAAGTATATAAAACAATTTTAATTGTAAATTAGGTTAAAAAATTTAAAGGGTTTTAATTAATATCGGGTTTGGGGAAAAATTGTTCCCAAAATTATATGTAAACGGGTTGGGGTTGGATTTTTTTTTCTTTTTTCAAAATTTGGATTACTTTTTGAGTTTTTATGATTACCCCAAAACAACCAATCCCCGATTTTTCAAATTTATAATATATTTGCTTGCTATTATAGTCTATTGGGATTTAATTATATTATTTGGGAAAGGTGAGTTATTTTTGGAAGATAGTCGATTCTTCTTCAAAAACGGGGGTAAACATCCGATTTTTTTTTGTTTACAAATTTAAATTTTTGGGGATTGACTTTAATTGGTCATTTTCACATTTTTTTATATTTTTCCCAATCTTTTAAAAA
>NC_062965.1:47193756-47217179 GCF_023119035.1 Salvia hispanica
TCTTCTCCTTGCTTAATTTCCAATCCAAGAAAATAATTAAGCAAACCCAAATCTGTCATCTCAAACATATTCATCATACTCTCTTTGAACTCAGTAACAAGAGAGTTAGAAGATCCCATATATATTATATCATCAACATATACACAAACAAGGAGCAAGCTACCGTTACTTCCCTTCTTTGCATACAATGTAGGCTCGTTAGCACTTCGTTCAAATCCATCTCGCTGGAAAAACGAATCCAGCTTGCTGTACCACGCTCGCGGAGCCTGCTTCAAGCCATATAAAGCTTTCTTCAACCTGTAGACCTTATCCTCCATGCCTTCAACAACGAATCCTTCCGGCTGCACGACATAGACTTCCTCCTCCAAGTCTCCGTTCAGAAACGCAGACTTGACATCAAGTTGATAGATAGGCCACTTAAGATGTGCAGCCAAAGCCAAGAACATTCTCACGGTTTCGAAGCGAGCAACCGGAGAGAACGTTTCCTCATAGTCGATGCCCTGCTTCTGCGCATAGCCCTTGACAACCAAACGAGCCTTGTGTTTCTGCACACTCCCATCTGCATTATACTTCGTCTTGAACACCCACTTCAAGCCAATTGCACTCTTATTTTCCGGCAAGTCTTCCAGCATCCAAGTTCCATTCTTTTCAATTGCTGCAATCTCCTCATTCATTGCATTCTGCCACTTCTCTTCTCCAGCAGCATCATGGAACCGATTTGGATCCGCAACCATAAGAGCAAAAGTACATCTTTCATAAAGTTCAGTTAGAGACCTATAGCCTCGTGGAGGGGGTGTTTCGAGAGATGAACAACTACTTAATGAAGGTGGTGTATTTAAGTTTGGAGGATTTATAGGGCTGGTATGAGGCGTATTTGGAGGAGTAGTATTTGGTGAGTTTATGGGGTTGTTTTGTGGTGAATTCGGAGGGCTGCTGTGCGGCGAATTCACACCAGAATCTGCATCACTCGTGTCCAGCGGGAAGAGAGTATATGAATCATCTTGCTTGCTCTCCCAATCCCAGCCAGCATCTTCATGAAAAACAACGTCTCTGCTGATAATAACTTTTCCACTAAGAGGTTTATATAGCTTGTATGCTTTAGATTGAGAAGAGTACCCAATGAAGATACACTTTTCAGATTTCTCGTCAAGCTTTCGACGATGTTGAGAGCTCACCAAAGCATAAGCTACGCATCCAAAAACCTTTAGATTGCTCACCGTCGGCTTCGTACCTCCCCAAGCTTCATATGGTGTGCGATTTTGAACAGCTTTTGTAGGAGATAAATTCAGCAAGAATACGGCAGTAGCAACAGCTTCTGCCCACAAGGAGTTGGGGAGATGCTTCGCCTTCAACATGCTTCTCGCCATCTCTACAACGGTGCGATTTTTCCTCTCCGCCACACCATTCTGCTCCGGCGTATATGGTGTTGTCAACTCTCTGCGTATTCCATTAGTCTCGCAAAAATGATTAAATTCATTAGAGCAAAACTCACCACCCCTATCTGTACGAAGAACCTTGATGCTCTTCTCACTTTGTTTCTCCACCATAGCCTTGAAATTCTTGAAGTTCTCAAAGGCTTCGGATTTATTTTTCATAAAATAAACCCAACTCATGCGACTATAATCATCGGTAATTAGAAAGAAATACCGACTTCCACCAATCGACTCCGTATTTATAGGCCCGCACAAATCAGCATGAATGAGCTCAAGACAATTAGAAGCTCTCCACGATACACCACTAGGAAAGGATTTCCTCCTCTGTTTCCCATAGATACATCCTTCACATAAATCAAAATCATCAATTTTAGGCAGCCCATGAACCATACCTTTCTCACGAAGAAGCTTTAATCCATTGGTGTTGAGATGCCCATATCGTAAATGCCACAGCCTCGACGCCTCTTGCGTGCTAGAAACAAGAGCGTATTTCTCCACATTTGATATTCGCAGCGGAAACATTCTATTCTCCATCATGCAAACCTTTGCAATGATTTGCCCAGATTTTTTTTCTTTGATGACACATAAACGATCATCAAACACCACCATATATCCAGTAGATATCAATTGCCCAACACTCAATAAATTATGTGCCAAGTGTGGAATAAAATAGACATCATAAATGAGTTTGGTGTTACCATGGCCATCCTTTACTGCAACAGTACCTTTCCCCTCAACTTGAATAGATTTGTCATCACCTAGCCTGACTTGAATCTTGCGAGATTCATCGAGCTCTTTGAACATCTCCTTGTTGGAACACATGTGATTCGAGCAACCACTATCCACGAACCACACATCATTCGGCACATCCACGGCGTCTGCAACCGCCATGAATAACTTGTTATCATTCGCCTCTTCTTGGACGCAATTTGCTTGTTTTTCCTTCGACCAACAATCTGCTTTCACGTGCCCATATTTGCCGCAATTATGACACTGAATTTGGCTCTTGTCGCCTTGCTGTCCACCAAAATATTGCTTTGCATCAGATCGACCGCCACGATCTCGACCTTGGCCACGCCCGCGACCTCGGAAACCTCCTCTGCCTCGTCCTCTTGCCGTAGAGAACTCCTTCCGATTGGAGAATTCACCTTTCACTTGAAAAGCTTTTTCATCAGACTTTTCAAACGATCGGTTAATCCTTGACTCATGAGCTTGAAGAGATCCCATCAGTTCTTCAAATGAAAAAACCGATAGGTCCTTTGATTCTTCAATTGCAGCTACAACATGATCAAACTTTGGAGTCAAGCTTCTGAGCACCTTCTCAACGATGGTCTGATCCGTGATCTTATCTCCACAAGATCGCATTTGACTGACTGTTGCCATTGCCCTCGACAAAAAATCAGCCACAGATTCTCCATTCTTCATGATCAGCGTTTCAAAGTCACGTCGAAGTGATTGCAATCTCACGACGATGACTTTTGAATCTCCCTTGAATTCTTTCTGCAAAGTTGACCAAGCTTGCTTCGAGGTGGTCGCCGTTGCAATTCTGGAGAAGACGCTGTCGTGCACCGCTTGCTGGATGATCGCCAACGCCTTCGAGTCTTTCTTCTTGTTCTCCCGCAATCTGTTCGCCTCGTCGGGATCTGCATATCCCTGCTCCACGAAGTCCCATAGATCTTGAGACCTCAGTAGAGTCTGCATCCGAATACTCCAGTATTCATAGCCTTCTCCTTTGAAGACTGGAATGAGTGGTTGTGTAGCACTCATCGAACTTCCGTTGCTGGCCATCGTAATTGAACCCAGCTCTAGATGCCACAAATGTTGGAAGGGTTATGGTCCCCAGACGTCTGAAGAACATTCGATATCTCTTTATTCTTTCGGCAGACTATTGCGAAGAATGTCTTTGATCGTTTGGAAGATCTATAGCCGCTGCAAAGCAACTCCACCGTTCAATTCGCTTCCGCTCTACAGTTTATACTCCTTCTACGTCGTTCTCGGTTAATCATCATAGAGAGCTTTAAATAATTGTTCATTCAATTATTCCAATAAGTGGTATCAGAGTCACTCTATTGATGATTCTCTGAGAATTGGGAAAAGGGAATTATGGTTTTCGATTTTAAAATTAAAATCATGCTGCTGTTTTTTGTTGTGTGTTGAACGGCGAAATTGTTATGATTATTCATGTTGGTGATGTAATCTGATTTTTCGTATGCGTCGAATTAATTTTGGATCAAGTACAATGTTTGTGTTATCGTTGCGCATACTGAATCGTTAATTTCCAAATACATGGATGTAGCCAATTTGGTTTTCATATTTGAGTTATGGAATTGAATTGTTGTTAATGTTTTGCACGCGTTTCAAAACATCTTTTGATTGTGGATTGCTATGGCCGAGATTCAGCTTTTCAATAATGTGCAAATTGTTTTTCAATTTGTGGCCGTATTGTTAAACCTTTTATCAGCTCAATGGAAATATTGATTCTGCACAATTACGGTGATTGTCTTCTGCATTGGAGAGTTTTATTGATATGTATATACATGGAATGATTTGATTCTGATCATATGAAATCTTGTGTTTCCATATTTATGCATATATTGTATTAGAAATGAGTCACTCACCCCTTAAAAGGTCTCATAATGGGGAGGGTTATCCACACTTATATAGAGAAGCTAGGATCATCACCAAGCCGATGTGGGACAAGATATTAGAATTTTAACACGCCCCCTCACGTGTGGGCCGGAATGACACATCGGACTTCCATCACGTGGGTAGGCAAGAGAAGAGATAGAGAGATAAACCATCATCGACTTGGGCCCTGCTCTGATACCATATTAGAAATGGGCCACTCACCCCTTAAAAGGCCTAATAAGGGGGAGGGTTATCCACACTTATATAGAGAAGCTAGGATCATCACCAAGCCGATGTGGGTCAAGATATTAGAATTTTAACATATTGTATATGGAATATTTGAATAAATGATTCAATTGACTGTGTATAATTTTATGCACGTACTGCTTTATGTTGAGGATTTGCAAATTGTATATGTTCGGTGATTAGGATTTTATACTCCATGGTTGTTACGTGAATCCATAAACTTAGGATATATATTTTGTGGATTTGTTTAGTTAATTTGATGATGCTTCTGGTTTTGTTACGTTCATTGGTTATGATCTTGGGAATATCAAAATTTGAATTTTGTCGATTTTAGTGAAAATTGAATTTGGCAAAATTATATGGAATCTCATTAGGAGTCAGCAATTTGCAATTTGCTTGGGGAGTTATTGAACTGGCCGTCAGGATTCAGTGCCTCGCTGAGTTCGCGAGGTACGCAGACCCAGTGATTCGTTGGCTAGCCACTGTATTCCGGAAAGTTATCAACGACTTGCTTGCAAGCGTTCGTATTCAGTTTTAAAATTTTAAATTCAATAATTTTGGTGCATCTCATGTTCCTTTTATTGATGTGTGTATTTTAATGCGGATATTAGTCGGCCCAAAGGAAGATTAATATTTGACACGAGATACACACATACATTTGGTAATAAATACGTGATAATTATTCAGTTTTCATGTAAGTAGTGTGATGCCCAAAGATGGACACTATTTGACATGATTTTATTGTCAGTGTTTGATCACTATAAGGAGGTTGCCAATTGCAAGTTCACATTACTGTCAAAAGACTTGATGTGGATGTTTTGCTCGGAACCTCGTAATGTTTTACTAATATTCAAAGTAGATTAGTCGATGCAAGAGGTTGCAAAAGTAACCTCTCTTGTCTAGACTTTTTTATTGCGAATGTTAGGACGGTGATGTGTGTGTGTATTTTAATGTGGATATTAGTCAGCCCAAAGGAAGATTAATATTTGACACGAGATACACATATACCTGTGGTGATAAATGGGTGACACTTATCCAGTTTTCGTGTAAGTAATTGTGATGCCCAAAGGTGGACATTGCTTGAGATGATCTTATTGTCAGCGTTTGATCACTACAAAGAGGTTGCCACTTACAAGTTCATATTACTGTCCAAAGACTTGATATGAATGTTGTGCCGGTACCTCGAGATGTTACCATTTTATTTGATTTTTGTGATGTGAGCATAACAATTAATTTGGTTTTGTTCTCTATTCAGTTATGATGTCTGTGTCTGCTTCTACAGTTTCTTCCAACATGAAAAATATGTTGGTGTTGAATGGGTCAAATTTTAAGGATTGCAAAGATTATATTTTGATTGCTCTGGGTTGCATGAAACTACGAGAAGTAGGGATACTCGAACCGTGTAAGTCTACTGATCATTAGGTGTATCATCCCAAAAGCCTTTTGAGGCACTACATCTAAGTATATCATTAAGGCCAGTGAATACCTTGCCAAAATTAAGAAGCGTCTTGAGAAAAAACGATAAGGCTAAGACAAACATGCTTGATCTCAATAAAGTATAAGGGCAAGTGCAACATAAGAGAGCACATTATGCAAATGTCTCACGTTGCTTCACTTAAGCTTGAATTTTAAAGACTTGCTTGTGCATTTGGTGTTGCACATCTGGTCAGTATCTCAAGAAATAAAGTAAAAGGGCATTAAGAAGGTGTATTGAGAATATGGGTGGGTAGGTATGGTATACCTTACCGAAACCATCATACCGTCGGTATGAGAAAAAATTATACCTTTACCTTACCAAAATTTTCAGTATGACAAATTTCAATACCGATACCATACCTAATTTTCAGTATGTCTTACCTAAATTCCGTATACCGTACTTTTGCGGTATACCAGTGTTTTATGGTAAATCGGACTACGGTACGACATACCAAAATCTCATTATTTTGTAAAGAATTCCAAATACTAAAACAATGAAAATAATATTTCAAAATACTTAGAAAACATTAAATTTAATTCAAATAATGTTAAAAAAACTGCAACAATTAAACTCCACGCAATCACACAACGTTCAACGATATTTGTTTGAAACTAATTTAACTAAAATATTAGTATATTTGTTTGAAACTAATTGATTCAACGATATCAAGTTTTTCCTAATTGAGTTTATTTGATTTTATATTTAATTACATGATTAGGCGACAACTAAAATAAGGCAAGATTTGATTTCTACATGTAAATATTTATTTGTTTGGCAAATGTATGAATTTACTTGATATAATTTGGCATATATTGATATCGGTATACACCGAAAATCACGGTATATACCTAAAATTACGGTACTTACCGTATTTTCGGTATACCCCGATATACCTTGGTATATGAAAATTCATACCGTTATCGTACCGAAATAAATCGGTAAGGTATGATACCTTACCGAAAATTGCGGTATACCGAAAATTCGGTATTTTTGATATATTTTCGATACGGTAAGGGCGGTATTTCGGTAATTCGATATTTTTACCCAGCCCTAATCGAGAATGCTGCTATGAATAAGGGTTCATCACAAAAGAAACAACATAAGGATAATGATAGTTGTTTCTTTTGTGGTAAACATGGGTATAAAAAAAAAATTGTAAATATCAGGCATGGCGTGCAAAGGAAGTTACAATTCTTGTTTTGGTCTATTCAGAAGTTAATTTAGCTTCAGTCCTAATGATATTTTGGTGGGTAGTTTCTGGTGCTACTGCTCACATAAGGTTATCAATGCAAGGCTGTCTGAGCTACCGAAAGTCAATTGATGGTGAAAGATACATAAGACAAATTGGTGGAAGTATAGACTATTGGGCATTGTAGATTGTTATTAAAGACTGGAATATTTCGGTTTTGAAGGATACTTTATTGTATTGTCTTTTAGACAAAATTTGATTTGGACAAATTTGGTTTCTATTGTTCATTCAAAAATAGTATAATTCTTCCTTCAAATAATTCTAGTATTGTGAGCGCTGTTTCTTAAGTGCATATAACAATCTTTGTATGCTCGATTATGTTACTTCATATTTAGAAGCTTTACATGTTGAATCAAAAGGGACTAAGCAAATTAAATAATGAAAATTTGGTTAATTTATGACACAAATGTTTTGGTTATATCTCAAAATAAAGGATTGTGAGACTTGTGTCAGATGTTGTATTGAATACACTTATCTTTTCAGAACTTGATTTGTGTGTTTAATATATCGAAGGAAAGCAGACCAAACTTAAGAAATTAGGTGCCAATAGAGCTATACATTTTAGAATTAATATATACGGACATTTGTGGTTCATTCACTTCGGTTTCTTGGAATGATCAACAATATTTTGTATCATTCATAAACGAATATTCTTGTTTTGGGCACCTACATTTAATCTATTAAAAGTCTGAGGCTTTAGACAAGTTCAAAATATTCAGGGCTGATGTTGAGCTCCAACCTGAACAAAGGCATTAAGAAAGTCAAATCTGATCGTGCTGGAGAATACTACGACGCAAATGACTGCTCAGGTGAACAATGTCAAAGACCTTTTTCCTTCTATTTGGAAGAGTGTGTGATCGTCTTTTTGTACACCATGTCGGGGTCGCCTAGCATGAGTGGTGTAGCTAAAAGACGAAATAAAACTCTTAAAGATATGTGAAGGAGTATGATTTATTGTTCTTCCTTGTCGCATTCGCTTTAGGGAGAGAGGCATTAAAGACTGTAGCATATATTCTCACTTTGGTCTTCCAGAAAAATTTAAGGGTTTTTAAATTTTATGATCCCACAAAAGAAACTAATTTTTGGGACGAGAAATATAGTATTCCTTGAGGATGTTGAGTTTGGGGGGAAGAATGTGTTAAGGAACATTACTTTTGAGGAGGAGTCTGTATAGACACCTACTATTGCTTCTGACAATGATCAGGTATCAATTACTATCATTGAAGAAGAAGCATATTAAGAACCTCAAGATGATATTGTTATAAACATTCAATCTCGTGCGAATGATATAATTTAAAGTCAATCTCAACAACCTCAATTAAGACTCTCGTTAGTGGTAC
The DNA here is from genome assembly GCF_023119035.1 of Salvia hispanica. Lineage (NCBI taxonomy): Eukaryota > Viridiplantae > Streptophyta > Magnoliopsida > Lamiales > Lamiaceae > Salvia > Salvia hispanica. The sequence goes on from NC_062965.1 coordinate 47,202,130, forward strand.
CACAAATTTTATAAAGTGGTTCTTTCATTTGGATTCAGAAAGAATGCTATTGATGGTTGTGTGCATCACAAGTTCAGTGGGAGCAAATGCATCTTCTTTTTTATTTGGAATCAAAAGAAATAATTTTCGATAAGGATATGTTGCACTAACACCAAGAATTTTCTCTCGAAGAAATTAGAGATGAAAGATCTTGGGGAAGCCTCTTTTGTATTTGGAATCGAAAGAAATAATTTTCTATTGTCACAGAAGGGATATAGTGAAAAGATGCCTAAAGTATTTGAGATGCATAATTGCAAGTAAAGAAATACCCCTATTACTAAAGGAGACAAACCTAATCTCATTCAGTGCCCTAAGATAAATATTGAGATTTAGAAAATACAGAAGGTTCCATATGCTTCGGTGATTAGGAGCCTATGTGTGCTCAAGTGTGTATTAGACCCAATTTAGTTTTAATTGTTTATATGTTGGGCAGATATTTCAATAACCCGATATGGATCATTAGGAAGCAGCAAAACGGGTTATGAGATATTTATAGAGAACTAAGCATTACATGCTCGCATACAGAAAATCAGATCATTTGGAGAGATCTTTAGACATTCTGATTCTGATTTTGTTAGATGCCAATACAGTAAAGGATCCATTTTAGGTTACGTGTGTCTGTTGGCTGTAGAGCCATTTCGTGGAGAAGTGCTGAGCAAACACTTGTAGCTACTTCTGCCATGACAACAGAATTCGTAACTTGTTTTGGGCATCTAGTTAATGAATATGACTGTGAAATTTTGTCACTAGACTGCATATTGTAAGGTATTGAAAGACCACTTAAGTTATGTTATGGCAATAACTCTGTGGTATTATCTTCTAAAACAATAGGAGCTTCCTGGTTGTTAAATAAAGGGTTCAGAATGGACAAATGCACATGGAGCATAAGGGAATGGATTTGATGATTACAAATCCAATCATTAAAGGACTATCACCCAAGGTCTTTCGTGGGCATGTAGCCAAAATGGGTGTTATGTTGTTTAAGGATACTTCCGTTCAGTGGGAATAGTTTTAGTCATTGCTCTATATTGTGTTTTGAACATGTAGTTGTAAAACTCATGTTATTCTCTGCAGAAATAAAGTATTATGTTTTGTCTATTATTTTTGGTTTGATCTCACTTTGGGAGGACCAGTTGGAAATAGGCATGTATGATCACTTTGCATGAAATTTCCATGCTACACTCCATAATTGATTTGTTGTTGATTATATTTGCATATGTGATTACTGATGGGTTTAATCATGAAAACATATGATGACTGCCCCTTTAGTCCTATGTCGATATGGTTGATAATAAGATTGTTTGGAAAGACACTATGTGATAGCACTTTTGAGCGCTCATTCGGTTTGTACACATTTATTTGGTGGCATGTGTTGCCCAAGTGGGAGAAACTTGGGCTTCCACATAACTAATTTAATGTGTATGACTATCTTTTAGTTTCCCAATTAAAGTGATCCAATAAAGATTATGGTTTGGGCTAAAGTGTATTTAATTGTTATGGAAATAAGTGTAGATACCATAAAGTGATTTTCTATTTGATGAGGGACCGAATAGAAAATAAAGGGTCTTATATTATATAAATATAAGATAGGGTTATGGTCCCCAGACGTCGGAAGAACATTCGATATCTCTGTATTCTCTTGGCAGATTATTGCGAAGAATATCTCTGATCATTTGGAAGATCCATAGCCGCTGCAAAACAACTCCACCGTTTAATTCTAGATAGATCAAGGTACGCTTCCGCTCTACAGTTTATGCTCCTTCTCCGTCGTTCTCGGTTAATCATCATAGAGAACTTTAAATAATTGTTCATTCAATTATTCCTACATCTCCTTCATCATGCAACTGCCCCAACTCTAATTGGCATGGTATCATCGATCTGATCAACTCCAAATTTTCCTTTTTTTGGGAGTTGCTTCTTCTCCTTTGTCAAACAGCCTCAACAGTTTAGCTTCTATGTGGTCAAATGAATTGCCATCTTCATCTTGATTAAACCAGCCTGTTGTCGCCAACTTTCTTTTTCTTGAAGCCTCGTCGATCGCAATTGCATCTTCAAACTCGATATCGATCAACTTCAATCAGCCTGTCGCCCATGAAAAATTAGATCTTAAAACCCTAATTTAGTATAGTTCTGTGATTCTGCAATAAACAGTAGATTTGCATATAATGAGACTCATCAAATGTATTAAGTACTACTCTCTCCGTCCCCATTAGGAGTCACACTTCCGTTTCTGCACTCGTTTTATAAAAATGATAATAAATAGTTAAAGTGGAGAAATAGTAAAGTAAGAGAGAGAATAATGTAGAGAAACGTTTTTTCTACATTATTCTCTCTTTTACTTTACCATTTTTCAACTTTAACTATTTATTATCATTTTTATAAAACCAGTGCAGAAACGGAAGTGTGACTTCTAATGGGGGACGAAGGGAGTACTATTTCTACAAGAGCTACAATTCTATAAACATCCAAAATATCATCTCTAGTATTTATCAACTCCCTGTGTCCCATAAAAATAGCCTGAATTTTCTTTTTTGTCCATCACATATAAATAGTCCATATTCATTTATGAAAACTTTTTCTTCTCCTTTTTTACTTTATCAGTTACGGATTAAAATCTGTGTCATCCTCAATTAGTCTATTTTTATGGGACGGTGGAAATATTTATTTATTAGATTTTGTGTTAAGAGTGTATTTGTAATTGATTTTATTCCACTTCTTAATTCCAGTATGGTAATTTTAAGGAAAAATTATTTAATTTGCAGTCTTGATATTTTTATGGTGATATCACCTTAACGAGCGTTTATAAATTCTGTAAATAGTTATATTTATGGACATTAGAACATCCACATCGCGTCTCGATGCGGGCTCTATCTCGTCTCTCCGAGACGATACCGCATCAAGACAGTGATGCAAGCTCTCGTCTCTCTCCAGCTCGTCTCGTGCCTTGTCCGGGAGAGGAAGCTGGCGAGACGTCTCGTCACGCGCCTTGGCCACGTGGTGAGCTCCCGTTCGGGCGTGACGCCCACTCGCCGGCCTGCGAGTGGTCGTCATTTATATCCGTTGATAAGTTTTTTTTTGTTTTTTTTAAATTCAGGAAAAATTCGAAAATTTAAAAAAAAATTACCAAAATATACTAGCCTTTTATAGCCGTTATTTTTTTTTAAAAAAAATCTATTTTTTAAGCCTCCAATTACTTCTATAAATATCAAATCATTCCCACAAATAATCCACCATAAAAAACTCTCTATTCTCACTCAAACACTCTACATTCTTCATCTCAAAACATTATTCTTCTCCCAAATTTAATCCATTCATGGATCCATTTGAGCAAATGCGTTGAATAATGGAAGAATCGTTAGAACAAGATCGACGTAGGGAGGAGGAGGAAGCCGCGACGCATCAAAAGCGACCCCGGAGATACATCCATCGTAACCGGGAGGAAGCCGCTGCAAGGTTGGTACGTGATTACTTCTGTGAGAACCCGGTATGGGGAGAGACCTACTTCTCTGTTTTGAGATTTTGAATTTAGAGAGAGTGAGCGGAAGATTTTAAATTATGTATTTTTTTATTTTTTTTAGGATTTTAATTATGTGTTTTTTTATTTTTTTAGGATTTTAAATTGTAATTTTATTTTATTTAATGAAGTGTATTTTTATTAATTGAATTTTTTGGAAATAAAAATAAAAAATTAAATTTAATGAATAGTTAATGGATGAGATGGTTAAGAGATGGGGTGAAAAGTACACTAAGGCCCATGAATAGTGAAGAGATGAGGGTTAAGAGATGGATAAGAGATAGGGATGCGGACATATAGTTGAATGGGGGAGTGTTATATTGCTAACTCAATACTTAATTGTTAACTACAACTAAATAAGAGCCATTATTTATTCAAACTAAGGGTATTAAGGTCAATTTATAACAAATTAAGGTCAATTAGCCCTGAAATGTCAATATGATAAAAAAAACGTCAATAAGGGTATTAAGGTTAATTTATAACAAATCAGTTGTAAATAACTTTTGAAAAATATCCCATGACTTTAAAATGCATATAACTTTCTCGGTTTAAATTTTGCACAACATATATCAAATTAAATGTAATTTCATAAGGATTCTAGCGAGATCTCACTTGCATATGTTTCGATGTCAAAATTTGAAAAAAATTTCAAAAATTTTCAATTTTTTCGTAAAGCAACAAATGTCAACATGATTTATAAAATATGTCAAAATAATACATGTAGAATGTCAATATAAGCAATGTGTTAACATTCTCAAATCATTGTTTTGATAATTCCAATGCATTATGTTGATATTTTCGAAACACTGACATTTTCATCTAAAATCCTAATTTGGTAGTTTTTTTATCTTTTTCGATTTAATTAATAAAAATGAAAATTACACGTGGCAAATTGTAAACCACAAATTTTCTAAAATCCTATAGTCTTAAATTAATTATAGTTAGCAATTAAATGATGAGTTAGCAATTGATCAATCTCCTAGTTGAATATTGTTAAAAAAGTATGACCTTCCCAAACTTAAGCCCCTTTAGTTAGAAATCCAGTTCGGATCCTATATTATAATTGTTTCTATTTAATTATTTTTATTGTATTTATTATACTTTCTTCAAAATTTGAAAAAAATGCATAACTTTAAGACCGATATAACTTTCTCGATTTAAATTATTTTTTCGCACAATATATATCGAATTAAAGATAATTTCATAAGGATTTTAAGAGATCTCACTTGCATATGTTACGATGTCAAAATTTGAAACTTTTTTTGAAATTTTGAATTTTTTTCGTACAGCAACAAATATCAACATAACATATAAAATATGTCAATAGAATATCTCAAAGCATTGTGTTGATATTTTCAAAACACTATATTGACATTTTCATCCAAAACCCTAATTCCCATAGTAGATATCACACTTTCCTTTTTAGTTTGTCCCACAAAAGATGTCACATTTCTTTTTTCTTTTTTAAACTCTATCTCACATTAATATAAATATACTATTTTCTCTCTCCATCTAACACACAAAATAACACCTCCTAAACATCCCGTGCCAATTCCCAAATGTGATATCTACTATGGGACGGAGGGAGTAGTTTTTTTTATCCTTTTCGATTTAATTAATAAAAATGAAGATTATACGTGGAAAATTTTAGACCACTAGATTTCTAAAATTCTATGGTCTTAAATTAGTTGTAGTTAGCAATTAAATGATGAGTTAGCAATTGATCACTCCTCTGAACATGCATATTTATTTATTAAAGATCACTCCCTCCGTCCTACAAAAGATGTCATACTTGTGGGACGACACGAGATTTTAGGAGGTTTTGTTTTGTGAATTAAGTGGAGAGAGAAAATATAATATTTATATTAATGTGTGAGAGAATTTTTTTTCAAAAATGGAATTGTGACATCTTTAGTGGAACAAACTAAAAAGGAAAGTGTGATATCTTTTATGGGACGGAGGGAGTATTACTTTCCTAGTATTTCGTGTATTTTGAAAACAATCTAACAATTACTATATGTATACGAACAATATTTTTTTTTTGGGTAATTTTATAATTTACACATATGAATGGCATATAAATATTTGGAAGAAAATTACCAATAGTTTGTTACAAACAAAAGTATAGAAATAATAATAGTATATATTACTATAAGGACGAAACGAAATACGTACAGAGTGTATTATTAAATTATAATCTCGTTATAGAAAGCAAAAAATTAGCACTATGTGGGTTTAAAATTTTATATGTAAATGTGAGTATAATAAAATACTATAAAGTGAACAAATTAAAGTGTGATTAAATATGTTTAAGTCTATGGTATGGAGCGACGATATCTCGTTATTTTTCTAAATCGAATGGAATTGAAAAATCCCTACAACTGGAGATAAAATATGGATTGACCCCATTAATTATCTTTATCTTATCTTATTAGTATTTCCCTAAATTCACCCCTATAAAATGACACCAATCTTCATTTCATCAATCTTCACTACCATCAATATTCCTACGGAGTTCTAAATATCTATAGCTGAAGCAGAATGAAAGCAATCAAGCTATTTGGATTCTATCTCCCGGCTATACAAGATGATCATCAAGATTCGATTACCACCAACGATGAGGCTTCAAGAAAAAGAAAGTTTATCCCTTATCAAGAAGAAGATGATGATCATTCATTTATTCCCAAGAAACCCAAACTGTGCGATGATGGAGAAGGAGGAGAAGACGCCGTACCACCATCAGAGTTCCATCCACTCTCAGTTACGACCGGAGAAGATGATGGCGATGATGAAGATGCAGTTCAACCAATATCAGCGTTCTTTCCGGAAGAAGGTAATGATTCATTTATTCCCAAGAAATCTAAACTTTTGAAGCTGTCTGGTGATGGAAAAGAAGGAGAAGAAACCGTCCATCCACTCTCATCAGTTACCACCGACGACGCCATTTTGGGGAAAAGAAAGTTAAGTTCATGTAATCAAGAAGAAGATGATGATGATGATTCATTTATTCCCAAGAAACCTAAATTGTTGAGGCTGATTGATGATGGTATGTCGGCGACGGGAAGCTCTAATCCAGAAGAAGCAGTTCCACCAAGCTCAATTCAAGAAGAAGACTGTGATTTATCTCTTTCCACAAAACCTAGAATATTCAAGTTATTCGGAGTCTACATCTTCATTGATCAAGAGGATCACACTGTTATGCAAAACCCTAATCAAGATGATCGAGAGCTGGAGGTGGAGGATCAATCTCCTATACAAAACCCTAATCAAGATGAGGAGGTGGAGGAAGAAGCTCCCGATCCAGTACCAGAGGGAAATGATCTAGTTTTCATGTTCGAGAAGAAGCTTACTTCTACTGATGTTGTGCGGCATTACAATCGGTTGCTCATCACCAAAAGGTCTAGTTTGCGATTGATGGCAGCTTTGACGGAAGAAGAGAGGGGAAAGGTGGAAGCGAATGGAGGAGATAATCTGAGGGTGGTGACAACAGATCCAAATGGTGTTGAATACATATTGAAGTTAAAGAGGTGGTCCTATTCAGGTGCCTTAGTGTTGAAACATGAATGGGGGAAGCTCGTGCGCGCAAACGGGTTGCAGATGGGGGATTCCGTTGTCGGATGGGGCAATCGCGTGGATGATGAGTTCCGTTTGTTTCTCTTTATTATCAAGAATCAATTCAATTAGAAACTCTTGGATTGGATCTTAGGTCCTTGAATATATTTTTGCTTGCTATTGTTTAATGTAATTGAGTCAGAGAGAAATATAAACTCTTTTCAAGCAGAACTTCCCTATCTGCTTCCTTATTTATTAGTACATTATTAGTTTGCAATAAAAGTTTTTTTGTTGTTGTTTCTATTTTTGTAATCATTTCTTGTTTGTTTTCGTCCTTTAATCTGTTTTTTATTTGACTCATTTCTATTAGTTGGAAGCGTGGCTTCCACTTTTCCCTAATACAAGATGGCAGATTCCTTTTTGTCTTACTAAAGATGAATTTACCTACAAGTCTATATGAATTACTTAGAGAGAAGAGTAAAAGTTAGCAATAAGGTCTGGGTGGTGTAGTCAGTTATCACGCTAGTCTCTAACCTAGAGGTCGCCGGTTTGAACCCGGGCTAAGACTTTTTCTTTTTGGTTTATAACTTTCATTCAAACTACTGTTGATAACTAAGTAGAGCCCCGATTCAATCCGAGTCAGTCATTTTCACTTTCATTTATTCTTCTTCTCCTTTTCATGGCATTATTGGTAGAGTTTCACTGAGTTTATAGTGTTAGTGTGTTTAGATTAACTTAGTTATAGCTGAGTTGCAAAATAAGTTAAAATATGAACTTGTGAAGAAATTTATCATAGGAATGATATGATGTCTAAATGTAAAATTAAATTATTTTGTGCCTTGTATTCAGATAAAATTAACCCCAAATTAATTTGAATTTGTTTGCTATGGAAGTCCCGCATATTTTGTCTCTTGTAATCAGATAGAATTAACCCTAAATTAATTTGAATCTGTTTGCTATGTAAGTCCCACATATTTGTTGCTAGTAACTAGTGACCAATTCATACTAAGATCATCAAACATGCACATGAAAATTTAAAAAGTCTGGTATGAACTGGCTAAATTCATACTACGGTCAGGAAGCATGCTGTATAATAAAGTTGAATGTTGGAGTGCAGCTGCTTCTCCTTCATCATCGAACTACCTCAACAATTTAGTTTTCTTGGGAAGAAAAGAAAAACCATCATCTTTTTCTTCTTGATTTGTGCAACTTACTATCGCCAACTTCCTCTTTCTTGAATCAAATTGAGAGGGGGAGTGGTGATGATCATTTTCTTCGAACCGTGTTGGAAATTTATGTGGAGATAAATGAAACAAGAACAACAATGTGAATACTTTGTGTAGAAAACTCTTGTTGAATACTTGAATGAATAATGAGTACAAGGATCATCCTATTTATACTAGCGTAGGAATGAACTAGTTGGATGAACCTACACAAATACATGTATCATAATTAAAGTAATACATAGAATTAATAATAGAAGTTGGACCATTGGTTCATGAATCTAGGAAATACATTTATCTTCAATACTCCTCCTTAATGTTATCCCAATAACTCCAAGCTTCTCTCTCAAAAGCTGAAATTTTGCTTTCGGAAGGACTGCAATACCTGAGTTGGTTTCTCCACTTTCATCCACTTCCCTTATATAATGATACATGATAGAGATGTGCTTAGTTCGACTGTGATGAACCGGATTCTTTGTGATTGCAATGGCCGACTTGTTGTCACACAGTATAACTCTATCGAGCCTTGTTTCTTCTTTCCCATGTCATTCAGAATTCTTTTAAGCCAAATTGTTTGTTTTGCAGCCTCTGCAGCAGCAACATACTCAGCTTCAGCAGTAGATTGTGCTACACTATCTTGTTTCTTTGACATCCATGAAGTTACGCTTGATCCATGACTAAAACAATATGCGGATGCAGATTGTGGAAGCTCTAAGGCTACAAATAGATGGTCCATGAGTAAGTAATGTCGTACTTTGTTGGGCTATTGAAACTCGCTTTTTACGCGTTCTGTAAGTAAACAAGTAGAAATGCAAACATGTCAAGCAGATGTACCAAACCAAATTGGTCAAGCAAACCCAGACCTACTCGCGTGTCGTCGGACGCGCTATAAGAGCTGCTATCAAAACCTTACCCATAATACTATTAGCTAGTATATGGAAGTAAGGATCGATCCCACGAGGAAGATGATGTTAAGCATGTATTCGGATGTCTTGGGAAGGTTTTTGGCTGCTGCCACGCAATCTAAGGGGGTTAAGCTTAAATCTACACGACTAGTCGGAATGCTCTAAACTCTATCTAACTGACCTACTAGACGGATTACGTACGGACACTTGCATGATGACTACTCAAGGTAACATGTGAACTGAAGTTTAAACAACCATGAACAGCTGCATCTAAAGGGGTATGCTGGCACTTTCCTAAAATGGATAGACAATATGCAAAAGTAAAGTGGGGACCATTTTTTCCCAATCTGGCTAAGGTGGCAGAAAAGCTGAAAAAGCGAAAAAGTGTAAAGCAAATTGCATATCCGAATCCTAACAACCAACTACTTCATCTTCTTCATGTAACTCATCTAAGAACAAAGAATGGAACTATCGTCAATAAGAAGAAACAAAGCATGCTTCAAAACAAGAGTGAAAACGAGAAATTAAATTGCTAATAACTAGATCTAAGCTAACGGAGCAAGCAGAATAGTGTACGCACAACAGACCATAATCATGCAGATCTGAAACTACGAACAACAGATCCGAGAAATCAAAACTCGAGCAAACAAGGATCCATGGAATCGGACGTCAAATAAGCTAGATCTACTGGATCCTAACCACTAATAGTTGCGAAAAGCGCCCAATCAACACAAATCAACTCAGCATCAAGAGATCTACATAGAACTTCAACAAAATCTTCCATAGCATAGGAAATAAACCAAATCCAGCAAGGTTCAACACCGATATTCAAAACAACAGCAAAACCAACTACAAAATTCAATATTAAGAGTTTCACACACCAACAACTTGCAAACGAAATTAAAAGAGTAGCAAAACAGTAAATGAAATTGTTTCTTCGCTCCTTAGAGCGGTGGGACACGATTACAACTTGAGAAAGAAACCAGCCGGAACAAGAACCCCCTCCTTCCAAGTGTGCGGCAGAATGGGAACATAGAGTATTGAAGTGGAGTGAGCTCGGAGCTAGGAAAGACTAAGGGAGCTCCCTTCTTCTTCTACCTTCATTCCTTTTTATAAGGAGGCTTGTGGCTCAAATCCCTAGGGCACGCTTCCCTTGATTTGACCATTGTACCCTCAAAAGTAAGGTTATCTTCAGGTTTTAGCTCCTCTCTTCCCACTCCATGCTACAGTCTTTATCTGCTTCGATTCTCCTAGGTCGGCTTGGTGGCATACAACAATTTCACTCCAATTCCACTCATTTCGCATCTACTCGAGCCAGTTATCACGATATTTTGGACCTAGTAGATTTCTACACACCTAAACTCAAATTCACGCATTAGCTCCCAGAAAATATAGAAATTCACCCAATAACCAATGCATGAAACGAGCCTTATTAGCTATCTCATCCACATAGTACAGTCTGTTTTGTTCAGTGCCACGCCCAGCTATCATCCCCATTTTGATATCCCGTAACATGCAAAAACGAGGTTGCATTAGTAATTTACAATTAAGTTCCCTCGCTGACAGATAGCAACTTATGAGATACGGTAGGTAGTGGTGGCTGTTCTTGAGTTTTTGGTGGTATATTGATCTTCATGAGGAACTTGGTCAATTGGGCAGCGAATTACCATGAGAAATTCATCAATGGTTGGTTGATGTTTGTAGCTTCTGAGTCAGATCCTAACATGGCTATTTTCTGATTTTTTTTGCAGGTTTAAAAAGGGTCGGGAAAGGTTTGACTAGGACAATGATGAGAATTTTCTGAGTCCCACACCGTTGCAACCTGCTATGATACCATTTTAAAGATGGTAATCTAGAGAGGCATTGTATAGAAGATAGAACATGGTGGTTTAAACCCTAAAGTAGGAAAAGTGATTTGATTGTATTTTCTATTGTGTGTAAAAGAGTTACAAGAGCTCCATTTTATAGGATAATACAACCATGGAAAACATCCTCTTTCACTCTAGGAACTACCAATTGTTTCATGGTCCTAGGTAATGCAATATTATTTATTTTTGTAATAATTATCAATTAGCTAGTTGGTAAATGGTACTAGCCGTTAGGTGCTTCTTGACAACGCCGTCGTCTTCGGCAGCATTGTCAAATTTCACAGAAGGAGACGGTGATTTACTCATGAATTTGGGGAGCTCATAGAATATATCCTCGTCGTATACGGGCTTATCATACACCGACATCAATAATATATCCTCATCGTATACGGGCTTATCATACACCGACATCGACAATATATTGTTGTTACTATTCTTCGGTGTTTCGGCCGCATCAGATGATGTGAAGATTGAATCTTAGTCAAAATTGCTATGCTATTAATGCCGAAGAAGTTTGAGTTGGACTTTGATTGGCCACCGCAGACGTCCCTACTAAGTTGAGTCGTATTTCTTTTTGGGATGTCCAACTAAGTTGAGTCGTATTCCTTTTTGGGATGTCCCAACTAAGTTGAGTAATTTCCTTTTATGACAAAAAAATAAAACATCCAATCAATCTTACTTTATTTCATTACCTACTTTACTCTCTCTTTATCTCTTGTATTTTATTCTTTCTCTCATACTTTTCAACACGATTTCTTAATCTCCGTGTCCAAAAGTTTTGTACCAACCTACTTGGGACGGAGGGTGTAAGAGTGATAGATAGAGTAAAGTAATAGAGAGAATAAAGTTTTTACAAAAAAAAGAAATGACTCAATTACCTTGGGACAAATGAAAAAGGAATACGACTCAACTGCCTTGGAATGGAGGGAGTATCATTTTTGTCTCGACTCAACTTAGATTTCTATTATTTCAAAATTTAATTCAATTCCCGAAAAAAGTTCTTCCCTCCATCTCTTAGTGTTTAGTTCATCATTTTTATTTTTGGGATGTCTCTACAGTTTGTCCAATCACTTTTATTATTTTTAATAACGAATTATATATTTTATTAGCTTATTTTATTCATATTTTATTACTATAAAATTAATAGCTAGTATATAAAAGTAAAATTAATTTTTTATTATTACCTCTTAAAACGCTTGCTAGGTCCAAGTAAGATAAATTTTAGGGGAGAAAGGAACCATTATTTTTATAAGATAGATACTACCTCTATTCCATTATTATTTCTTTGCATGTCCCACTAATATATTGAATTATATTTCTTTCTAGATATTCCATTATAATCGAATTATTTTTTCTATTCAAGATCCAACACAGTTATTTTAATATAGGAGTAGTATTCTGAGTACTAGTATTTTATTCTCTTATTATTTGTCTATTTTATTTTTTACTCCTATGTATAAAATATCAAGAAAGCGGGGACTAATGAGCTTACAATCACTTTTATTATACGGTTTATTTTTTATTTGTCTATTATTTGGGATGTCTATACGGTTTCTCCAATCACTTTTATTATTTTTAACAACGAATTATATATTTTATTAGCTTATTTTATTTTTTTACTATAAACTTAATATATAAAAGTAAAATTAATTTTTTAATTATTTTCTTTTATAATTCTTGAAACTCGTGCTAGGTCCAAGTTTCATAAATTTTAGGGGAGAAAGGAACCAGGGGAGGGGATTCGGTCGGTTCGGTTAGAACCGGACCGATAAATCGGTTAACCGAATCCATTTTTTTCCAAATTCAAGAACCGGAACCAAACCTTAAGTCGGTTGGGTTATTTGAGGAACCGATCGATCCTAACCGACAGGTTATTCGGTTCTACCGAAGGAACCGAAATTCAGTGACAAGCAATAAAAAATTTGTTTGCATTTGATCCATAATGTTCCATCTTCAAATTAAGACTTAAAATTGTAAACATTAAATACAAAATTCCTAAATCGTAATCACATATTCATATTGGTAGAATACTAATGGTTTAAATAATAGTTAAACATTAATATCATCACAAACATAAACTACAAAATTTAAATACTAAAATATTCATATTGGCAGAATATGCTAATTGCCTAATCGGGCGACGAACGATTCTACTTATATAGGTAGGTTTTTAATTTTTCATTTCTTTTTTTACTTTTCAAAACTGAAATAACAAAACTAAAATCAATATATAAAAAGTTATATATCAAATATTAAAAAATATCGGTTATTCGGTTCTAACCTCTCGGTTCTCGGTTAGAACCGATAACTGAGATCAGCTTAAATCTACTAACCGAAGCCGAACCCTAATATTATTTTTTCGGTTCAAGGTTAATCGAGAACCGAAAAAATAAGGTTCGGTTCTCGGTTAACCGAGATGCGAGAACCGTTTCCCCATGCCTAAAAGGAACCATTTTTTTTATAAGATACTATCTCTATTCCATTATTATTTCTTTGTATGTCCCACTAATATTAAATTATAGTATTTCTTTCTAGATATTCCATTATAATCGAATTATTTTTTCTATTCAATTGAATATCCAACATAGTTATTTTTATTATAGTGGAGTAGTATTCTGACTACTAGTATTTTATTCTCTTATTATTTGTCTATTTTATTTTTTAGTCATATGTAATATGTACTCCATCCGTCCCATTGAAGATGACCCATTTTCCTTTTTAGTTTGTCCCAACCAAGATGACTTATTACCAAAAATGGAAACCCCTTTATCTCTATCAGTCATCCCTCTCTCTTACTTTCTTTACTTTCTCCATTTAACATACAAAATAAAGTTGCATAAAATCCCGTCGCTGACAAGAAAGTGTGAAATCTTAACCATGGGACGGAGGGAGTATAAAATATCAAGAAAGCGGGGACTAATGAGCTTACAAAATACAATTTAAGTTGACTAATCTGTGGACTTACAACAATAAATAGGGAAGCAATGTATAGAGTTGTGAGAACATAAACAAAGAAATATGGAGTATTTTGTTCTTTTAATCGTGGCCTTGATAGCAGCATGGTCTACCGTTGTACTCTCACGGCGGCGGCGAGGCCCCGGTGTCAAGTTCCCTCCAGGGCCTCGTCCCCTGCCGATAGTCGGCAACATCTTCCAACTCAGCGCCGACCCCCACAAGTCCTTGGCCAAGCTCGCCAAAACCCACGGCCCGCTGATATCCCTCCGCCTCGGTAACCAATTCACCGTTGTCGTCTCCTCGCCGGAGATGGCGGCAGAGATACTCCAGAAGCATGGGAACTCCTTCTCGAACAGATCCATCCCAGCCGCAGTCTACATATACGGATTCGACAAGGCCTCGTGGAACACCATGCCCACTGACTCGGCCGGGTGGAAAAAAGTCCGCCGGATCGGGCGAGAGCAGCTCTTCTCTCACCAGGCGCTTCAGAAAACCGAGGGGCAGCGCCAAGAGACGCTGCGGAAGCTTGCTAAACACGTGCGCGGGTTCAGCGAGCGGGGCCAGGTGATGAACGTCGGGGAGGCGACGTTCACCACCATGACGGACCTCGTCTTCTCGACGCTCTTCTCTATCAATCTCACCGATTACGGCGCTGCCGATTCGCTAGCGAATAAGGAGTTCAGGGAGCATGTTAATGGCTTCACCAGGTATATTGGGGTTCCGAATATTTCTGATTTTTACCCCTTCTTAGCGCCGTTGGATCTGCATGGGATCCGACGGAAGATCGGGCATCATCTCCGGAGCTTGCTGGGTTTAGTCGAGGGCATGGTCGAGAGGCGAATGCGTCAACGGAGGGACTCCGATTACAAGAAAATGAATGATTTTCTGGATACGCTTCTTGACATAGCGGAACAAAATCACTATGAGTTGACCATCAAAGAAATCGTACATATATGTTTGGTGAGCATATATATATATATAATATATATATATA
>NC_062965.1:47217279-47244333 GCF_023119035.1 Salvia hispanica
TATATGATGCCTAAATGTAAAAATAAATTATTTTGTGCCTTGTAATCAGATAAAATTAACCCGGACTCAGACATTTTTTTTTTGGTTTTTTAACTTCCATTCAAACTACTGTTGATAATTTAGTAGAGCCCCGATTCAATCCCGGGTCAGACATTTTCACTTTCATTTATTCTTCTTCTCCTTTTCATGGCATTATTGGTAGAGTTTCACTGATATGATGTCTAAATGTAAAATTAAATTATTTTGTGCCTTGTAATCAGATAAAATTAACCCAAATTTAATTTGAATCTGTTTGCTATAGAAGTCCCACATATTTGTTGGTAGTAACTAGTGACCAATTCATACTAATTAAGATCATTAAAAGTGCACATGAAAATTTAAAAAGTTTGATATGAATTGGCTAAATTCATACTTACGGTCAGGAAGCATGTTGTATAATAAAGTTGAATGTTGGAGGACAATGCAGCTGCTTCTCCTTCATCATCGAACTGCCTCAACAATTTAGGTTTCTTCTTCTTCTTCTTCTTCTTCTTCTTCTTCTTCTTCTTCTTCTTCTTCTTCTTCTTCTTCTTCTTCTTCTTCTTCTTCTTCTTCTTGATTTGTGCAGCTTACTGTCGCCAACTTCCTCTTTCTTGAATCAAATTGAGAGGGGGAGTGGTGATGATCATTTTCTTCGAACAATGTTGGAAATTTATGTGGAGATAAATGAAACAAGAACAATAATATGAATACATTATGTAGAGAACTCTGTTGAATACTTGAATGAATAATGAGTACAAGGATCATCTTATTTATACTAGTGTACAAATGCACTAGTTGGATGAACCTACACAAATACATGTATCATAATAAAATTAATACATAGAATTAATATTAGAAGTTAGACCATTGGTTCATAAATCTAGGAAATACATTAATCTTCAATACTCCTCCTTAATGTTCGGAAGGACTTTAGTTAATATGTCCACCAACTGTTCTTCAGTGCTGCAATACTTGAGTTGGTTTCTCCACTTGCATCCACTTCCCTTATATAATGATACTTGATAGAGATGTGCTTAGTTCGACTGTGATACACCAGATTCTTTGTGATTGCAATGGCCGACTTGTTGTCACAGTATATCTCTATCGAACCCTGCTTCTTCTTTTCCATGTCATTCAAAATTCTTTTAAGCCAAATTGCTTGATTTGCAGCCTCTGCAGCAGCAACATGCTCAGCTTCAGCAGTAGATTGTGCCACACTATCTTGTTTCTTTGACATCCATGAAGTTATGCCTGATCCAAGACTAAAACAATATGCGGATACAGATTGTGAAAGCTCTAAATGCAGATAGATGGTCCGTGAGTAAGTAATGCCGTACTTTGTTGGGCTATTGAAACTCGCTCTTTACGCGTTTTGTAAGTGAACAAGTAGAAATGTAAAAATGTCAAGCAGATTTACCAAACCAAACTGGTCAAGCAGAACCTAGACCTATTCGCGTGTTGTCGGACGCGCTATAAGAGCTGCTATCAAAACCTTAACTCACAATACTATTAATTAGTATAGGGAAGTAAGGATTGATCCCACGAGAAAGATGGTGTTAAGCATGTATTCGGATGTTTTGGGAAGGGTTTTGGCTGCTGCCACACAATCTAAGGGGGTTAAGTTTAAATCTAGTCGACTAGTCGGAATGCTCCGGACTATATCTAACTGACCTACTAGACGGATTACGCACGGACACTTGCATGATGACTACTCAAGGTAACATGTGAACTGAAGTTTAAACAACCAGGAACACCCGCATCTAAAGGGGTACGCTGACACTTTCCTAAAATGGACGAACAACATGCAAAAGTAAAGTGGGGATCATTTTTTCCCAAACTGGCTAAGGTGGCAGAAAAACTGAAAAAGCGAAAAAGTGTAAAGCAAATTGCAGATCTGAATCCTAACAACCAACTACTTCATCTTCTTCGTGTAACTCATCTAAGAGATTATGTCGGTAGCACCACAATAAAAAAATCCATTGTTTCTCCTTCTCGCCAATTTTAGTGGACGAGGAATAGACTAAGGCTTTAAATGAGTTGTGACACGATATATTGGGCTGAAATTGTAAGTTTGTGAATTTTTCGAGGTCAATTAGGATTTTTCAGGATTTCTGGGGTCAATTTGGGATTTTCAGGATTTTTAGGGTCAATTTGGGAATTTTTGGGGCCGATTTGGAATTTCCCGGGAGTTGCAGGGTTAAAAAAAGGTTATGTGTGGGATGGGGCTCGGGGTGGTATTTAGAAGAGTAGGGGGGATGGGATCTCGAATTTAGAAGAGTTGGGGGTATTTAAATAAAAAAATACCACATTTCTTCCAACCCTACTCTGCGCTGCTGTTTCTCCTCCAACCCTAATCTCCGCCGCTAGGCTACGATCATAGATGTCCTGTCGGTAGTGGTGGTCTCCGGTGTCGGGTTACCTTCTGATCATACCCTAGCAACCGAGACCGAGGCGATTGCTTTCTTCTCGTCGCCTCCATTCTTTCCGTCGGACTAGACGACACTTCCCACCGTGTTAGATTGACCGACGCTGCCCACCGTGTTTTCGGTGTTGGTAGCACGGTCCCCCACCGCCGCCGCCGCCGTCGCTCTACCTCTCCCTCTCCGATTTCAGTTTTTTCTGTTTTTCTTCATTTCTTCCCACCATTCGGGAAAGCTATGCGGATGAAAGTTGGTGTGCTTCTTCCCACCGTTGTGACTGCATGTCAATCTACTTTTGTCCAGATTTGTAGAGGGTTTGGTTGGCGGTGGTGGTCTGCTCCGGTCAATTGCGGCCAAACCGACTCCTATGCCGATTTCTCATGAGTCGTCGAGGGGTTTGCGGCCAAACCCATACGCGCTTTGCGCAGTGGCTAACAGATCTTTGTTCAAGATCTCCCTTTTAATTATGTCGTATCTGTCGCCTATAGCCCATAAAAATTGGTATAAGTTATAACCTATGTCTCTGGGTGATCTTGTTATACTTCTCGATTATTGAAGAGGTATTCATTGGATTGAGACCCCTTTCATCTATGGAAATCCAAAGGTCTTGGAATTTATTCCACATACTTTCGAGGCTCATGCTTCTTTGCTTCATGTTGTATGCTTGTCCGTGCAGATCTGAAACTTGGAAAGGATCAGTTCCACTTCCATATGTGATAGCCAGACCTTCCCATGGGTCTCGAGCCGTCACATATTGTGATACTTCATTGACAAGGTTGGCTTCAATGTTGTTTATAATCTAGTTAGAGCTACAATGATCTCTTTGCTCCCATTTTGGATAGCTGGGGTCACTGGTTGGAGGGGGGTCTGTAACTCCATTGATGTGGGACGATAGACCCTTTCCTCCAATTGCTCGTTTCATCAAAGTTGTCCGGAGGGAGTAGTTGTCTCCATTAAGTTTGGTTTGGACATGGATCTTCCCCAATGATTCTGGTTGATTTGAGGGTGGAGGTGGTGGTGGCTATTCTTGAGTTTTTGGTGGTATATTGATCTTCATGAGGAACTTGGCCAATTGGGCCGCGAATTACCATGTTAAATTCATAAATGGTTGGTTGGTTTTTGTAGCTTCCGAGTCAAATTTTGACATGGCTATTTTCTGATTTTTTTTTGCAAGTTTAAAAAGGGTCGGGAAAGGTTTATCTGGGACGATGATGAGAATTTTTTGAGTCCCACACCGTTGTAACCTGCTATGATACCATCTTAAAGATGGTAATCGAGAGAGGCATTGTATAGAAGATAATACATGGTGGCTAAAGTAGGTAAAGAGATTTGATTGTATTTTCTGTTGTGTGTAAAGGAGATACAAGAGCCCCATTTTATGGGTAATACAACCAATTATTTCATGTTCCTAGGTAATGCAATACCCCCCATCCCCAAAGAATACCCACTTTGGGTTCAGCACAAGTTTTAATGCAATATTGATAAAGTAAGAGATAGGTAGAAAGAAAAAGTAATTGCAGTATTGTTAGTGAAAAATGGGTCCCACCTCATTAGAGAGAAAGAATTTCTAAAATTGAAAAGTGCATATTCTCGTGGGATGAACTAAAAAGGAAAGAGTGTATATTCTTATGGGACGGAGGTAGTATTATTTATTGTTGTAACTATTATCAATTAGTTGGTAAATGGTACTAGACGTTAGGTGCTTCTTGACAACGCCCTCGTCTTCGGCAGCGTCGTCAAATTTCACGGAAGGAGATGGTGATTTGCTCATCAATTTGGGGAGCTCATAGAATATATCCTCGTCGTACATGGACTTACAATACACTGGCATCGATAATATATCCTCGTCGTATACATGCTTATCATACACCGACATCGACAATATATTGCTGTTACTATTCTTCGGTGGTTCAGCCGCATCAGATGATATGAAGATTGAATCATAGTCGAAATCGCTATGCTTGTTAATGGCGAAGAAGTTTGAGCTGGACTTTGATTGGCCACCGAAGACTTCCCAACTAAGTTGAGTCGTATTCCTTTTTGGGATGCCCAACTGGTTGAGTCATTTCCTTTTATGACAAAAAACAAAACATCCAACCAATCTTACTTTATTCCATTACCTACTTTGCTCTCTCTTTATCTCTCCTATTTTATTCTTTCTCTTATACTTTTCAACACAATTTCTTAATCACCGTGCCCAAAAGTTTTGTACCAACTTAGTTGGGACGGAGGGAGTAAGAGAGATAGATAGAGTAAAGTAATAGAGAGAATAAAGTTTTTACCGAAAAAAGAAATTACCCAATTACCTTGGGAAACCCTAATGAAAAGGGAATACGACTCAACTACCTTGGGGCGGAGGGAGTATTATTTTTGTCTCGACACAACATAGATTTCAATTATTTCAAAATTTAATTCAATTTTTGAGAAAAGTTCTACTCCCTCCATCTCTTAATGTTTATTTCATCTTTTTAATTTTTGGGATGTCTCTACGGTTTTTCCAATCACTTTTATTATTTTTAATAACAGACCATATATTTTATTCCTATTTTATTATAAAATTAATACATAAATGTAAAATTATTTTTTTATTATTTTCTTTTATACTCCTCTGTCCCCGAGTAATTGCCACTCTTTTCCATTTCGATTCGTCCCTCAATAATTATCACACTTCATTTTACCATAAATGGTAAGTAGGTCCCACATTCCACTAACTCACTTCACTCACATTTTATTATAAAACCAATATAAAAAAGTGGGTTTCACACTCCACTAACTTTTTCAATTAACTTTTCTTTACATTTCTTAAAAACCGTGCTCAATCAAAGAGTGACAATTAATCGGAGACGGAGGGAGTAACTCTTAAAACGCGTGCTAGGTCCAAGTATGATAAATTTTTGTCACGCCCGCATTTCCTAAGGATAGAAAACACTGTGAATCGCAACTAGGGGAGGGTTAAAGAAGCGGGGGAGAAAGGGGGAAACAACAAAACTCAGCCATAGCTCGGAATAAATGGGAATAGCTCGAATAAAATCAGAGTATTTACAACTCAACAGAATATTTTCTCAACTTATACATGAACGCAAAAGAAACAACATTCAGCGGAAGCATTTCGATAGTAGAATACTGCTATGTATGAAGACACAACATAGTCTAAACATTTGATAAACATTCTTCACTTTTATGCTCAACACCCACCGCACTCGTCACAGCTCAACCTGCACATAGGGAAAACAAATGCAAGGCTGAGTACTTGATGTACTCAGTGAACAAATGCCAAAACAATTTTATAAAAACAGTTATGTCCTGCCGCCACTGAGTGAATCTCGGGTTTTACTTTAAAATGCCGAGAAACACTAAAATCATTTTATCTAGCACAAACTTTCGTCGCATCTCAAATCCTTTTCCACATCATTTCAAAACACAATCACATCCATTTTTCCTCGAGTTATTTAAGAAACTGCCATATATGTTCTTTAGGGTGCCGTGTAAGGTGGCCACTTTTCACGAGCATGAAAACCGGCCAACCCGTTCGATGACTCACAGTCCTCATCGTGTACACTAGTCCAAGTAGGGACGCACCAATGCCAGGACCCGAATTCGATTAAACTCATAGTAGGGACTCACTCTCCACTAAGCAATCATCAACATCATCATCTCAACAACCTCAATATCATCAACCTCAACATCAACAACCTCAACAACATGTGAACGAGAGTATGGCCACAACTCGATCACTGGACCGGCCGACCTAAAAGACGGCTCACGGTCCCCAATGGTGTACACTAGCCTGAGTAGGGACTCACTCCCTAGTCAAACCCGAATTCGATTTCAATAGGTCTAGTAGGAACCACTCCCTTGCTAAACAAACAGATATACATTTCTCAATACAAAAAACATGGCACGACATACCCTTTGCAAACTCCATTTTTCTCATAAAACATATTTGAATCATTTTTCTGTCAAGGTCGAGCAACATCTCACATCACATCAACAAGTCGAGCAAATCACAATATCACACAATAAATCAACACATATATCACATAACATCAGTGTCACTTTAATCATTTCACTTTAAGCACATAAATCACATCACCATCGAATAAAATTAATAATAATTGCAATCTCAGTTATAAGGAATTTCTATCACATAAAATGATGCTCGAATCGATATATTAGAACTAAAGCTCTTGAAAGTATTTAGTTCGAAAGCCCACCTCGATCGTTTAATTTTCTGAATTTGAAATCTCCTTTTTGATCTTACTTCGTTCGCGGAGAAAATCCGTTCTTGAGTCCATGCTTCCCTACTTCCAATTATCCCCATGGCTGCCCGAGCTCCTTATCCCCTCCGGCCTAACAAATATCATTACTCCAAGAACCAAAACTTTAAATTTAAAACACTAGGCGCAACAATAGAATAAAACAAAGCCCAACACTTCATTGGGAGAGAAATTCATAATCTCTCTTCTTCACTGAATTTGCAGCACCATGGTTGTAACAGCCCGCCCTCCTAGGGTACAATAAATGCGGCAGCTACTACCAAACAGACTCTAAAGAAGTAAACATAGGCTAGGGTTTTATTTAAAGAGTGTTGACCAAAGCATTTAAAGGAAACATCAGAGCAATAAAGCAACAACTTAACCTAGAAGCTTGAATAAGAAAGAGAAAGGGGTATCTTAAATAACGATCAAAATCTCAAGAGTACGACATAATATCCAAGATAAAAATCACAAGAAAAGGGCTAAGGCCTCAAATCGAAGGCAAGATGCAAATATCCCAAAAACAAATCCTAAAGTGTATCAAAATTCAGCGGAAGACGACCAAGAGAAAGAGTAGCTATGTATGAGGACACAACTACGCTTGAAGTTCAAAATATCCATCTTAATTAGTTATCATGCTCAACACCCGCCACCGCTCGTCATCGTTCAACCTGCACATAAGGAAAACACATGCAGGGCTGAGTATTTTGAAATACTTAGTGAGCTCATTGCCAAAACATTTTATAAGTTATGCCACCCTTACCAAGTGAACTCGAGTTTTAAGCAGTTATAAGAGAAATATCACGAGTATCACAAAATATATTTTCCATAGACTGGCCAGTCAAAATAACTCCCCATTTTCCTCAACAAAATCAACAATCACAATCATTCCATGGTGCAACGAAAGTGTGGCCACACTTTACGCCCACGAGACCGGCCGACTAGCAAGGACGGCTCCCGATCCCATCGTGTACACAGCCTGGTAGGGTTTGCGGCTCGTACTCAGACCCGAATTCGTATAATCACATTCATAGCCCTATAGCCCAATGGAGCGAACTCACAAACTAGGCATCAGGCACACAATATCACAATAAAGCAAACATAGGCATGACATAACAGTTAAACCACCCTTATAACACCAATCAACATTTTTGACAAAATAAAAGAGAGTTTTAAGAGTAAAGCCCACCTCGACTGCTTAGATTTCAAGTAGTTTCGCTTTTCCGTTATCCGGCTTCGCAACCAAAGTTTCACCTTTTAATCACATAGGCACATATCACAAATTAGGTTCAACACTACTCTTACTCATGCATGTCTCAATACTTTCCCTTTTCCCATCGATTTATCTTATCATTACTAATCAATCAAGATCATGTTTATTACACAAGTTCCATTCGCATCTCCAAAACTAGATCTAACATCAACATGTGTCACACAAGAATATTTAGCCATCAAACACACACTTCACAAACAAAACACACACACACACACGCCACACACACACACACACCACACACATGTAACATATTCCCATATCCCCTTTATCCCACTTTCACTCAACCAAGATGCATGAGGGTTCAAGAAGACCGATTAATCGGTTAAAAAGAAGAGGAGTGGAGTAGAAACGAAGAAGATGAATATAAAATACCTTGTGAGAAAAATGATCGGTAGGAATTAAGTATTAGACTTGGTTTCTTCAAGATTCTTGGATCAAACTTCTAATTCTTCACAAAGGTTGCAGGATTATTGTAGAAAAAATAGAAGAGAATTGAGAGAGTAAAGGGAAGAGGGAGGGGGCGTGTACTTAGGGTGGGGGGCGAAAATGTGGAGGCTAGGTTAGGGGTTTTGGCTCTTATTTATAGAGTCCAATAAGATCTTTAGAACATTTGGTAAGATTTTATTCTCCACAATTAAATAATCAATATTATGGAGTAGGGAAGAAGAAATACCAAAATAAGCTCTAGGGTTCCAAGGCATGTAGGTTTCGAATTTTAGGCTTTTTAATTAGCAAAGATTTTTTTTGTATATATCTACGGAGTAGAATAAAATATCACGGAGCAAAATAAAAATAAGAATTCTCCCATCTTGGAGTTAAAAGAGGCGTCCCCTATGCCCTTTTAAATAAGGCATGAATTTTTAATATTGACTAGAATGAGATAAGGCAAGATCTCTTGAAGTATGGAAAGATTTGGTAGAATATTTAAATTCTAGGTATGGAAGGAAATCAAATAAGGGATTAACTAAAATAAAAATAATACTCCCTTCCTTATATTGGTGATTTTCGAAAATCACTAGGCACAAAGGGGTGTCGATTTTTCCTCTTTAAAAATAAGGAATAATTGGGTCTTGGATTTAATTTGGATAAATCCCAAGAATTAAATTAAATCCGAAAAAATAGAATTCTTTCTCCAAAAATCAAGGTGGTTCGAAAATCATGAGAATTAGGTGGCTAGTATTTATGGAAATTTTCTCTAATGTTCTCACTCACCTTTAAACAATTATTTCACCTCATAATTTAATAAATCACATGCCACATCACATAATCAACAAATTTGACTTTTCAAACTTCGGTCAAAGAAACTCAATGCAATAAATTCACTTATCAAATAATTCACATCTTCCACGTCATCAATAATAAATTTTTAGGGCTCTAAAATTAGGGTTCTAAATTCCGAGATGTTACATCCTACCACTCTTAAAAGAAATTTCGTCTCGAAATTTGGTACCTCTAGGGGAAGAGTTCCGGGTATAGTTCTATCATCTTATCCTCAAGCTCCCACGTGGCTTCCTCGGGCCCGTGGTTTCTCCATTGTATTTTCACGTAGGCAGTGGATTTATTTCTCGAGGTTTGAACCTTCCGATCCAAGATCATCTGGGGTTGCTCCTCGTAGCTCAGGTCCGGGTTTACGGCAACTTCCTCGTAGCGAATCACATGCTTCGGATCGAACACGTATTTCCGCAACTGCGATACATGGAAAACATTGTGCACATTCCCAAGGCTGGGCGGCAGCGCTAAACAATAAGCTACGGGTCCTACTCCTTCTAGAATTTCGTACGGCCCGATGAAACGTGGTTTCAATTTCCCTTTAACCCCAAAACGCGTTATCCCTTTCGACGGGGATACTTTGAGAAAAACTTTATCGCCAGCATGGAACTGTAAGTCCTTCCGTTGGACGTCGGCGTACGACTTCTATCTGTCCTGGGCTTCCTTCATTCGCGCACGGATTTGTCGAACGATTCCGACCATTTCTTCGACTGCATCGAGTCCAAGTGCCCTTCGTTCGCCAACTTCATCCCAGTAGAGCGGAGATCTACACTTTCTTCCATAAAGTGCTTCATATGGCGCCATGCCGATCGTTGCTTGGAAGCTGTTGTTGTAGGCGAACTCGATCAAAGGGAGTGCGGTCTCCCAACTTCCGCCTCGGTCGAGCACCACGACTCTTAGCATATCCTCGAGAGTTTGTATCGTTCTTTCGGATTGTCCGTCGGACTGTGGGTGAAAAGCCGTGCTAAAGTTTAAGCGTGTTCCAAGCTCGCGCTGTAGGCTAATCCAAAATTTCAAGGTAAACTTCGGGTCACGATCAGACGTAATCGTCACTGGGACTCCATGTAATCGTACGATCTCTTGGATGTAGATCCGAGCTAGCCTATCCGATCCATGGGTTACGGGAATAGGTATGAAGTGTGCACTCTTGGTAAGTCGATCTATGATCACCCAGATCGCGGTGTTCCCTTTGAGGGTCTTCGGCAATGCCGTCACGAAATCCATAGCGATGTGCTCCCATTTCCACTCGGGTATCTCAAGCGGTTGTAGCTTCCCGTACGGTCGTTGGTGTAAGGCTTTCACCTGTTGGCAGGCTAAGCAGCGCTCCACAAAAGCTGCGACATCCCTCTTCATGCCGTTCCACCAAAAGGACTTCTTCAGATCCTGGTACATCTTCGTGCTCCCGGGGTGAGCAGTGTATGGGGTTTCGTGGGCTTCGCTCATGATCTCGTTCCTAAGTCCCTCGTCGTTCGGCACGCACAGTCTCCCTTCAAAGGTGAGAGCGTTGTCGGAAGCCTCGCTAAAATTTCCGGATTCACCGGTTCTTACTTCGACTCGAATCTCCTCCAATCTCACATCTAGCCGTTGTGCTGCAACGATCCTCGTCCTTAGATCGGGTTCTACTACTAACGCGGCGATTCGGCCCTCTACGGTTTCGGGTGTCCTAACTACTTCTATCCGCAACTTACTCAACTCCCGTACTAAACTTTCCTCTTCTGTCAGAAAAACAGCGAGTTGCGAATGGTCTCTACGGCTTAAAGCATCTGCCACTATGTTTGCCTTGCCGGGGTGGTAGTTGATGCCACAATCGTAGTCCTTCACCAGCTCGAGCCACCTCCGTTGTCGCATGTTCAGGTCCTTCTGCTCGAAAAAGTACTTCAAACTCTTATGATCCGTAAAGATTTCACACCTAACTCCGTAGAGATGGTGCCTCCAAATCTTTAGGGCATGCACTACAGCGGCTAACTCTAAATCGTGGGTGGGGTAGTTCAACTCGTGCGGTTTCAATTGTCGTGACGCGTAGGCGATCACCTTGTTGTTCTGCATCAACACGCATCCTAATCCGACCTTCGAAGCGTCGGTGTAAACTACGTAATTCACTCCAAGCTCTGGCACAGCTAACACTGGTGCGGTGGTCAATTTCTCCTTCAAGAGTTGGAAACTCGCCTCACACTCCGGCGTCCAGTTCACCTTGATCCCTTTCTTTAGTTGTTGGGTCATCGGTCTCGCTATCTTGGAGAATCCTTCTATGAACCTTCGGTAGTATCCTGCCAAACCCAGGAAACTCCGAATCTCGTTCGGTGTCGATGGCGACTTCCATTGTTGCACCGCCTCAACCTTGGCGGGGTCCACTCGAATTCCTTCTGCCGACACGATGTGCCCTAAAAAGTTGACTTCTTTCAGCCAGAATTCGCACTTGCTGAATTTGGCGTACAACTTTTCCGTCCTCAACGTCTCCAGCGCGATTCGTAGGTGCTCCGCGTGCTCCTTCTCGTCCTTCGAGTAGACTAAGATATCATCTATGAACACTAAGACGAACGTATCTAGGTACGGGTGGAAAACTCGGTTCATCAGGTCCATAAACACTGCTGGGGCATTCGTCAGACCGAACGGCATCACGACGAACTCATAGTGACCATATCTGGTACGGAATGCGGTCTTAGGTATATCCTCCTTTCGCACTTTCAGCTGGTGGTATCCGGACTTTAGATCCATCTTAGAGAATACGCCGGCTCCTCGGAGTTGATCGAACAGGTCGTCTATCCTTGGTAGTGGGTACTTGTTCTTGAGGGTCAATTTGTTCAACTCTCTATAGTCGATACACATTCTCATTGACCCGTCTTTCTTCTTAACGAAGAGCACCGGTGCGCCCCATGGCGAAACACTGGGCCTAACAAAACCTAAATCCATGAGCTCCTGTAGTTGTATCTTTAGTTCCTCCAATTCCTTAGGCGCCATTCGGTATGGTGCCTTGGATATAGGTGCGGCTCCAGGTTCAAGGTCGATCGTAAATTCTAACTGCCTATCCGGCGGCGGTCCAGGTAACTCCTCGGGAAAAACGTCGGGAAAATCTCGTACGACAACAACGTCTTCAAGCCTCCTTTCCTCTTCTTCTCCGTGGAGATAGACAAGGTAGGCTGGACGTCCTTTCTTTATCATGGCGGTAGCTTGTAATGCGGAGATTATGGCGGTTCGCCGGTTCATCGAGATTCTGTGGTACACGATGGGTTCCGTACCCGGAGCTTGTAGGGATATCTGTCGCTCCTTACAACTAATCGTCGCAAAGTTCGCGGTTAACCAATCCATTCCTAAGATTACGTCGACATCTCTCATCGCCATAACTCGCAGATCGTAAGCAACTAATTTAAGCTCTCCTAGTGTGATTTCTATGTTCGTGCAAAAACGGAAAATCTCTACTATCCCTCCTACTGGTGAGGACACCATCATCTTATGTTCAGACTTCCTAGTAGGCAAGCTCAAGGTATGCACACACAACTCAGATATGAAAGAATGAGATGCGCCCGTGTCAAACAAAACAACAATAGGGGTTTCGAGGATTTCGCCTATACCTGCCAAATTTCCACTCTCGGGATTCCCTTGCTCAATCTTGGGCTGCTTCTGGCTAATGGCGTACGCTCTAGCCGGGGCGGGAAGTCTTGGGCGGACAGGCTGCTGCAGCCGCGGTGGTTGACTCCGGTTCACTCCCGAGCCCGTCGGTGGTGCCCTCGGCTGCTGACGGAAACCCGGATGGTTCTACCTCGACCCGGTTCCTACGTTCCTACTCGGGCACTCCCTAGAGAAGTGACCGTTCCCTCCACAGTTGAAGCACCTAGTTGGGTTCGGTCCTCTACACTCCCCGAAATGGTACTTGGCGCAAACGTTACACTGGGGTGGCCTATCCCGGGGGTCGCTCCTCGGATTGAACGAAGTTTGTCCTCCCCCGTACGGCGGCCTGTTCTGAGTGGGGCGGTATCGCTTGTTATCATAGTGGATCCTACTCTTCTCCCACCTCCTCTTATCGTGGTTAGGGCGTGGCGGGGGTAGTGCCGTGGTAGTGTTCCCCGCGCTCCTCTCCTTCGGCATTGCTGCCTCTACATCCAGTGCGAGGGCCAGCGCCTCGGCGTACGTAAGGGTTCCACGGACTGCCATTGCCATCCTAATTTCGTGCCTTAGACCCTCACGAAACTTATCGGCCAGCTTCTCATCGGTATCCATCTGTTCCGGCGCATAGCGGGTCATGTCACAAAGTGCGTGGTCATATTCGGTCACGGACAGACGTCCCTGGGTGAGGTTGTGGAACTCGGCTGCCTTTGCCTTGCGGTAGCTTTTGGGTATGTACTTGTCATAGACCTCGGTCTTGAAGTCTTCCCACGTCATCTCGTCCACACGATCCTGGGGCATGGTCTTCAGCTTGGTGTCCCACCAAAAGTCGGCGGACCCGGTCAGTTGATGCGTCACGCAGATCATCTTCTCCGCATCGTTGCACACTAAGGTCTTGAAGATGCGCTCTAAAGCGCGTATCCAGGTTTTAGCCTTTGCGGGTTCACCCATCCCGTCGAAGGTAGGAGGCCTTTGGTCAAGGAATAGTTTCACGACTTCCCTATCTACTCGTGGTGGTGGTGGTGGCGGCCTTGGTTGCATCACGCTGTCTTCATCCGAAGCCCAGGAAGAGGGTTCCTCGTTCCTCACGTTGCGTCTAGGCGGCATTCTGATTCATTTCACTCGAGTTGTTAGCGTACTTATTTAAACCCAAAATAGTGACGTGGTACATTTGAAAGAAGAAAAATTTAACTCTTCTACAAGTAGGGTCCAAGGAATGACCACACAATAGCAGTTGTAAAGAAAAACAGTTGTGCAAGAGAAAACATAATAAGGTTGCACCATAAGGTGCAAAACACTTGGAAGATAATAGAACGAGCAAGTATATTCACGCAATAAGGATAGAAAAGAGTGAAGATGGCTCATTGCCAGATACTAGAATGAAAGGTGCGAATTCCCCATTAAATCTCAAAAGTGGTCTCAAAAGGTCTTGGTACAATGAATGAAAAGGAGCGAAACAATTGCGAAAGAAAATGACAACGTAAATGGAAGTTCTAGAATTCAAAACATGGGGAAAGGAAAAACAAAATCACTATCCGAGCACTAGACATCTCCGCCCTCGTCCTCTTCGGGTTCTTCCGACTCTCCGACACTCTCCGCGTTCGAACTCTCTCCCTTCTCGAACGGTCCCATCTCCTCGTCTTCCTTCTCGGCGCATGGGGGCGAATGAATCGAGGTAAGCATCTCTTCGGCCTCTCTTATGATCCTTCGAGGGGTCGAAACGCGCATCCTAAGGGTCCTTCTACGGGGAACGCGGGCAACGTGCGGCTCCTCGTCATCGCGATACTTCATTTGACGTGCTGCTCCTGGCGAGTACCTTTGCGTTGGCGGATGGAGTGGAGGTCCGTCAACGGCGGCAGACATGGCCGGAAGTAAGACTCCTATTAGGCCGACGAAGTCTCCTCGAGGCGTGTATTTGGGCGGGCTAAACCAAGTGTAGGATACTGAGGCTTGAGCGGTCCACTCGCTCCAAGGGGAAGGTAGTATGTGGATAACGCATGATTCCCTCGTGATGGGTAGTTCCATACGCGTAAGCGTCCAGCCAATGACCGTAGAAATCGGTGACGAAGTTCAAGAGGAACTGGTTTCCGTCCCATTCCAGCTCTCTATAGCGCTCTACCGGAAAGTTCCTATTCTTGGCGTAGCGGTGACGCATAAGGGCGTGATAGGGTTGAACCATCTACAAAAAGGGGAAAAAGGAACAAGTCAGCACCGTCACAAGGGTGGAAAAGAATTGCAAGTGTGTGATCTCAAATGGTGCTGCGAACGTGTATAAAAGTCAAAAGGTGATGGTACAAAGGTAGCGTCGCGTCAAAAGTTCTCGTTCTTAAGATAACTATTCGTGCATTTTCCATTCGCGTTTCATCGAATCCCCACATACACTAACGGCCTAATACTAGTCATTCCACGTTTCTACTGTTGGTACGAGCGCTGTGATCGTATAGCTAAGTCATGCTAGGTTCCAAAAGTCCAAATCTAAGCATCGCAACATTTCAACAAAATCTCACGCAATCACATTCACATTTCACAATTTTCACAAGTTCTCATACAACATTCAACAGATCACCATTCAAGAAGCATCGCTTCACATTCATAATATCTCCAAACTCCTAGGAATCATCATTTAAGAAGCATCGCTTCACAAGCACAACAATATTCTCAACACTTAAGGCATGCTTCTCACAAAAATAACACTTTCCACCAAAATTTCCAAGAGCATAAAGTTTCAATCATAGAAATATTTTGTACCTCTTTCTTCGTGGTTGAACGAGACGAGTTGCGGTGTTGAGCCTTCCATATTCAGTTCGTTAGAAAATGATTACAAGGACAACTTAGATTTTCGAAAAGACTCTTGGGTCCAGAGCGGAAAGAAACTGAGGATCTGATACCAACTGTAACAGCCCGCCCTCCTAGGGTACAATAAATGCGGCGGCTGCTACCAAACGGACTCTAAAGAAGTAAACATAGGCTAGGGTTTTATTTAAAGAGTGTTGACCAAAGCATTTAAAGGAAACATCAGAGCAATAAAGCAACAACTTAACCTAGAAGCTTGAATAAGAAAGAGAAAGGGGTATCTTAAATAACGATCAAAATCTCAAGAGTACGACATAATATCCAAGATAAAAATCACAAGAAAAGGGCTAAGGCCTCAAATCGAAGGCAAGATGCAAATATCCCAAAAACAAATCCTAAAGTGTATCAAAATTCAGCGGAAGACGACCAAGAGAAAGAATAGCTATGTATGAAGACACAACTACGCTTGAAGTTCAAAATATCCATCTTAATTAGTTATCATGCTCAACACCCGCCACCGCTCGTCATCGTTCAACCTGCACATAAGGAAAACACATGCAGGGCTGAGTATTTTGAAATACTCAGTGAGCTCATTGCCAAAACATTTTATAAGTTATGCCACCCTTACCAAGTGAACTCGAGTTTTAAGCAGTTATAAGAGAAATATCACGAGTATCACAAAATATATTTTCCATAGACTGGCCAGTCAAAATAACTCCCCATTTTCCTCAACAAAATCAACAATCACAATCATTCCATGGTGCGACGAAAGTGTGGCCACACTTTTCGCCCACGAGACCGGCCGACTAGCAAGGACGGCTCCCGATCCCATCGTGTACACAGCCTGGTAGGGTTTGCGGCCCATACTCAGACCCGAATTCGTATAATCACATTCATAGCCCTATAGCCCAATGGAGCGAACTCACAAACTAGGCATCAGGCACACAATATCACAATAAAGCAAACATAGGCATGACATAACAGTTAAACCACCCTTATAACACCAATCAACATTTTTGACAAAATAAAAGAGAGTTTTAAGAGTAAAGCCCACCTCGACTGCTTAGATTTCAAGTAGTTTCGCTTTTCCGTTATCCGGCTTCGCAACCAAAGTTTCACCTTTTAATCACATAGGCACATATCACAAATTAGGTTCAACACTACTCTTACTCATGCATGTCTCAATACTTTCCCTTTTCCCATCGATTTATCTTATCATTACTAATCAATCAAGATCATGTTTATTACACAAGTTCCATTCGCATCTCCAAAACTAGATCTAACATCAACATGTGTCACACAAGAATATTTAGCCATCAAACACACACTACACAAACACAACACACACACACACGACACACACACACACACACCACACACATGTAACATATTCCCATATCCCCTTTGTCCCACTTTCACTCAACCAAGATGCATGAGGGTTCAAGAAGACCGATTAATCGGTTAAAAAGAAGAGGAGTGGAGTAGAAACGAAGAAGATGAATATAAAGTACATTGTGAGAAAAACGATTGGTAGGAAGTAAGTATTAGACTTGATTCTTCAAGATTCTTGGATCAAACTTCCAATTCTTCTCAAAGGTTGAAGGATTATTGAAGAAAAAATAGAAGAGAATTGAGAGAGTAAGGGGAAGAGGGATGGGGCGTGTACTTAGGGTGGGGGGCGAAAATGTGGGGGCTAGGGTTAGGGGTTTTGGCTCTTATTTATAGAGTCCAATAAGATCTTAAGAATATTAGGTAAGATTTTATTCTCCACAATTAAATAATCAATATTATGGAGTAGGGAAGAAGAAATACCAAAATAAGCTCTAGGGTTCCAAGGCATGTAGGTTTCGAAAATTAGGCTTTTTAATTAGCCAAAATTTTGTTTTGGTATATTTTACGGAGTAGAATAAAATATCACGGAGCAAAATAAAATAAGAATTCTCCCAACTTGGAGTTAAAAGAGGCGTCCCCTATGCCGTTTTAAATAAGACATGGATTTTTAATATTGACTAGAATGAGATAAGGCAAGATCCCTTGAAGTATGAAAAGATTTGGTAGAATATTTAAATTCTAGGTATGGAAGGAAATCAAATAAGGGATTAACTAAAATAAAAATAATACTCCCTTCCTTATATTGGTGATTTTCGAAAATCACTAGGCACAAAGGGGTGTCAATTTTTCCTCTTTAAAAATAAGGAATAATTTGGTCTTAGATTTAATTTGGATAAATCCCAAGAATTAAATTAAATCCGGAAAAATAGAATTCTTTCTCCAAAAATCAAGGTGGTTCGAAAATCATGAGAATTAGGTGGCTAGTATTTATGGAAATTTTCTCTAATGTTCTCACTCACCTTTAAAAATTATTTCACCTCATAATTTAATAAATCACATGTCACATAACATAGTCAACAAATTTGACTTTTCAAACTTCGGTCAAAGAAACTCATGCAATAAATTCACTTATCAAATAATTCACATCTTCCACGTCATCAATAATAAATTTTTAGGGCTCTAAAATTAGGATTCTAAATTTCGAGATGTTACAGTGGTAATCACAACGGCAAGTTCGTCACTTCGCTGTCCTCTAGGTGTTTCACGCTGCTGCCTCGTCCTTTCTCCTCATCGTCTCCATCACAGCGCCGTCGCTGCTCGTCTTAGCTGCTGATCCAGAACGTCGCTCCTCGCCGTTTCCATCATCCTCTCTCTCTCTTCCCTAATTGAAAATTCCCAAATCAGCAAGCCATAATCTTCTTCTCTCCTTCTTTAATTTTGACTATTCCCAAGACAAATAGGAATCGAGCTTCCCAATTCTCCCAATTTCAGCGAGGTTCGAAATATTCAAGAGAATATCCAAATTGAAATCTCTAAACTCTTTCTTCTCTCAGTTCAAATTCAGCACGGCGCCTCTGCCTCTCGTCGCTGCTCTATTGCCCTCTTTTCTCCACAACGCCGCCACAGTTTCCGGCCTTCTGTCACCGCCGTCCGGCCGAGCAGCCGCTTCCTGTTCGTCATGAGAAGCCGTGCCTGCTGCTGCTGATTTCAGCCCGGTGCTGTTCGCCGCCGCCCTCGCACCACAGCCATCGTCACCTCCTCCGCCGCTGCTGCACTTCTGCCGCCTCGCACCCTCTCTCTTTTCCCTCGGCCACAACGCAGCGCCGCTGCCGGTATCCACTCACGCCGCTGCTCTGGCCTGCTTGGAGCCACGCCGCCATTGCCATCCATCGTCGTTGCTGATCATTCAGCGCTGCCGCTGCTGTCAGGTAGATGCAGCGCCGCCTCTGTGTCTCCTTTTCATCGCTGTTCGGTCGAGGAACGCCACCACCGCTCATCGTCTAACCTTTCAGAAAGATCTTATCCCTCTCTGCTCTCGACTTTCTTGGTATTGAATGATAAAAATTGTGAAAAGTTTGAGTTTGGTTGAATGAGATAAACCTGGAGTCATGGGCTGATATGTATGTGTAGATAACTGATATTTCATGGAATCATCGGAGGAGAAACCGATTTGTTCTCTTCTTCATCTTGTAAATGCCGGATTTTGTGGAACAAAAAAGGAGTGGTAATCTGCGTTTAAATTCTTTTGTAAAGTAGAAACTTCCAAGGGCTCAAGAAGAAATAAATAAAATGTATTTTGGGCTCGTAACAATTGGGTATTAAATTGCGCTAGGAAAGAATAATTATTTGGCCTCAAAAGTAAAATCCTTCTCTTGACGGAAGAAATTAAATCAAAAGAATTTCAGGTCCGCAAACGACATCCTTTCAAGTACAAATAAAAAGATAGAAAAAGTCGGGGTGTTATAATTTTTGGGGACAAAGAACCATTATTTCGATGAGATAGTACCTCTATTCCATTATTATTTCTTTGTATGTCCCACTAATTAATACTGAATTATGGAGTATTAATTTCTTTCTAGATATTCCATTATAATCAAATTATTGTTGTGGACTTACGTACAACAATAAATAGGGAAGTAATGTATAGAGTTGTGAGAACTGAGAACATAAACAAAGAAATATGGAGTATTTTGTTCTTTTAATCGTGGCCTTGATAGCAGCATGGTCTACCGTTGTACTCTCACGGCGGCGGCGAGGCCCCGGTGGCAAGTTCCCTCCAGGGCCTCGTCCCCTGCCGATAGTCGGAAACATCTTCCAACTCCGTGGCGACCCCCACAAGTCCTTGGCCGAGCTCGCCAAAACCCACGGCCCGCTAATATCCCTCCGCCTCGGTACCCAATTCACCGTCGTCGCCTCCTCGCCGGAGATGGCGGCGGAGATACTCCAGAAGCGTGGGAACGCCTTCTCGAACAGATCCATCCCGGCCGCAGTCTACATCTACGGGTTCGACAAGGCCTCGTGGAACACCATGCCCGCGGACTCGGCCGCGTGGAAAAGAATCCGCCGGGTCGGGCGAGAGCAGCTCTTCTCCCATCAGGCGCTTCAGAAAACGGAGGGGCAGCGCCAAGAGACGCTGCGGAAGCTTGCTGAACACGTGCGCGGGTTCAGCGAGCGGGACCAGGTGATGAACGTCGGGGAGGCGACGTTCACCACCATGACGGACCTGGTGTTCTCGACTCTCTTCTCG
Organism: Salvia hispanica; assembly: GCF_023119035.1. NCBI lineage: Eukaryota > Viridiplantae > Streptophyta > Magnoliopsida > Lamiales > Lamiaceae > Salvia > Salvia hispanica. The sequence continues at coordinate 47,237,494 of NC_062965.1, forward strand.
ATCAATCTCACCGATTACGGCGCTGCCGATTCGCTAGCGAATAAGGAGTTCAGGGAGCATGTTAATGGCTTCACCAGGTATATTGGGGTTCCGAATATTTCTGATTTTTACCCCTTCTTAGCGCCGTTGGATCTGCAAGGGATCCGACGGAAGATCGGGCATCATCTCAGGAGCTTGCTGGGTTTAGTCGAGGGCATGGTCCAGCGGCGAATGCGTCAACGGAGGGACTCCGATTACAACAAAATGAATGATTTTCTGGATACGCTTCTTGACATGGCGGAACAAACTCACTATGAGTTGACCATCAAACAAATCATACATATCTGTTTGGTGAGCATATGTATATAGGGTTTTAATCTATGAAAACTAAATTTAAATACAGAAACGTAGAACAAAATCATATGTAGGACATTTTTAGGTTATTATTAGTTTATTTTTAGGTTATTCTAACAAAGGATCATTGACCTTAAACTCGGATTGTATAAGTATGACGTAAAACGACAAAATAATGACCCTACGTGTTTTTGATTAATTATTAACTATTAGATCACTTAATCCTAGGACCAAGATTTGGGCTGCATTTATGAATTTAAATGCATACTTGTTTTGATCATCTATATATGGATAGGGATGTGATCAAATGAAAACTCTAAATATTGTACAAACTCAAAACTATGATCAACTATGATCTGAACCATTGAAAAATGTCAACAGATCACAAAAAATCATCAACAAGGAAAATGTCAACAGAATTTCAACAGTAGTCAATGATTGATGATGTGTTGATACTGTGTTGATATTAAAATCTTGAAATTTTACACTGTGTTGATATTGTATTGAAATTGTGTTGAAGTTGTGTTGAGGAGTTTTGAGTTTGTACAATATATAAGTTTGCATTTTATCACTACCCTGCATGAATATATATATATCCAAATATGTCACTTCTAATTACTCATTTACTCTACTCAACTAGGACATAATTATTGCCGGATCAGACACTAGTGCAGCCACAACGCAATGGGCAATGGTAGAATTACTACTCCACCCTGACAAATTGGCAAAGCTTAAAGCAGAACTTAAGAGTGTTCTTGGAGATAAAAGTATCGTGGAAGGATCCGACATCTCTAGACTCCCATACTTGCAAGCCACAATTAATGAAGTGTTCCGGTTTCATCCGGTCGCACCTATACTAGGTCCACGTGAGGCTGGGGAGGACACACAGGTAAATGGCTACACAATACCCAAGAATGCGAAGATAATCATCAACTTTTGGGCAATTACTAGAGATCCAAACATATGGCAGAATCCTGAGTCGTTTGAGCCTGAAAGGTTTCTCGGTAAGGATATAAATTTCGAGGGCCAACATTTCGAGTTGATTCCATTTGGATCAGGAAGGAGAATTTGCCCTGGCATGCCACTAGCTAGTCGCGTGTTGTTTTGCATGGTGGCAACGTTGTGTCATAACTTTGATTGGGAACTTGAGGGAGGGACCGACACTAAAGCCAAACTACTGCAAAGAGAAGATGTGTTTGGACTAGCCTTGCAAAAGAAATCACCCCTTAAGGCCAGACCCATCAAGGTTTGATGGTTTCGTAAGATTTGCATGGATTCGCTTCTCGTTGTGTTATGAATAAATATAAAATAAAATGTGAAACATTGTTGTAATAAGTGTCCATGAATGTATAATAAATGTATTCTAAACTAATGTATATCATGCAAATCTTTTTTCTTTTTAACGAATCAGATTCTTATTAGAATAGAGAATATGGAGACGCTAAATGAGACACATTTTAACACGAAATGCATAGCTGCAATTTATGAATTATTTCCACGAATTATATATGAAATCTATCGCAGATGTAATTTGAGAGGACAACGTAGAAGATTCAACAATTAAGTGTGAAAATTTTGAAAACTTCGAGACAAATACCGTATATGCACAGTATACTGCCTATCTGCTATAGCAAAGAAAAATGAACTAAATATCAATACGGCAATACCAACCATCAGTATCAACATATTACTATCTATCATATTATAGCAATATAATATGTTCACATATATATTATAAACATATATGTACACACCCAAAAGTTATATTCTTTTTCTTGTATAGTAATAGAGTCATTTTTTTCATTTTAGATATATATAAGTAATATAATCATTTCCTTTTTTAGTAAAAGGTATTTCACCGTTCGCAATTAAATGTCCCATTTTTCCATTTCTATTCGTTCGTCAATAAATGTCTTATTTCACTTTTATTATATTTGGTAAGTGGATCATACATTACAATAACTCATTTCACTCACATTTTATTATAACTCATTTCACTCACATTTTATTATAAAACCAATATGTAAAAGTAGGTCTCACATTACAATAACTCATTTCACTCACATTTTATTATAAAACCAATATGTAAAAGTAGGTCTCACATTCCATTATATTTTTCTACCTACTTTACTTTATAAAGTCAAACAATTTCTTAAAACATGTGCCGATCAGATATGGGTCATTTAATTATGGGCGGATGAAGTAACACATTTTCTCACATTTACTTTTCTCTCTCTCTCTTAGTTTATTCTCTCTACTTTTTTCTCTCTTCTACTTTATTATCTTCCATTTAATACATTACACATTTCTTTCTAAATTTCCATATCGAAAAGAAATGTTTCCACTATTATATAGAATGGACGAAGTACAAGTCAATACTCCTATAAGTACTCCCTCCGTTCCCACAATAATTGTGAACTTTGATTTCGACCAGGTTTTAAGAAATGTAAAGAAAAGTGTGTTGAAAAAGTTAGTGGATTATGAGTCCCACTTTTATATATTGGTTTTATAATAAAATGTTAGTGCAATGAGTTAGTGAAATATGAGTCTTACTTATCATATATGGTAAAAGAGTGAAAGTGGACAATTAAGAGCATCCACAATGGATGCCCTAGTGAGATCCCTAGGGGTTGCCACATCAGCATGCCCTATCTTTCTGCAATGGTGGAGCCCTAGTGGATGCCCTATCTCTTATCCACTTTTCATTTCAATTTTAAATCATTATTTTTTAATTTTTTTTAATTACTAAAATACCAAAATATATTATATTAAACACCACAAATGAAAAAAAAAATATACATTACTTAATTTAAAAGTGAAAATACTTAGCTAAGAAAAACTTCAAACTGTTTTAGGCGTCAAGTAAAAACCTAAAATGGAGTATTTTATAGTGGTTTTAGAGTGTTGGTGTGTGAAAAGTGAAGAAAAATGGAGTATTTTATAGTGGTTTAAATTAGGGTTTAAATAATTTAAAATTTTAAAAAAAAATGGAAAATCGTCCGATCGGGCTCGGGCGCGACCCTGCAATGGGCACCCGATCTCACGCCCGATGGATCGGGCGAGAGATCGCTCGCGACCGAACTCTCGGTCGTCCTCGGGCACGCCCGACCTCTGCAATGGATGCCCCATCATGCCCGAGCCCGATATCGGTCGATCGGGCGTGAGGTCGGGCATCCATTGTGGATGCTCTAATAGAGGAAGAATGAAAATGACAAAAATGGATAATTAATAAGGATTGGAGGGAGTAATTTATTAAAAAATGTATTTCCATAAACAAATCCACTTTATATGGTAAAGAGATTTAAAGTATACATAAAGAATATCCCATAAATTATAAATTATAATCCCTCAATCCCACTTATGTGATTTTTTTTAATGTCCAATTAAAGTGACGCCAGTCCAAAAATGAAAATATCAATCTCTCTATATCTGTAACAGCCCAGATTTCTAGGGTATAATAAATACGGTGACTGCTATCAAGACGGACTTAAAAGCAATAAGAACATAGGCTAGAGTCTCATTTAAAGAGATTTGACCAAGGTATTAAACGAACTATCAACGCAATAAGTCAACGGTTTAACCAAGAGAAACAATGAAGAATAGATACCATAAACTATGATCAAAAGTCAAGGGTTTGACATAAATTCAACAAAAGCACAATATGTCTCGATCTTCTAATTCAAAAGGAATAAGTTCAAAACAACCAAATGATACTAATAAGTTTAAAAAATTCAGCGGAAGCAACCAAGAGAAAGTGAAGCTATGTATGAAGACACAACTACACTCGAAGTTCAAAATATCCATCTTATTTTATTAATGTGCTCAACACCCGCCACCGCTCGTCGCCGTTCAACCTGCACATAAGGAAAACACATGCAGGGCTGGGTATTTTGAAATACCCAACGAACTCGTTGCCAAAACATTTTAATAGTTATGCCACCCTTGCCATAATGAACTCGAGTTTACAATTATCAAAATAAATATCATCGAGTATCACAAAAATATTTTCATAGATTGGCCAGTCAAACAACTCACCACTTTCTCAACAATCCATCAATCACAACATTTCCATAGTGCGACGAAAGTGTGGCCACACTTTTCACCCACGAGACCGGCCGACTAGCAAGGACGGCTCCCGATCCCACCGTGTACACTAGCCTGATAGGGTTTGCGGCCCTACTCAGACCCGAATCCGTTTATACATATCCATAGCCCTATAGCCCAATGGAGCGAACTCTCAAACTAGGCATCAGGCGCACAACATCATCAAAACAATCACAGGCATGGCATAACAGTTTAAACCACTCTTATCTCTCCACATTCATAAATTTGCAACATAAAAGAGTTTAAGAATAAAGCCCACCTTGACTACTTAGGTTTCAAGTATGTTTCCCTCTTTTGTTATCCGGCTTCGCAACCAAGGTTTCACCTTTTAAATCACATATGCACATACCATATATCATTTTCAGCATCAACTCCTAAATCATGCATGTCTCAACGTTTCCCCTTTTTCCCACCGATCCAGTTTACATTTATCATTCAAACCAAGGCATATTCATCATATAAGTTTATTCACTCAACAATCTTAGATCTAACATCAACTTATGTCACACATGAGGGTTATTCACATGTCACACATACACACACGCACAAGCACGCACGCATACACACACACACACGCACACATATTTTCCATATACCATTTATCCCACTTTCACTCAATCTAGATGCATGAGGGTTCAAGAATACCGATTAATCGGTTAGATGAAGAAAGATTAATATATAGGTACCTTTTCTTGTCAAAACGAACGGTAGAAACAAAGTAGAGACTTGATTTTTCAACAATTCTTGAGGCTCAAACTCTAATTCTTCTCAAAAGATGAAGAATTATCGGAGAAAAGTAGAAGAAAATTGAGAGAGTGTGGGGAGAGAGGGGAGGCGTGTGATATGGGTTGGGGGGCGATTTTTTTTTGGGGGTTAGGGTTAGGTTTTTCTCTTATTTATAGGGTTCAATAAAATCTTTAGGTAATTAAATAGAATATTTGGGAAGATTTGATTCTACACAATTAAATAAAACAAATATTGTGGAGCAGAGAGGAAGAAATAAAAGTGGCGTGGACTTGGGTTTCGAAAATGGGGATTTTCGAAAATCATGGCTTTTTATTTAGCCAAGATTTTGTTTTGGTATATTTTTCGGAGTAGAATAAAATATCACGGAGCAAAATAAAATAATAATCCTCCCACTAAAAATTGGAAGTAGGCGTGTAATTGGTTTCTTCCATAAGGAATGGATTTTAAATATCAACTAAAATAAGATATGGCAAGATCTCTTTAAGGTATGGTAAGATTTGCTAGAATATTTATATTTATGTATGGAAGGAATCAAATAAGGGATCAATTAAACAAATAAAATAATTCCTTCGTCCCAAACTTATGCGATTTTCGAAAATCACCTAGAATAAATATGGGTGTCGATTTCTCTCATAGAGAAATAGAGAATAATTAGGTTTTGGATTTAATTTGGATAAATATCCCAAGAAATAAATTAAATCCGGAAAAATAGGATTTCTCTCCAATAATGTGAAGGGGTTCAAAAATGTGGTTATACTATTTATGGAAATATCCTAACAATCTCACTCACCCTTAAACAAATGATTCACCACATAATTTCACCTTTAATTCAAATATTCATAAGCCACGTCATATACTCAACAAGTTTGACTTTTCAACCCAAACCTCAACCGTAGACACAACTTGGTCATAAGAACTCATGAAATAAATTCATTCATCATTTAATTCACGTCTCCCACGTCATCAATAGTATTAAATAAAAATTTTACGGCTCTAAAATTAGGGTTCGAAATTTCGGAATGTTACAATATCGCTTTATCGCGTGTACTGTATTCAATTCTCGACTCAACTCAGAAAATAGCACTAGATGCTCTTACTACCTATGTGAGAAATTGAATCTGTAACAATCGATCCCCCTTAGGAGCCAAGAATCAATCACGGTTGGTTCTTTGATAGGCCATCAACCCGAGTTCTCTTTGGTCACGACCACGTTGGTCATGATGAATTCTTTTCTCGACCATCACTCCAAGTCGGCCCCAAAAGTACTCGTTGGTTACAATGAATTCTTTGCTATCGTGAATAACAATCTCTGATCTATCAAATCAACCCGTCATCAAGACTTGAATAGTACTCCCTCTGTCCCGCTTCAGCAGTCCCATTGACTTTTCTGCCCTCTTTTAGTAAAAATGATAAAAAATAGTTAAAGTGGAGAAATGGTAAAGTAAGAGAGACAATAATGTAGATAAAACTCTTCTCTATATTATTCTCTCTCTTAATTTCCCATTTCTCATCTTTAACTATTTTTTATCATTTTTACAAAAAGAGGGCAGAAAAGTCAATGAGACTGCTAAAGCGGGACGGAGGGAGTATAACATAGCAAGTTCTTTTATCCATACCGAATCAAAATTTGGATTCCTAACTCAAGTACTCAAAAAT
>NC_062965.1:47244433-47252575 GCF_023119035.1 Salvia hispanica
CTTCCACCCTTCCCCTCTCTTCTTCCGTCAAAGCTGCCATCAATCGCAAACTAGTCCTTTTGGTGATGAGCAACCGATTGTGATTCCGCGCAACATCTGTAGAAGTAAGCTCCTTCTCGGACATGAAAACTAGATCGTTTCCCTCTGCTGGATCAGGAGCTTCTTCTTCCTCCTCCTCCTCCTCTTGATTAGGGTTTTGTATAGGTGCTTGATCATCTTGATTAGGGTTTTGAATAAGAGCTTGATCATCTTGATTAGGGTTTTGTATAAGAGCTTGATCATCTTGATTAGGTTTTTGTATAACAGTGTGACTCTCTTAATCATCAATGGAGATGTAAACTCCAAATAACTTGAACATTCTAGGTGGAACTGCTTCTTCTGGATTAGGGCTTCCCGTCGCCAACTTCCCGTCACCAATCAGCCTCAACAATTTAGGTTTCTTGGGAATAAATAAATCATCATCATCTTCTTCTTGATTAAAACTTACCTTTCTTTTCCCCAAAATGGCGTCGTCGGTGGTAACAGATGAGAGTGGATGGACATGGACGGTTTCTTCTCCTTCTTTTCCATCATCAGACAGCTTCAACAGTTTAGATTTCTTGGGAATAAATGAATCATTACCTTCTTCCTGAAAGAGCGCTGATATTGGTGGAACTGCATCTTCATCATCCCCATCATCTGATGGTGGCACGGCGTCTTCTCCTTCTTCTCCATCATCACACAGTTGACGTTTCTTGGGAATAAATGAATCATCATGATCATCATCTTCTTCTTGATTAGGGCTAAACTTTCTTTTTCTTGAAGCCACGTCGTTGGTCGTAATCGTATCTTGATAATCATCTGGTTTAGCCCGGAGATAGAATCCAAATAGCTTGATTGATTTCATTCTGCTTCAGCTATAGATATTTAGAATACAGTAGGAATATTTTGATTGTAATCAGTTGAATGTGTTGATGAATCGAAAGTTGATGTCATTTTATAGGGTAGGGTATTAACTTAGGAAATAATAAGTGGAGATAAGAAAAGATAATGCCAGCTATTTAACGAGATTATAATTTATTAATACATTCTATTTTGTTTCATCTTTTATACTTTTTTTTAACGAACTATTGGTAATTTTCTTCCAAATATTTATATGCCATTCATACGTGTACATTATAAAATTACCAAAAAAATTAAATATGGTTAGGATATAGAATATGATCAATTGCTAACTAGTAATTTAAAATTAAGACTAATTTTCAATCATCAAATTAGGAGATCTAATGGTTTATATAATGTATGGAATATATTTAAAATTTAAATAATTATAAAATAAAATTAAAGGTATTAATATTAATTCTCTCTCATTTGCATATGTATAGACGACGTTCGGATGATGAAATTTGATAAATTTCATTTCAGTTTTCGTATATGTTGATAAATAAATTTTTTATCAACAAATACATCAAAAAATTTAAATGCATGTAAAATCTCAATAAAACTGTGTTGATATTTTCGTGTACTTGTGTTGAAATACTCATGTCATTGTGTTCATATAAAAAATACGACAATTATGTTATAATAACAGAATGACGATCTTACTAGTTGAGGATATGAGTTTTAATACGTAAATGATAAAATAAAAAAGGAAAAAAAGTTTCTATAAATGGATATGGAGTATTTTTAGGAGACAGACGAAAAATAAAATTCAGCCTATTTTTATAGGATGGATGGAGTAGATAAATATTAGAGATGATATTTTGCATGTTTATAGAGTTGTAGGTCTTATTAAACAATACATTTAATAATTTATACCCAATTTAAGAATGCTTTTTTTTCCATTCTAAATTGTGGTTAGTTTTCAAAATATTTCAACTCTAAGTAATTGCTCTCTATTTTTGTATCCTTTAAAAGCGCAAATTTTTAGTAGCTAGACATGATTCGACACTAATTAGTTTTATCAATGATATTTTTTGTCAGTTTATATCTCTTTATGAATTTTCAATTAAGTCATGAGACTTTTATTTGACTTATCAAACGAATTTTCACACTCGTTTGTGGTATCAATCATTCCATCCACGACTTATTGCAAATTTAATCATCTCTATCTGTATGAAGTCTTTCGGATTAATTTTTCAAGGAATTGAAAATGAGATAGACTACTCAAAAGATAAACTCACAGAAAATATTATTGATAAATGTTGAATGATTTCGTCAATCACATATGAGAAGCTTTTTATATGGACACAGATTCTAAGATATAAGAAGATCAAACTAATAATAAACAAACTTGAAAAGAAATCCTAATTGCTCGGAGCAAAGAATATCAAAAACAATTAATATTGCGCATTAACTTTCTATTTAATTTTTTCCAATTAATTAACTACAAAAATAAATAAATACCAGAATAACTATGACAATTTTGAAAAACCCTAATTTATAAAAAAATAAAATTAAAACTAATTAATATCAAATCATATCTTCATCAATTTATAATCAAATTCTGTTTTATATATACACTAGAAACTAAAAGGAGTGATCAATTGTTAATTCATTATTTAATTGCTAACTATAACTAATTTGAGGCCATAGGATTTTGAAAAGCGTGTGGTTTCCAAGTGTAATTTTCATTTTTATTAATAAAATAAAAAAAGATTAAAAAAAACTCCAAATTAGGGTTTTGGATGAAAATGACAATATAGTGTTTCGAATATATGAACACAATGCTTTGAGGATGTCAACACAATGCTTTAAGAATGTTAACGTATTGCTTATATTGATATTCTACATGTATTATATTGACATATTTTATATAGTATGTTTAGGGATGTCAATCGAGCTAACCCGTTCGGGTTCGGGCCAATCCACTCGGGTTGTCGGGCTATTCGGGTGCGGGCTATTCGGGTTATGAATTTTTCGGGTAATAAATTTTCGACCCTGACCCTAGCCCGCCGGGTTTCGGGCTAACCCATCGGGCTATTCGGGCCTAAAAACTTTCAAAAATAATCTTTTGTAATCAAATTTTCCTCAAAAAAATAATTTTAATTTTTAGATATTTTTTCTTCTTAGTGTTAGAACCATATAAAATCTTCAATTTTTTCATAGTTTTCCTCAATAATAGTTGGAAAGAAGCATTTCATCTCGATCAACTACAATCTAAGCAAAGATAGAAAAATTAAATCAATTAATTTCAATTAAAGCTTGTGTTCGTGTTATTATTTTGGCATTGTTTCATAATTATTTCTTTATGAAAATTAAAAATCATATCTTACATGAATCATTATTAAAATGATAACTATATTGAGATTTTGATGTGTTAATTCTTAATTTTGTATTGATTTGCTTTGTTGGTAGTAAGACTGTAACAGTCCGCCTTCCTAGGGTACAATAAATACGACGACTGCTACCAAAACGGACTTAAAGAATTTAACATAGGCTAGGGTTTTATTTAAAGAGTTTTGACCAAAGTATTTAAAGAAACTATCAAAGCAATAAATCAACGGTTTAACCTAGAAGCTTTAATAAGTAAAAGAAAGGTACCATAAATTACGATCAAATATCTCAAGAGTTTAACATAATTTTCAAGAAAACCACAAGAAGTCTAAAGCTTCCAAACCGAAAGGAATAAGTGCAAAGTATCCAAAACAATACTAAAGTGTATCAAAAATTCAGCGGAAACGACCAAGAGAAAGTGCAGCTATGTATGAAGACACAACTACACTCGAAGTTCAAAACACCCATCTTAATTAATTAATATGCTCAACACCCGCCACCGCTCGTCGTCGTTCAACCTGCACATAAGGAAAACATATGCAGGGCTGAGTATTTTGAAATACTCAGTGAACTCGTTGCCAAAACATTTTATTAGTTATGCCACCCTTACCATAGTGAACTCGAGTTTTAAGCAGTTATAAGAGAATATCACGAGTATCACAAAATTATTTTCCATAGACTGGCCAGTCAAACAACTCCCCAATTTCCTCATCAATTTCCACAATCATAACATTTCCATGGTGCGACGAAAGTGTGGCCACACTTTTCGCCCACGAGACCGGCCGACTAGCAAGGTCGGCTCCCGATCCCACCGTGTACACAGCCTGGTAGGGTTTGCGGTCCGTACTCAGACCCGAATTCGTTTATACATATCCATAGCCACTGTAGCCTAATGGAGCGTACTCACAAACTAGGCATCAGACACACAATATCATCAAAAACAATCACAGGCATGGCATAACGTTTCAAACCACACTTATCTCTCCACATTCATAAATTTGCAACATAAAAGAGAGTTTAAGAATAAAGCCCACCTCGACTGCTTAGATTTTCAAGTATGTTCTTTCCCTTGTTATCCTGCTTTGCAACCGAGGTTTCACCTTTTAATCACATAGACACATATCGCAAATCAAATTCAAAATCAACTCCTAAAACATGCATGTCTCAACGCTTTCCCTTTTCCCATCGATTTATCTTAACATCATCAATCAAGGTCATGTTCATCACATAAGTTCCATTCGCATCTCAACTCTAGATCTAACATCAATGTATGTCACACATGAGTATTTTGCCAACATTCACACGACACACACACACGCAACACACACACATACACGCCACACACACACATACATATTTTCCATATCCCCTTTATCCCACTTTCACTCAAACAAGATGCATGAGGGTTCAAGAATACCGATTAATCGATTAGAAAGAAGAGGAATCGAGTAGAAATAAGAAGATTAATATGAGAATACCTTTTTGAGAAAAACGAACGGTAGAAACGAAGTAAAGACTTGGTTCTTCAAAAATCTTGAGGCTCAAACTCTATTTCTTCTCAAAGGATGGAGGATTATTGGAGAAAAGTAGAAGAAAATTGAGAGAGTGAGAAGAGAGGGAGGGGGCGTGTACTTTGGGTGGGGGGCGAAAATTTGATGGCTAGGGTTAGGAGTTTCTCTTATTTATAGGGTTCAATAAAATCTTTAGGTAATTAAATAGAATATTTGGGAAGATTTGATTCTCCACAATTAAATAAAATATTATGGAGTAGGGAAGAAGAAATTAACAAAAATAAGCTCTAGGCTCAAACATGAGATTTTCGAAAAGTATGGCTTTTAATTATGGCTTTTAATTAGCCAAGATTTCGTTTTGGTATATTTTACGGAGTAGAATAAAATATCACGGAACAAGATAAAAAAATATAAAAGTCTCCCCCATTGGCCAAGAAATAGGCGTGTAGTATAGGGATTAAAATAAGGGATGGATTTTGATTATTAACTAAAATAGAATATGGCAAGATTTTCTTGAAGTATGGTAAGATTTGCTAGAATATTGAATTTTAGGTATGGAAGGAAATCAATAAGGGATCAATTAAGCAAGTAAAATAATGTTTCCTTCCCAACATAGGTGATTTTCGAAAATCACCTAGAAATAAGGGTGTGTCGATTTTCTCTCATTAAAATAAGCAATAATTGGGTTTTGGATTTAATATGGATAAATATCCCAAGAATTAAATTAAATCCGAAAAAATAGAATTCCCTCTCCAAAGAGTGAAGGGGTTCAAAAATCTCAACAAATTAGGTGGCTAATATTTATGGAAATTTTCCCTAATATTCTCACTCATCCTTAAACAAATAATTCACCTCATAATTTAATTAATCACATGCCACATCATATAATCAACAAGTTTGACTTTTCAAACTTCCAACGCACCCCTAAACTCGACTCGGTCAAAGAAACTCATGCAATAAATTCATTCAACAATTTATTCTCGTCTCCCACGTCATCAATAAAAATTAAGAAATTTTACGGCTCTAGAATTAGGGTTCGAAAAAGTGGGGTGTTACATTCTACCACTCTTAAAAGAAATTTCATCCTGAAATTTGGTACCTTAATGGGAAGAGTTCTGGGTACAGTTCCATCATCTTATCCTCGTTCACTGCCGCTGAGGTTGATCCTGGTTCACTATCGGTCCCGTTGGTGGCGCCCTCGGCTGCTGACGGAATTCTTGATTGTTTTGCCTCACCCCAGTTCCTACGTTCTTACTCGGACACTCCTTGGAGAAGTGACCGTTTCCCCCACAGTTGAAACACCGAGTCGGGTTCGGCAATCTACAGTCCCCAAAATGGTACTTGGCGCATACATCGCATTGGGGTGGCCTGGCCCGGGGGTCGCTCCTCGGATTGAACGAAGTCTGCCCTCCTCCGTACGGCGGTCGGTCCTGGGTGGGGCGGTATCGCTTGTTGTCGTAGTGGGTCCTACTTTCCTCCCATCTCCTCTTATCATGGTTAGGGCGTGGCGGGGGTAGTGCCAGCGTAGTGTTCCCCGCGCTCCTCTCCTTTGGCATCGCTGCCTCAACATCCAGTGCGAGGGCCATCGCCTCGGTGTACGTAAGTCTCCCACGGACAGCCAATGCCATCTTAATCTCATGTCTTAGGCCCTCACGAAACTTATCGGCCAGCTTCTCGTCACTATCCGTCTGTTCCAGCGCATAGCGAGTCATGTTACAGAGCGCGCGGTCGTATTCGGTCACGGACAGGCGTCCTTGAGTGAGGTTGTGAAACTCGGATGCCTTTGCCTTGCGGTAGCTCTTGGGTATGTACTTGTCATATACCTCGGTCTTGAAGTCCTCCCACGTCATTCCGTCCACACGATCATGGGGCATGGTCTTCAGCTTGGTATCCCACCAAAAGTCGGCGGACCCGGTCAGTTGATGCGTCACGCAAATCATCTTCTCCTCGTCGTTGCACACCAAAGTCTTGAAGATGCGTTCCAAAGCACGTACCCAAGTTTCAGCCTTCGCTGGTTCACCCATTCCGTCGAAGGTAGGAGGCTTTTGGTCTAAGAACAGCTTTACGACTTCCCTATCTACTCGTGGAGGTGGTGGTGGCGGTTGCGTCACGCTTTCTTCTTCCGAAGCCTGGGATGTGGGTTCCTCGTGCCTTACGTTGCGTCTAGGCGGCATTCTGATTCATTTTCACTCGAGTCGCTAGCGTACTTATTCAAACCCAAAAAAAATAGTGATGTGGTATATTTGAAAGAAAAGTTTAACTCCTTCTACAAGTAGGGTCCAGGGAAAGACCACACAATAGCAGTTGTAGGGAAAACAGTTGCGCAAGAGAAAGCATAATAAAGTTGCACCACAAGATGGAAAACACTTGGAAGGAAATAGAATGAACAAGTATATTCACGCAATAAGGATAGAAAAGAGTGAAGACGGCTCATTGCAAGATAATAAAATAAAAAGGTGCGAATTCCCCATAGAATCTCAAAATGTGGTCTCAAAGGGGTCTTAGTGCAACGAACGAAAAGGAGTAACGAAAATGCGAAAGTAAAATGGTAAGGTAGATAAAAGCTTTAGAAATCTCAAATTCCATACCAGACTGCCCGATCAAAATTTGCAAAATTTTCAGACAGCAGTTATTGATCAAACATGACAAGGCCTAAAACAATCAATCGCGTCAGAATTTAGAAATATAGACAAATGTCATGAAGTAGCACTAATAATGGTTCAATGGGTTTGTTGAGGGCAACTCAAAGTGATTGGAACTTTTTCAGAAAATCAACACGATCAAACCCGCTAACGAAGAAGAGAGCATCATAGCCTTAACTTGGTGTTGCAGAAAGAAAAATCACTGAGCTAAAAAGAATTTCGCTTCTGCAAGAAAGAACTGGAGGAATGAAGAGGTGAACAAAAATTCCAGGAAGAATATTCCATCTTTTGATGAAAAACAGGTCTGGAGATGTGATCATACTGAAGGTCATAACTACAAACAACTTTAGGAATGAAGCTTAATGACAGAAGCTCAAAAAATCAAATATCGTTCTTATGAATGACGAATTAAAGAATACTACTCAAGCAAGAGGTCCAAAGTTACAAGGGCAAGCAAAAATTTCAAGCCAAGTGAGTCATGACTCGATATTGGAAAAGAAATAAGGGACATCACTTGCAAATTGTGAGTCAACCAAGATGTTTAAATAGACAAGGGCTCACGGCTATTCAAAACGTCCCGAAAAGAACTTAGGATCCAAGTAAGTACTGTTGATTTAAAAATCGGTCATTCTAACTACGAAGGTCGCACTCCCTCGCACATATCTCTCGAGCCTGATCATGGTAACGTCGTTCTATGAAACCGTGGATTCCAAGTTGAGATTCATCGTATCGTC
>NC_062965.1:47252675-47270900 GCF_023119035.1 Salvia hispanica
GGCGCCAAAAACTTGTTGTGATTTTTAGGGTGCAATATAAGTACACAAAACAAGTTTTAAATCCCTAAAAATACTACCTCTGCAATATAGACGTGCAATGCAGTATAAAAGGGGTCGAACCCACAGGGAGGAGATTAATTGCTAAAACTAGTAAACCTAACTAAAAAGCAGTAAATTAGTTTGATTTTGGGCTTTTTTAATCAGAAGGCGAGTGAAGTACTGAACGAGAAGACAAAAAATGCAAGAGAAACACAATAGAGAGGAAAGACTACTCCTAGCTTGTTTGGGTCACTTGTCCACATGAATCCTAAAGTCTAATTACTTTCCATTATTTATCGGGATCGTGTGGATTTTATGCTCTCACACAGCTGATCACTGATCGTGGAATTTTACACCTAAGATAAGTCACGTCTCCTGGGCTCTACTCACCAACCCCTCACTCCTACAGTCGAATAGTAAGCTCGGGTTTGGCTTCTAAAAACATTCAACACACAAGATACACCCCGGGCTATCCCCTGATCAGTTTTAGCCTAGGGTTCCTTATCTATGTTAGCTCTCTACTCCAAGTTAAAGAGACATTGAAGTTAAGGCCTTTACCGAATTAAGTTTGCTAGCAAATCCCAATACGGATAGAAATAAAGACATAGATAAGAACCAAAACATGAAAATTGATAAGACCAATTTCATGCATCGGTTATGGGGCTAAATTCAATGGTTTCCTGGTCTAACACATGTTTTAAGCCAGGTTGTGTAGAGAAATCGCCAGGCTGGGGAAAAGGAGGAAAGCATTCGACAGACGGAGGAAAAAAAGTAGAAGAGGAGCAAAAAGAGCATAAAATTTACCAGACGAAGGAAGCTTCAAGAGGAGGGGTAGAATGGAGAATTCAAAGAAGAATCTAGAAGCCAACCTCGTCTATAAATACTAGAAGCACACGCCAATTGATCATGACTCTTTTCATGCTCCAGCTTTTAGCTCTTAGGCCACTCTTCATAATTTATCTACACGCACTGCACAATGGGGTAAATTCTGAGAGGTTCTCGTCTTGACCGTTAGTTTGATCTTGTGCACCACCGTCCTTACGTAGGGCGAAGAAACAATTGTCTTTTAATTTCTGTTTTTGTTGCTGCTGTGCCGAGACTTCGATGTTCGAGCTCGGCGATTGTTGAATTGTTGTTGAATCGTTTGATATTTAGCTATGGAAGTTTATTTTCTGTTTTCATTTCCGATTGTTGAATTGTTGTTGATTGTTGTTATTTGCTTACTTTGGATGTTTTTCGCACTTGATCTGTTGGGTTGAAGTGGAATTGTGGTTTGATTGTAGTTGATCGAAGTAAATCGGTTGAATCGGAGTAGTTGGAGATGGATTTTGCTGTTGTTGGTTTCGGATGGCTTGGATCCGGAGTGGATTAAGCATCTGACGCTTGGATCTGTTGAATTTCTGCATGGATATGATGTTTAGTTTTTGTTTCTTCGTTTACCTCGTCTAGTAATTGTAGATCTGTTTATTTTCCGGTTAATCGTAGTTTTAACGTTCGATCTGGCATGTTCTATTTCGATTTGGTTCGTTGCTCTGTTTTCTACATGTTTACGCTTAGATTGTTGAAGGAGATGAAGATCGTTGTTAGTTAGAGTCAGATTTTCGTTATTGTAGCTTTTCATCCGTACTATTTCTGTTTTGGGAAAATGGTTCCCATTACATTCATTTAATCTGTCTTGCCGTTTTTAGGAAGTCTGCTCACTAGGTCTAGTAAATTCCAGTTGTTCAGTTTACTCTCTATTTCACCATGAATGCTTGCATCGTATTTTCCGTTTCCTAGGTCTAGCTGTTAGATAATTTTACAATTCTCGAGTCTAGTAATTAAAATTCTCAACCCAAGTTTGCGTGGCATCAGCCAACCCCGTTCCCAAGTCCTCTTAACTCTTACTTTCGTCTCATTCCTCTCTGTGCGATCGACCCTTTACTTCTCTATACTAATTATTAGTGTAATGGGTTGAGATTTCTATTGATAGCTGACTGAGAGTGAGTCCAACGACCATAATCTTCTTAGGTTTGAGATCTCCTAGACCCGGTGATCTAGTGAATTCTCTTTACCTGAATGTTTTGAAATATCCTAAAATATACTATGCTCTCAGCTTGCACATCAGAAATCTATCAAAACAAAGTCATGGATTCATATTTACAAACTCCCATAACAAACTAGAAGTAATCCCTAAAATCTAGACACTCATAGTGGACAACAATACAAGAAGATGAGTAAATGCTATGGAATGAGGCTTGATTTAAGGTGGAAGGGGGCTTGATCTTCTCTCTCTACCAAAAATGGCTCCCAAGCTCTAAATACTCTTCAAAATTCATCCCCAGCCGCCAAAGATACATTGGAAGTCGTGCCCCAGCTATTTAAATAATTAGGGTTTAAAAAATAGGCTCAGTAACATTTGTCCGGTCGGGCGATCTAAAATTGTCGTGACATAACTATTTTTTGCACCACCGCATCGAAAATATACAAAGCTAAAAATATGTGCAATCATTAATTAGTGGATTATATAAAAGTAGTATAAATGAGTGATAAAATTGAGATTATGATGAGAATTGAAGATGAACACTTTCTAATCGAATAGCCCCATCAGACAATGGAATCCCCTATCCGTAATCCGTTTGCGCACACGAGCTTACCCATTGATATTTCAAAACTAGGGCACTTGCACCATACCACCTCTTTAAGTGCAATATGTTATTTGTTTCCCTCGTCACCACCCTAAGAAAATTTCTTCTTCTATACGCTCTTCTTATCTCCTCTTTAGTCAAATAACCAATCAGATCTACGTGGCTTCCTCTGATGAGCAACCGGTTGGGATTTCGTGCAACAACTGAATAAGTAAGAACCTTCTAGAACATGAAGACTGGAATTGGAGCTGGAGATAGAGCTGGAGAAGAAGCAGTGGGAAATCCAAGAGATAATTCAAGAGATAAGCCATTCTCTTGATTAGGGCTTGTTGTTTGCAACTTTATCTTTCTTGAAGTCTCGCCCATCGTAATCGTATCGTCATCATCAGTTGCAGAGCGGGAGAGATGATCATTTTCTACAGATATATTGTGAATTGTGTAGATTATCAGCCGATTGTCAATGTGATTGATGCTTGCTTCAAATGTATTATGAATTGTGTTAATGAAGGTATTTCAAGATTAATTAAGGTTACTTATAGGGTAGTTTCAATTCCCCTTTTACTTTTGCTTTAGGATAATTAATAACATTCACTTTCCCTTTCACTGTAGGATAATAACAAGAGCATGGAACATGATATATAGACCTGATAAATACTCCCTCCATTCCTTAAATTTTTTTACACTTTCACCAGGCACCGATTTTAAGAAATGTAATTAAATATGAATTAAAAAAGTTGGTGGAGAGGGAGTCCTAATAATAAAATGTGAGTTGTAATGAGTTAATGTAATATGAGATCCACAACAAAAAAAAATAGTAAAAAGTGAAATGTGACAAATTTTATGGGATGGATTAAAATGGAAAAATGTGACAAAATTTAAGGGATGGAGGGAGTACTATAAATAACTCTTTTTTTTATGTATATATCTCATATAGTAAAAACTTTTTTCAATTTATTTATACATTATATTTGTATATTGTTTCATTCGGGGTTATGATCATTAAATAAACTTGAAAGAGCAAGATTTCAGTGATGTGTTAATTTAAGAGTGTATCCAACTGATTAGGATGAAAATTCCAACCTAGCTGAGTCGTTGGCACGACAACCGGAACCTGGTATCAAATAAATTTCCTCAACCCACTTCTACTGACTAGTATAGTGGAGGTAAGGGTCGAATCCCACAGAGATGGACACGTTTTAGGATAATTGTGGTGGTAATCTGGAAGGGTTTGGTTAGCTACCACGCTTTTGGGTTGAGACTCTACATAGACAGAAATAAAAGATGGTACTCTACTGACTAGTGGGCGTGAAAGTGACCGACATGTGGTTGTGTACGTGAAAATAGGGGACAAGGTGTCTCAGGGACATGTGGAAAGTAGACAGTTACTAAATAAGGAAATATAGAACAGCAGAGGATATGTGGTGGCTGGGTGGCAACTCTGACAGGTCTGGAGGGTACAAACTTAAAGTAAAGGACAAAAGTAAAAAGTAACTAAAAAGCAAAAGTGGTCCTAGAAAAAGTGGATTGTGATGTTTTCTTCTTCAACAAGTATACACAAAAATATATGAACACAAACTTCATGGATAAACTCAGATTCACAACTTCAAACATAAGATCCATCAATTAAAAAGCTTAAACTTGAAGATTAACGGTTAATAACTCCAGATTACTCCTACTGGCCAGCATGCAAGTTGGTCATGGCAACGTAGAACGAGAAACTCATGCACGAAAACTTAAACCGAAACATAAACTTGAAATTCCAGTTAACAACCCAGATCTAGCCTACTCAAACAAAAGATGCGTAACACTTGGAAAATAAGCGCGATAACTAGATCTAACTTTCTAGGCAGAATGAAGCAGATTCAAACTAAAGAGAGATGCGTAAAACAAACTTCATAACTAAAACGTTTGGGTCTTAACGAAATACTTCAAAAGGCAACGAGATTTAAGTTTGCAACAGATCCAACGAAGAAAGCAAGTAAAGATTAAATTAGATAGCGGGTAAAGATTGTTTTTGCCTCTCCGGGCAATGAAACTACTACTACTACGGATGAACTGGCTGGAACAGTGGATGATGTGTCACAGCCTAACCCTTACAACTTATGCACTTACTATAAATAAATTCAAAAATCAAAATTCATAACCCACACGTCAAGTACATAAACCACGCATATTACATATAATATCAAAAACCAACATTTATCAGGTACATACTTCAAAACATTCTGAACAGTAGTGGGACCCTCTCACCACTCTATATACTATACATTTATCTACATGCAAAAATGATGAGGAGGAGAAGCTTGCTAAAACGCGTCAGCAATAGAACCTAAAAACACGTGGAGTTCCTATGACCCACGTCAACCAAAACGTTACTGATATCTTACTCCTGAAAATATTAGTAATTTAAGTGAGCCACAACTCAGTATATAAACCATCTCTTTAATTTCACATTGCATATTCTTTAATAAATGCATATAATCAGAAACAATAAATATTAAAAATAATTTCTTATTCATATGCATATGCCTCTCTGTTCCATTTATTATTCTGTAACTAGTCAAGCCTGGTATCTGCCCGGGATTCCTCTATGACCCGAAGGTCCCTCTGTATTGACCCGTAGGTCCCTCTATGACCCGAAGGTCCCTCTGTAATTTGACCCGTAGGTCCCTCTATGAACCGTAGGTCCCTCTATGACCCGAAGGTCCCTCTGAAATTTCAGATCTAGGGCAAGACTGTCACAGATTCTCTTTAATCATATGCTCATATGCTTTCAATATCATATGCAAAATATATCTATTGCATCAAACACATATCCATATATCTCATCCCATTATATAATTCCAATGCAATATATAAATATATCACTTACAACAATCATAAATTCATATCATATTTTATCATACAATTCAACTATTCACTCTAATTTACACATAAGCAATCAACCATATAGCACATATAAAATTACATGTAATTTATACACACTTAGTTATAGAATTATTCTTACTGAGCTTTCGATTTCACCTCACACTATACGCTCTTTTCTTTGCCAAACTAAATCAGACAGTAGCCTCTCCTTTTCTTTCCTCTTCTTTTCTTTTCCTTTCTCCTCTTCTTTTTTTTCCTCCTCCCATTAGTTTTAATATACAAAAGCTATATAAATGACTTAGTGACGATTAGGCGACCGACTTCATAATTTTCCTATTATTTAATAATCTATGTTACTTTACGTGTCCAAATTGCAATAGCACAAAATTTCACATTATTACACGTAGCAAATCTAATAGCCACTCCATCCTTAAAGGATTTACAAAGAAAAGGCATAACTTATTTAATTTGTTTTCCAATGTACATTAATAGTAAAATATACTAACATGCACATATACACACTTTACTATACATGGATACATATTTGTATACATTTATATTAATATTTCGTATACATAAAATTTTTCGTTACTATATATATGCATATATATTTATATATTTAAAAAAAAAGTTCTTTTATAGTACACATTTAATATATCTAGTAAAAATGACAATATAATGTCCAACGATTATAAAAGAAATGCATGTTTTAGATTATGGATGTCACATGATGACTCTCCGGCGGACGTAGGTGACCATGGCTGTGGCGAGGAACGAGAAGAATGTGGACAATGCTGAAGGAACTGATCTTTTAGAGAGAATTCTAACTAAGTGTAGTGGTTGGACTCGGAACTCAAAACTCCTCTCTCTCCAAGTGACTTCTTTTATAGGGAGGTTTGCCCTTACTTTTAGGATAGACATCCTTCACGAAATGACTCTCTTGCTCTTGTTTATGGTTGATCATCCCGGCAATCCTTCTTCTCCAACTCGAGTCTTCTCTCTGGCATGCATCCTGGTCAGTATTGCACCCTTCTAGCGCTCTTTTCACCTGAGTTGTTTGACCTGTCTCCTATTGACTTGGACCCTTTTATCCTGCACACTTAAGCAACTTCTTTGCGGATAATACATGTAAATCACGACATACTGACCGGTAACCAAGGCTTAGAATACGACTTATCAAAACTTAAAGGGTATTATTGTCAATTCATATATATGGTAATTAAAACTAAACACACTTTCTCTCTCATCATAATCATCTTAAAACTTTAAATTTACGTAACTTTGTCGATTTAAATTATTTTTCGTAAAAATTATATCAAATTAAAGGTAATTTACAAGGACTTTAACGAGATCTCAATTGCATATGTTCCGACGATGATCGGATGATGAAATTTTATACTCCCTCCGTCCCGCTTTAGGAGTCCCGGTTGATCAATTTTGGGCGTTCCGCTTTAGGAGTCCCGGTTGAGATAAATTAATAAAAAATGCCCACAAAGTGTTAAAAGTGGGTCCCAATATCCACTACAACTAATAAAAAAGTGTTAAAAGTAGGTCCCAACATCCACTACAACATTTATTTATTGGACAATCAATTAAAAGTGGTCCCAACATCCAGTACAATATTTATTTATTACACACTCAAACACTTTTTTCTTAAAACATGTATCCGACTCAACCGGGACTCCTAAAACGGGACGGAGTGAGTAATTTTTATTTCAATTTTTGTATATTATCAGATTTTATATCAATAAATTTCAATATAATGCATGTACAATATCAATAAAATTGTGTTGATATTTTCAAGTATTTGTGTTGAAATTCTCGTGTCACTATGTTGATATAAAAAAATCGTGAGAAATGTCTCAACTATGAGAATGAAAGAACGACTCGACTATGGGAGAACGAAAGGAGTATGTTATAACAGATTGACTATTTTACCCTTTTGTTGATATTTTATCTACTATTTATTGAAACTCATGAACTTTAATCCCATCCACCCATTTTAAGACTAATTGTGTAGGATTGGTCTTAGTTGTAGATATTATATGCATTTTATCAAGACCATGTTTCATCCTTAGGGCGTGTTTACATTAGAAGAATTATAATTCTAACATCTCCAAGAATTAAAATCTTTCAAGAATTGAGGGAGAATTAGACACATATATAATTCTAGGCCTCATTGTTCAGCGTACAAGAATTAATTTCAAATATGACCCAGATAGTAACCCTAAATGTTGACCTTGACCTAATTGAATTATAGATTGACAAATTTAATCTCCCAAAGAGGGAGAGAGAATGTAATGAAGTGGAAAGATAGGGCAAATGTGTTAAATCAACTCCATTTTTGGTGGAGAGCCTAATGTACAAACAAATCTAACCTGTTATCCAAGATTTCAATTCTTGCCCATTTAGTGTGAACAGGGCGGGCCTCTCATTAATTGTCAGACTTCAAGGAATTAATTAGTCGAAGATGAACAACCATAATTGGCAGAATTAGGCAAAAAATTGTCCAATTCTTGGAAAGTGTACACGCCTATGGTAATATTTATTACTATTTGAAAACTTCTATTTGTAATGAACTATTAGAAACTTTCTTCCAAATATTTTCATACGTCTAAATTACAAAATTATCAAAAAAAAATTAAGTGTGGTTCATAACTTCATATATATAATTGTTATATGGTTTTCAGTAGACAAGAAATACTATAATGTAGTAGTATTATTTAATTAATAAATATACATATTCAAGATTATTTTATTGTAATTGTTTTTTTAAAGAAATAAATTGAAGAATGGAGTATTTGAATAAAATTTAAATGCATAGAGTAAAAATAATTTAAATCATGATATATATAATTAAAATACAAGATAAGTGGTGGTGGACATTATCATGGGCTCGCTTGGGTCTAGGATGGTCATGGGTTTCAAACAGGCTTAATTAATGGAGACTGCTTGCATCGATGGGCCAGTTCAAGCCCGGTTCACTTTTGGGGTGAGTCAGGGCTAATTGACTCGACAAATATAGTCTCTATGTTGATATTTACTCCCTCCGTTCCAAGATATTAGACTCATTTATCATTTTGGGATGTTGCAACATACTTGAGTCATTTTCTATTTATGATAAAAATTTATTTTATGACCAACTCCACTTACACCACTAAACAACATCTCCTATATTCCTGTGTCCAAAAGAAAGTGGTCTAATATCTTGGGACGGAGGGAAGACTCAATTTGTAAAGATTCTAAAGTGGTGATATCACTTTATTAATGCCAAAGAATACTACCTCCCTCTCCTAAATATTGTCCCACTTTGATTCGGCACGGATTTTTAAAAAAATAATGAAAATTGAGTTTAAAAAGTTAGTGGAATGTGGATTCTATTTTTATATATTAATTTTATGATAAAATGTGAGTATGAATGAGTTAGTGGAATATGAGATCCACTACCAAAAAAATAAAAAATAAAATGAGACAAATTTTGTGGAATGGACGAAAATAGAAAAATGGGACAAACTTTCATAAACGGAGATAATAGAATACTACTAGTCTACTAGTACTTACAAAATTGTCGAAACCTAAACTAAGAAGAGGAATAAACTCAAAAATCAAAATGATTTTATATACTATAGTAGTCATTTCCTTCGTGATACTTAATAATTAATATATACTCTGTCCGTCTCTAAAAGTTTGTCGCACTTCTTTTCTGTACTCATTTTATAAAAATAATATTCCTTCCGTTCTATAATAGTGGAGGTATTTCTTTTCGGCACGAAAATTAAAAAAATACTCCCTTCGTTCCATGTTAATAGAGTCGTTTTACCATTTTAGGAAGTTCCAAGTTAATTGAGTCAATTCTATTTTTGATAAAAAGTAACCGTCTCTCTTACTTTATTCTCTTTTCATCTCTTATACTTTATTCTCTCTTACTTTTTCACCATCCATTTAAAACATTATTCTTAAACTCCGTGCCGAAAAGAAACGCCTCTATTAACAAGGAACAGAAGGAGTAATGCTTTATGTATTAAATAAAAAGATAATAAAATAAAAGAAAGGAAAAAATAAGAGAAAGGGAAAAGTAGATGAGAAGAAATATGTTGACTTTTACTGGAAATAGAAATGACTCCACTGGTATGAAACGTACAAAAATAATAAAATAACTCCACTATTACAAAACACGGATGGAATAATAAATAGTTAAACTTGCAACTTGCGACGTCCATTATAAATTTAATAAATTAATCCACTAAGTCAGTTTAGGCGACCTATATAAATAGGTAGTAGGTATCATGTCCATGTGCAAGGGAAGAGAATTAAATACGGTGTGTAAGTTCAACTGTGAAATAAATGCGGAGAGGTGAGACCACGTAAAACGATACTCCCTCCGTTTCATCATAGTTGAGGCGAAATTTTTCGGCACGAAGTTTTAGAAAAGAATATTGGGTGTGTTAAATAATTATAGAAAAAAAGTAAGAGAGAGGAAAAGATAAAGAGAATAAAGTATAAAGTGAATAAAGTAGAGAGAATAAAGTAAGAGAGAATAAAGTAAGAAAAAAAAAAGTTATCATCTATAGAAATGACTCAACTATGAAGAAACTTTCCGAAATAGAAAAATGACTCAACTATGCAGAAACAGAGGAAGTAATTGATAAGATAAAATACTTTCTCTGTCCCACAAAAATTGTCTCATTTTGACCGGGCCCGAATTTTAAGAAATGTAATGAAAAGTTAGTTGAAAAAGTTAGTAGAATGTGAGTCCTACTTTTATACATTAATTTTATAATAAAATGTGCGTAGGAATGAGTTAGTACAATATAAGGTCCACTACTAAAAATAGTAAAAAGTGAAATGAGACAAATTTTATGGAATAGACGAAGATGGAAAATGAGACAATCTTTATGGGACAGAGGGAGTACAATTCATGCCCAAAGTACTATGAAAAAATTCAAGGTAGTGTTAAAATATACTCCTCCCTCCCTCTTGGGAAAGATGATCTCTTTAATGATTAGTACAATATATTATACATTTTTATGTATTAGACGGAGAGAATAAAGTCAGAGAAATAAAATAAAGTAGAGATAAAAGAATTTCTGTTTTTTTTAATAGATCATCTTGAGTGACACAAACTAAAAAGGGAAGTGAGTCATTTATGATGGGACAAAGGTCTCGTGATTTAAATACAGAGGTTAGACCATTCTTGAAGATCAAATTTTCTTTTGTTTTATTTAACTCAAATGATTTTTTAGTAATGAATAGCAATTTTTCTATTTTGTTTTTCTTAATTAGTTTTGTGAACTGCATACTATTTCACTACAACAAAAAACCAATTAAGAACATTTTTTTAATGCAAAGAATGCTAATTTGTGTTTCTATATATATATATCACCAACGCTTAAAAAAATATCCTTAAATTGGTGTCACAATTAAAATTAGAAGTTGCAAATGGAAACATTCTGAAATAACAAAAGATTAGGTTAATTTATTCTTAACTTATGAATGTTTTCTTTTGCGTACTCCCACCGTCACACAAGAATATGTACTTTCTAAATTTGGAAAGTCTCTTCTCTCTAGTGAGGTGGGACTCATTCTCCACTAACAATACTTTATTTACTTTTTCTCTTTACATCTCTCTTACTTTACCAGTTTTACATTAAAACTTGTGTCTTCCCCAAAGTATATATTCTTTAGGGACGGATGGCGTATTAATTTATAAATTTTCAATACAAGTATTTGCATTTCGATTTTTTCGTACTTAAAAAATGTAGAGTTTGTTAAATGACTCTCCTTGCAAATAATATAATTAAATCTCAATGGACTCTAACCGAGTTATAAAACTGATATATGAAAACGACAATGTACTAAACTAGCTACGCTGGGTGGGATAAAAGAGTTTTCACATAAAAGAAGAAACTTTTATGTTAATTGTCCCATGTTAAATGGTGTTCAAATTCTGTTTTTCAATTGTTTATTATGTATGATTTTTGACACAATGCGTTCATAAATCTTACGCATTTACATAATTATTGGTATTCGCATTACAAAATTACAACCATTTTACAATTTACAAGGTCAATCACGAACGCAAAAATTTATTTTGGTAGTGACTCTACTGACTACTGTATACCTCACACATCCATGACTGAAAGTCCTGTTTTGGCTTACTGTGTTGTGTTGGTGGAAAAAAAAATACCACTTCCTCCGTCCCACAAAAGATGTCACATTTGTGGGACGGCACGAGATTTTAGGTGGTTTTGTTTTGTGTATTAAATGAAGAGAGAAAATATAATATTTATATAAATGTGAGAGAGAACTTTTTCCGAAAATAGAAATGTAACATATTTAGTGGGACAAATTAAAAAAGAAAAGTGAGACATCTTTTATGAGACGTAGGTATGATTTAATAATAAATATAAATGTAATGATTTAACAGCATGTGGGGTTTACTTATCCAAAAAAGACAGTATATGTGTATTAAAATGACAAATGTGAAATTAGTTCACGAATGGAAGGAGTATTTTTTTGTATAATAAAAGTTAAAATAAGATAAATTAAATAATATTTTTACTATTATATATTAAAAAGTTTTTGTTACACTTATGTAATACTACTTAAACTACAACCTCTAAATTTTTCATATTTTTATAGTAAAAAAATTTTAAAATAAAATAAATATAAAAATTGTAAAAAAGTCATTTTTTTGTATAATGCAATTGGAAGAAAATATAAGAAAATGTGAAAATTACCAATTAAAGTCAATCGCCAAAAATTAATTTGTATTAAATATATATAGAATCTGGGTAGTTTATCCCATCTGGATAGTTTATCCCAGTTTTAATGAGAAGAATTGACTATCCTCGCAAATAATATTACTCACTTCCAAATAATACTCCCTCCGTCCATAAAAAATAGGTCACATTGTGATTTACACGGGTTTTAATGTGTAATTGGTAAAGTAAGAGAGAAGAGAGAAAAGTAATAGAGAAATAGTTAGTAAAATGTGGGGTCTATATTATTAGTAAGAGAAAAGAGAAAAGAGAAAAAAGAAGAGAATAAAAGTAGGAGAAAAGTAGTGTTAGTAGAATGTGTGGTGCTGTGGTCCATATAATTAATAAGTGAGAAGGAAAAAAAGTAAGAAATAGAGTTGTTGAAAACTTTCTTTTTAAGACGTGCTCTATTTTTCGTGGACAACCTAAAATAACAAATGTGCTCTATTTTTCGTGGACGGAGGGAGTATAATTAAATCTCAATAGACTATAATAGCAAGCTAACCATGTTATAAATTGATATATGAAAACGGCAATGTACCAAACTAGCTACGCTGCGTGGGATTGAAGACTTTTCACATAAAAGAAGAAAACTTCATGTTAATTATCACATGTTAAAATGGGTGTTCAAATTTATTTTTTTCAATTGTTTATCATGTGTCATTTTTGACACAATGCGTGTAAAATTTCACGTATTTACATAATTATTGGTATTCGCATAACAAAAGTTACAAACATTTAAATAAAGATACTCCATGTATCAGACACGAAAAATTAAATAGTGATCATAGTCAAATAGTTTTAATATAAAATTGGTTAGAGTAATATTACATAAAATCTAGACACGAAAAATTAAATAGTGATCATAGTCAACAACGCAAGTTTTAATATAAAATTTATTAGAATAATTTTGCATAAAAGGAAGAATATATGCAATTAATATTGGATTGTGTTATGCTAAGATAGAGTAACAATTATTGTAAATTAGGTTTATCGAGAATACCTAATTTATATAATCTTGTAATCTTTGTATCTCAAATACAATAAATAAGAAGATGATTTCTTCTACCGATATTTAACATGGCATCAGAGTAGGAACGATCTTGGCTTAGAAAAATCTCCTCATAGCTAGAAAATACCAATTCTCAGCCCTTTTTTCCAGCTAAACTCAACCCATGAAATCAAAACCTACACCAAAAGATGTAAGATAGAGAGGGTACAAAAGGCAATCCAGAACAGACGGCAAGCTTGAAGAACGACAAAAGCATCACAGTAGCATTCAAATTGAATGGAAAAACTACCCTATATGGTCAAGACTGATCAAGTGAAGATAGGAGGCCGAGGGGCCTACTCTTACATTAGAAACGATCCCCCATAACCGGGGAGTAGGGAATTCGATGAATGGGAGGAGAACAACTTGGTGGTGTTCTCGTGTCGACAACATCGAAAACGATATCATTGCTGACTTCGCACACCATCAAACATCAAAGGCCCTTTGGGACAGCCTCGCCATGACGTTCGAAAACAAGGCAGCTCTGTATCTCATCTACGACCTGGAAGAAAAGGCAAAGGGAGAAAGAGGGGCCGATTTCTCGGCGGCTAGGGTTAGGGTTTTTGGAGTTGTGAATTGTTTAGTCTAGGTTTTTCATCTCTTCTCACTATTTATAGGTTGGACTTGGTTTGGGCTAGAATGATAATCCATGGAGTGAATTAGATGTGGGGCTCACCCATTAGATAAAATTCTAATTAAATCAATTAACCCATGATTTAATATATTATCCAATGGAATATTATTTTATTTCACTAAAGAATAATATTGTACTTCCATCTAATTCACCAAATTACGAAGAACTTGGGTTTCATTTTATTTATAATATTTTCCGCATTTAAGATTATCTTAATCCATAAATTTAATTCTTTGTCAGCTATGCGACTTGAATTAAATTAATTCTCTGATGAGTTTTTCTAATTTGAAACTTTATTTATTATTCATGGAATAAAATTCCAACTGTGCACTTTTCTGAATAATAAATTCATTTTTCAAACACCACTTGGGGATAAAATTATACCACAATGGGCACATGAATTCTATGAAATAATATTATAATATTTTCATGTTATTCAATTACTGCCACCTAAGATACCATGATTGAGTTGCGAAAAACTCTCTCATAGTCAAAGTGACGTCTGATTAAATAAACAATATCAATATTATTTGCATAGACTAAGACTACTAAATTTTTTGAAATATATTTCTTTTAGTAGATAGCAATAATAAAAATATGTTTCGTGTTGATCATTTAAGTGCTTTACCACATTAGTGTTATTAATTTATTCTTAGGTAACAGAGAATTATCACAAACACTGCAACCATACCAATAGGTAGCCAAGACGTATCTAGGTTGTGAAGTCGTGTTTCTTCTTACTAGATCCGGTCAAGTCCCCTACTGGAGAACCCATGAGAAATCATCAGATTCCTCTACTTTAACCTTCTTAGTAAATAAACTATTATATTATATTATTTATTCTCATAATTAGGTAAACAAGTGGACGTGGCGTTTTCTGTATACATGCACAAGCTGACTGTACAAAAACATATATGCTCGAAACATCTTTTAGCATAAAAACCCAAACATGAACCCATGTTTGAGAAACACGAGCACATGAAAATACATGGTTTTACTTAGGGGTGGGTAAACAGTTTTCGGTTATTCGGTTAACCGAGAATCGAACCAAAATCGGTCGGTTATCGGTTCGGTACCGGTTTTACGTTTTGCTCCAAGTCGTTTATCGGTTATCGGTTATAACCGATAACCGAATTAAATTCAATTATATGTTTATTTAACACTAGAAGAAATTATAATTTACTTTCAAACTTTGTCACAATGGAAGAAATTGTAATTTATATCTAAAGTTTGTCAAAGTCTCGTATTGCAATGTCAAAAAAGTCCATTTTAATTTGTGTCACTATCAATTATAATACTATTATACTTATAAATTTATATCTCAAAGTCAACAAATTACTTAAGCATTACTATTTTAAAAAAAGAATAACTCTTCACTTATTATTGGAGAAAAGTTTTTAAATTATAGATCATGTAAATTTTAAGTCTTTTAAAGTGCCTAAACAATTTATGTATTACTTGTAAGTAATAATAATAATAATAATTAAAAAAAATAGATGAAAAACTAAAAGTTAAAGTCATAAACAATTTTAATTTAAATTATATTTTAATTAATAATAGAAGAAATTATAATTTACTTCCAAACTTTGTCACAATAGAAGAAATTGTAATTTACTTCCAAATTTTGTCAAAGTCTATTGTAATGTCAAAAAAGTCCATTTTAATTTGTATTACTATCAGTTATACTTATAATATCTCAAAACTTATAAAGTTTCTAAATATTACTAGTATTTTATAAATAAAATCTCTCAAATTCAATAAAGTGGTTAAGCATTACTACTATTTTAAAAATAAGATAACCCTTCACTTATTATTGGAAAAAAGTTTTATACTCCCTCCGTCCCCCATAATTTGTCACCATTTGACCCGGTACGGGTTTTAAAAAATATAATAGAAAGTGGGTTAAAAAAGTTAGTGGAATGTGGGTCCTACTTTTATACATTAGTTTTATAATAAAATGTGAGTGGAATGAGTTAGTGGAATATGGGGTCCACTACCAAAAATAGTAAAAGTGAATGGTGACAAATTTTTAGGGACGGACGAAAAAGGAAATAGGTGACAAATTTTCAGGGACAGAGGGAGTAATTTTTATCATTTAAAGTTAAGTCTTTTAAAGTGCCTAAACAATTTATGTATTACTTGTAAATAGAAATATAATGAAGATAATAATAATAAAGTAGATGAAAAAGTCAAAAACCATAAATAATTTTCATTTCAATTCGGTTAGTTCGGTTATAACCGATAACCAATCGGTTCTAACCGAGTCGGTTAATTGAGTAACCGAACTTGAGATCGGGTCAGTTCCGGTTAGTTTTTTTATGAAATTTTGGGGTCGGTTAACCGACCGAATAACCACCCCTAGTTTTGCTGATGTTGACTGGCGGGAAATCCGAATGACAGAAAATGAACTGCCGGATAGTTTACCATTGTAAGAGGTAACCTTGTGATATGGAAAACCAAGAAGCAGAAGGTGGTAGTACTTTCAAGTGTAGAAGCAGAGTTCAGAAGAATTAAAAGTGGACTGACAGAGACATTATGTTTGCGAAGACTGATGACAGAATTGAATCTTCATTCTACCCTTGCTTTTAGATTGTTCTGCGACAATAAATCGGCCATTACTATCTCTGAAAACCCGATTCGACATGATAGAACCAAACATGTGGAAGTAGATAGACACTTCATAAAGTGGAACACTGAAGCAAAGGTGGTAGAAATGCCTTGTGTCGAATATGAAGATCAACTAGCGCATATCTTGACAAATGCAGTGAATTTGAAGTCATTTTGAGAAGTAATGTGCAAGCTAAGTATCGAGAACCCCATCACTTAGCTTGAGAGGGAGTGTTAGACTAATATCACATAAAATCAGGAAGATTATATGCAATTGATATGAGAGTATATTATGCAAAAGATAGGGTAGCAATTATTGTAAATTAGATTTACCATATGTGTAGAGATTAGAGAATACCTAGTCTATATAATCTTGTAATGTCTGTATCTCAAATATAATGAATTAGAAGATGATTTCTGGCCCAATAAACCGCATCAATCTACCATGAGATAGTCTAAAACCCCTTGTCCTTTAACCCCATACGCCATACGAAGATAAAAAAGAATCAAAATTTCTGCCAGATCCCTTATTTCCCTGGGATTGTAGTTCAATCGGTTAGAGCACCGCCCTGTCAAGGCGGAAGCTGCGGGTTCGAGCCCCGTCAATCCCGACGGATCCAATAAATACAAAAATTCATTTTTCCCTTTCTATAAACCTGATGATCCTTCATCAGAAGATTGTCCAAGGAAAACGCAAGGTGGGTTATAGAAAAAACAAGAAAATATCGGCAACTTGATCTTGCGATTTCACATACTCGACTTGGATCTCCTGATTTGCAACACATTCTCTTACGGTAGCGGGTGTCGATATGCTTGCTTCGGTTGTGGAACACTGGATTCTTGGTTAGTGCAATCGCCGACTTGTTATCCACACAAATAGTTGTTCGCTCCTTTTGTGGCCTCCCGAGCTCCGACGTGTCATTATTCTCTTTGGCTTTGATCTCTTCATCCATCGCAACTCGCCAAATTTCCCTTGTTGTAGCTTTTTCTGGTTTACAATCAGCAGATAAGCAAAATAAGGTGAGATCTTCTAACCTTGGGGTGTCATCATACACTTCGCCCAAACTTCGTGTGCGTTGTGTTGCTCTTTCATTCAAGAAAGATGGTGGCGAGTCTCTGACAGTTGATGTGGGAGATGTAGGTGGAGTTGTTTGTTCTTGTTGCTCCTCTCCCGTCTGCTCGCCTGTTATTTGATCTCCAAACGGTGGTATGAAGGTGTAGTCATTGTTTGAGCCGAAATCCCATACTCCTTCTTCATCGAACTCCACATCTCGGCTAATCATGGTTTTCAGCGAAGTTGGATCATATAACTTATAGCCCTTAGTGTTAGAGTCGTACCCGATGAAGATGAATGGCTTGCTTTTATCATCGAGTTTACTCCTCGTTTGATCCGGTACATGTGCATAAGCTTTGCTCCCGAACACTCTCAAGTGGGCGATCCCTGGTTTTCTCCCGCTCCAAGCTTCTTGAGGAGTCATTCCCCAGACACTTTTTGTTGGAGACCTGTTAGACAGGTATACGGCGCACGCCACTGCTTCTGCCCATAGCTCTTTTGGCAAATTCTTCGTCTTCAGCATACTTCGAGTCATCTCGACGATAGTCCTGTTCTTTCGTTCGGCAACTCCATTCTGCTGGGGG
>NC_062965.1:47271000-47278406 GCF_023119035.1 Salvia hispanica
GCCGTATTTTGTTAAATATCTGTTGGATCTGCACTCGTTTAGCTATGAAAGTTATTTGCTACGGTTTTGTTTCATGTTATTGATACTTTTCTGTTTACTTTGGATGCTTTTAGCGATTGATCTGATTTTTGAGTTGAATTGTGTGGAGATCGTAGTTGATCGGTTGGATCTGGTTGAATCTGTGTGATCGAAGATGAGATTTGCCGTGGTATGTTGTGGATGGCTTGGATCCGGAGTGGATGAAGCATCCAGTGTTTGGATCTGTTCATATCTGCATGGTTTTGATGTTTAGTTTTTGTTTTCTCATTTACCTCGTGTAGGGATAGTAGATCTGCTTAAGTATCAGTAGTTAATCGGTTTAATTTAGCTTGCTTTGTTTCATTTTATAGTTTGCTCTGTTTTCCTCTGCATTTTGTGATTTAGGATCGCTAGAGAAGATGAAGCTGGTAATTAATTGAACCTTTAGTTAGTTATTTTGCAGCCTTTCATTCGTACTTTGCTAATTTGGGAAATGTCCACGATCTGTTATTCCTCTGTCTAGGTTAATTTTAGGAAGTCGTTTACTAGGTCTGGTAAATTGTTTTCGCTGGAGAGTGATCTTGTGCGCGTATTGTTTTCTAGTCATGCATGTTTCCGTTATATTCACCTAGGTCTAGCTGTTAGAATAGAGCATTTCATTTCCCAAGTCTAGTAGTTAAGTCTCAACCCACAAAATGTGTGGAAGCAGCCAAAACAAGTGTCCAAATTCTCTTGCATGTTTACTTACGCATCCATCTCTGTCGGATTCGATCCCTACTTCCTTATGCTATTTTTAGTACAGTGGGTTGAGGGTTTTGAAAAACAAGGGTAAGATTGTGTGCCCAACGACCGAGGTTTCAACGATTCTCTGAGTTCCTGGACCTCGTGATCTAGTGGATTCTCTGGATCTGAGAAGTCTGAATATTTTACACACGACACTACTTCTTACTACCACTTTTCAAATGGCGCTGTTGCCGGGGATGGATGGCGTAGTTTGTTTGCGTGTTTAGAGATTTGGCGTATATAGTTTAATTTCCTTTTATTTGTTTTTCCTTTTCAGTTTATGAACAGAGGCTCACGATTTGGAAACTGGAGTTACTCATCTGGGTCAAGGAACGCTCAATTCAGGTGGCAGGTTAAGGAGTCAACATCCACAGTCACCACCAGATCGGGGTTAACAACCGGAGATCCATTTCCGTTTGGCTCAGAGAGTGACGAGGACTGGAATTCGCCAGGCAGAGAGGACCCGAAGTCATCGTCAGAAACAAAACACTCATAAACAGAGGAGGAAGCAGACGTTGATATGGCAAACCTAGTAGATCCTGATCCTGAGATCGGTTCGCTCACTGCACATCTAGATGGCGGACCAGCCCATGCTATTGTCTCGAATCAGCGTCAGAGGTCCATCGACATTAAAACGAACGTGCTAGGCGTTCTACCCAATTTTTCAGGACGGAGGAATGAATGTCCCTATGAGTTCCTAAATGAGTTCAGGAAGCTATGCAGCATTCAAAAGAGGCCAAATGATGCGACTAAGGAGGACTATCGCCTGCACCCAGTCCCATTCGCTTTGAAAGGAGAGGCTAACACATGGCTGTTGAGGTTACCACTGGACTCAATTCATACCTGGAAGGATTTTAAATTGGAATTTCTGGACTACTTATTCCCGTCAAACAAAACTAATGCCCTCAAAAAGGAGATCCAGGAGTGTAAACAGGACTATGATGAGTCCTTAAGTCAGTATTGGTCACGGTTTAAGGGGCTACTCGATGCTTGCCCAAATCACAGGATGATGGAGGCTGAGATCTACTACCTATTTTATGAGAGAGCAAATCTTGAGTCTAAGGATCTGATGAATTCCTCGAGCGGGGGAAATTTCACCAAGAACAAGGCAAGTGAAGCACGAGAAACCCTGGGGAGATTGATCGATGCAAAGAAGGCTTATGACAACCCGCACACTCTTATGAGAAGAAGTTCAACAAATGCAGTGAAAGAGCAAGAAGGAGAAGGAGTTGGGGACAGGATAGATCGATTGGAGAAGGCATTTCTAAGCGCGATTGAAAAGAAGAATTCCCCTGCCTCGCAGGAGAAAGAGAAGCCGCCTGGTCAAGAGGAAAATCAACTCCAACTCTATTATGGTCCACCACCCGATGGAGAATTCCAAGCCCAGGTGAACGTTGTGGGGAATTGGAATCAGAATAATCAGAACACAAGCTGGAACTAGTGGAAGATTAAAGAGGCCCCAAGGAGAGACAACCCCTGTTTCAGATGGGCTGATGGGAACCAACAGCTTCAACTGCAAAAGTCTGCCATGGACATGTTGTGGTGCATAAAATTCTAGCCAACAATGATGTGGTGCATAAAATTCAAGATGCACAATAGGAGCAAAATTCTGCCATGGACATGTTGGCTAAGCAAATGTCTCAATTAGCAACTTCGTTGAGTGAGATGAGGGGAAACGAAGGGAGGATACCAGCCTCGGTGAAACTACCTGACCGGGCAAACATCAGTCAGATCACCCTGAGGTCAGGACGTGGTTATGAAGGTCCAGTAATGAAGAATGATGAGAATGTGCCCTCCATGATAAAAAAGGAGGATGAGGGTTTTGTCCCTGACCAAAGAAGTACTGAGATTAGAAGCACCAGAGTAGAAGACGATTTTTGAAAGGGTGATCTGGAAAAACTGTTACCCCATATGGCTGATCCATTTTTCCTAGACCCAGAGCCAAAGGTGGAGAGTGAGGAGACTAGGAAAGAAACTGGAGAACCCTCAGCTCGAGGTTCCGTTGGAACATTGAAGCGCATTAAGCCGTTTCCTTACCGAGTGGAGGCCAAGAAGAAGAAGGATGATACCAAATACTTCATGGAGATTTTTAGAAAATTAGAGATAAACTTGTCGTTTCTGCAAGCCCTGAAGCTGCCTACCTTTAGCAAGTTTATCAAGGAGTTCATTGCTTGAAAAACCAAACCTGATGGTAAGATAGTGATTGGAGAGAACGTGTCAGCTGTGATACAGAAGAGGAGAATGCCTTCAAAATGCACAGACCCAGGTATGTTCACCCTACCTATTTCTCTGGGATACATAAAGATTGACCATGCTATGTATGATCTAGGAGCATCAATAAATGTTTTACCGCTATCAATATATAAGAAGTTGATAGGGGTAAGTCTATTTGACACGAAGCTGGTAATTCAGTTGGCTGATAGAACATGTATTTCACCCGAAGGTGTGCTGGAAAACGTGATAGTTAAAGTGCATGATTTCCCGTACCCAGCTGATTTTCATGTGATAAAAATGAGTGATAATGAATCTGCTGAGTCTAGCGGAGTGCTTTTAGGGAGACCGTTTTTACGCACTGCTAAGACTATAATTGATGTGTTTGGTGGGACCATATGTCTTGATTATCATGGGGAGAAATACACATTTAGCATTGATGAAGCTATGCAAAAACCATTGGATGTTGAAAATTTGCATGCTATCGATGTTATTTACCCCCTGGTCCAGGAATATCTTGAGACTGAGTTAATGTAGGAGCAGTTCAACAATTCGGAATTGAGACACTCTATTGAAAAAGAGGTAGTAGGGTGGTCTGAAACTCTATTGACTCGGGCATGACAGACGAGCAGATAAACAAAGCGATCATGGCATTCTTCCACCAACCATTATCATTCAAGTCAACTTGTTCTGTTCAAGCAAAAGGCCCAGACGAGGCAACCGACTTCGGGGAAATGGCAACCAGGATCTTGGGGAAAAATCCCCTGCAGAAGCCATCACACCCAAGAATGAGCTAAAGAAATTGCCCGAGAGTCTTAAGTATGCCTACCTTGGGGAAGATGAAACTTTCCTAGTAATAATAAACAACCAATTGACAAAGAAACATGAGAGTGAGTTGCAGGGGGTAATCAAAAGGAACAAGAAGGCCATAGGATTGACTCTCTCAGACCTAGTAGGAATTAGTCCCGATCTGCATGCACCATATCAGATTGGAAGAAGGTGCGAAGGCCCATAGGGATCCGCAGCGTAAGCTGAATCCGAACATGAGGGAGGAAGTACTGAAGGAAGTTTTGAAGCTGCTGTCCCTGGGGATTTATTTACTCAATTCCAGATAGTGAATGGTTCAGCCCAGTCCACATGGTACCCAAGAAGTCAGGGATACAGGTGATCAAGAACGATAAAAATGAATTGGTGCCGACTCGGCTGTCGACTGGATGGAGAATGTGCATTGACTATCGGAAGCTGAATGAAGCCACTAGAAAGGATCACTTTCCATTGCCTTTCATCGATCAGATGTTAGAGCGACTGGCTAGGAAACATTATTTTTGTTTCCTTGATGGATACAGTGGGTACTTTCAAATCTATGTAGACCCCGACGACCAAGAGAAGACTACTTTCACATGCCCGTTTGGTACGTATGCATACCGTAGAATGCCATTTGGCTTGTGCAATGCACCTGGCACCTTCCAGCGTTGCATGATGAGTATCTTCTCAGATCTATTGGAGGTGTGTATTGAGATCTTTATGGATGATTTCACTGTGTATGGGAATTCTTTTGATTCTTTTTTGGCCAACCTAGACCTAGTGTTGAGAAGATGTCAGGAGAAGAATTTGGTTCTAAACTTTGAGAAGTGCCATTTCATGGTGCCAGAGGGAATTTTCCTAGGCCATGTAGTCTCGGATAGAGGTATTCAAGTGGATAGAGCCAAAGTTGATGTGATCTCGAAATTACCATACCCTACAAACCAGAAAGAAGTCAGAGGATTCCTGGGCCATGCAGGATTTTATAGAGATTCATTAAGGACTTCGCAAAAGTTGCTCAGCCACTTACTCATCTCCTGCACAATGATGTGGAATTCGCTTTTAATGAAGTCTGCAAGAAGGAATTTCAAATGTTGAAGGATAAGCTTGTCTCTGCTCCAATAACCAGAGCACCAGATTGGAATCACCCCTTTAAGGTGATGTGCGATGTGAGTGATTTTGCGGTAGGAGCAGTCCTGGTTCAGAAGATCGAGGAGAAGAATTATGTCATCTTTTATGCCTCAAAGACCCTCAACCAGAGAAAAAGATGTTGGCCATGGTGTACTCATTTGAAAATTTTCGACCGTACTTACTGGGGTCGAAGGCGATAGTTTACACTGACCACACAGCAATCAAATATCTCCCAGCCAAGAAAGAGTCAAAGCCAAGGTTGATGTGGCCACTCCCCAGCACAGGAAGTCACAGAGAATCTCTTCCGTCAAGGAAGCAGAAACACTGTCCCGTGCACCATTAAAAGTTCCTGCACCTGGTAGCCAAGGGGTTGAAAGCGAACCGGATGACGAGTCTGAAGAAGAGGAGGTCTAAAACTACGGAGGTATGGCTTACCAAAAATCTTTTGGGATCGATGGCCAAGTTCAACGACTCTAGGCCAGCACAAACCTACAAGGAAAGAAGCGCAGTGGGAAAGCTGGCAAAATCTTGAAAACGTTATGACCTGGAGTCCTTGCAGCACATCGAGTCAGAGGAGGAGTTCATCGCCCATATTAGGGACATAGGGTTTCAGTGGCTACTGCACCACAGCGAGCAAGAGGTGCCTCTAGTAGCAGCAAGGGAGTTCTTCTCCACATTCTGCTTCAAAGAAACCACCGACCCAGACGCCGACTCGATCTCATTCCGCCTCTTCAACATCGAGCACACGATGAGTGTCAGAGAGTGGTCCCTCAGGATGGGATTGTTTACAAACGCCGAGGATGACGAGGAGATCTGGAACGACGGGATGTTTGGCCCGCCAAGGAATACGCCAAGATTCACACCGCAGACAGCATGGGAGGCCATAACGCATGGCAGAAACGGATATTTTAAGACCAGTGTGTCCAAGGGAATCCACATCATGAATCACCTCCTTCGGTTCGCGCAAGAATTTATCGACTATAGCCTCATGGGTACAGCCAGTTCAAGCCTCAGTACCACCGAGCTCTATTTTACCTGGTGCATGTCGAGAAGGATCAAAGTCTACCTTGGCTACTGGCTAGCCCAAGCCTGCCACCTAATGTATGCCAACCCATCACGCCACATGTATACCTGCCACCTGCTAGGCGCCTACATTCAACGGAATTTTATAATGAAATTTGGGAAGGCAGAGCCTGATGTGATGATGTGCGAGCCTCCAAAACTGTTCAGTCTGGAGTATTTCTTGAATAAGGGGCTCCTCTTCATGGAAGGGTAGGAT
Source organism: Salvia hispanica (assembly GCF_023119035.1). NCBI lineage: Eukaryota > Viridiplantae > Streptophyta > Magnoliopsida > Lamiales > Lamiaceae > Salvia > Salvia hispanica. Next base: position 47,277,224 of record NC_062965.1, read on the forward strand.
GTGTGCTTCTACAATGTGGGGGCAGTGGTGGAGAAAGGCTTGGCAGGTGTGAAGAGAAAAACAGAGGAGGAGGTGTTGAGTGCAGATGTGGAAGAATTGAAGAAGGAGGTCGCCGCGATGCGTGAGGAGCGAGGAGGGGCCAGGAGGGAGTTGCAGGCCATCAGAGGAAGTATCAATGTCCTGGCCGAGAGGTCATCAGCCCAAAACGAAAGGATGACCGATGCGGTCAGGTTAATGAAAAAGATGGCAGAATGGTTGGAGGAGAAGCTTTCCCAGACCCAGTAGAAGCTGCCCTCTGGACCCGGTAATGCAGCCAGACAGCCCGGTCATGGAAGCTCGTCACTCCAGCGACCCCCAGCCCGTTGGTAGCCCCACTTACATCACCGTCCCTTGCGTCTGTATCAGTGAAGAAGCCCCTGTCAAAACAACCCATGGTAGAAGAAGGAGAGTCGGCGTCACCGGCTAAAAAAAAGTGAAGTTGAACCGCCCCAACGTACCATCCAGGTCTGTCTCCTAAGGGGGCCAGACACTGAATTGATACCCCCCATTGACAAAGTAAATTTTACAATTCAGTTTTTTTTATCAGTATTTTCTTTCTTTTGTATTATTGTGTTTTATTCGTGCTGAGCACGTTACAGTTGTTGTTATGTGCATTCTCCCACTTAGCCCAATCCTTGGTCTAAGTGTGAGGAGTTTTTGTTTAAGTTAAGCATGCTAATTTTTTTTTTTTTGTAATTCTGCTTTCTCCCACTTTGCCCAATACTTGGTCTAAGTGTGAGTAGTTTATGTTTATATTCAGCATGTTGTTTTTATATCTTTGTCTTCTCCCACTTAGCCCGGTGCCCGGTCTAAATGTGAGAAGTTTTCTTCTTGTGTTTTGAATGCGTTTGTTTTCTGTGTTTTGTTTTGATTGTGTGCACCAACTTCCCTATTTCCCCCCTTCACTGGGATGACTTGGAGACAAGCTGGAGTGAAGTGGGAGGGGGAAGAGAGTTAGTGCAATATGTGCTCAGCATGCGTAAGAGTCATTAGGTCTAGGAGTTAGTTTTTATTAGGATTTGTGTGTTATTGTATGTTTTAAGAATGAACTAGCAAGGATAATAAGGCAAGATTCCCTTAGGAAGATTAATTGAAGATAGGATGCACTATAACTTTGAGGCCTCTTTCCTTAATAAGCTAAAAT
>NC_062965.1:47280747-47301645 GCF_023119035.1 Salvia hispanica
TACCGGATTGTCGAACACGGGGAATAAGATCACCGATTGGCTACCTCCTACTAAGCTTCTTTTACTATTTGGAGAAACGTAGAATTTTTGGAAAACAATTAAATTGAAAGCAGATGAATGGATGAATGCAACACAAACTAGAGGTCGAATAAATGAGATAAGAGAATTCCAGGAGGTACGTTCACAATTATGGTTACACAAATTTCTACTACAATATCCTAGCACAGTTTATGCTTCGATAGAACGAGTCACATAAGTTTTTCCCATGCAGTACAAGCGTAAATTACTAACACTGGGGTTGTCAATCCTAGATTAAGTAACTCCTGGGAGCTCCTAAGACTCCTTGAAAAGATTCTCACTCTCCAATTAAAAATAGTTTTAAGGGAAGTAATTATAGTGTCCATTAAGTGGATCTAACTCGCACCTCCTCTCACGATTATGCAGCAAGTTATATTAAATCAACATAGAATGTGTCACTCAAACATGCAATATTGCGGAACAAATTAAGGAAGAAACGAAGTATAAACAAAACGGATATTAAATAGAAAACGGAATTTGTATAAACCAAAAAGAGTTACTAATACATCTCTAGAATCCTATGAGTTTAGTTACACATGATAGAATAATCTAAAAACATAGTTTGAAGGGAAAACAATGTACTTTTTTTCCCTTCTCTATTACTTTACCAATTCCACAATAAAACCCGTGTCATTCACAATGTGTCCTATTTTTCGTGGACGGAGGGAGTATGTTCACATATATATTATAAACATATATATACACACAAAAGTTATATTCTCTTTGTTCTAGAGTAGTAAAGTCATTTTTTTCATTTTAGATATCAATAGTAATATAATCATTTCCTTTTTTAGTAAAAGGTATTCCTTCGTCCGGCATTATATGCCCCATTTTTCCTTACTGTTCGTTCGGCAATAAATGTCTCATTTCACTTTTATTACATTTGGTAAGTGGATCGTACATTCCACTAACTCATTTCAATCACATTTTATTATAAAATCAATATGTAAAAGTACGTCTCACATTCCATTACATTTTTTCACCTACTTTACTTTATAAAGTCTAACAATTTCTTAAAACTCATGCCAGTCAAACAAGGGTCATTTAATCATGGACGGAGTTCTCCCTTTTACTTTTCTCTCTCTCCTTCTTAGTTTATTCTCTCTACTTTTTACTCTCTTCTAATTTATCTTTTAATTAATACTTTACACACTTTTTTCTTCATTTTCGTATTGAAAAGAAATGTCTCCATGAAGGTGACGAAGAGAGCACAATACATTTTTAGTATTTCACAGTCATGTTAGGTTTGGTATACTGAAAAGCATGTTTCGAGCATGTTTCGCTCGAATAGAATCTCACTTGTATACGTAAAACTCTATAATCCACTTTTAACCCGATTCAGTATTACTCGAGCAGTTTCGCACGAATAAACTCATTATATTATTACTTGCTTGTGCATTTATAAGATGTTTTATAAACATTTAAATGTATAAGAAGCAAACAAAGTCTAAGTGAAATTATTTTCTTCTTTTATGTGAAATGTTCTTCAATCCCACGCAGCGTAGCTAGTTTGGTACGTTGTTGTTTTCATATATATATATATATATATATATATATATTTATATTTATATTATAGAGCTGGCAATTTTCAACACGACATGATAATCCGACACGAATCCGCACGAAATTATTGGGTTGAGGTCAAGTTTTATTGGGTTAGTGTCTTTATCAGGATGCAGGTCGGATAAGAGTAACCCATTAAGAAATAATATTATTATTTTAAAAAATATATATTACTTTAATTTTTCAATTTCTTATAAATTAGGTTAAGTAGTATAAAACAAATTTTAATTGTGTAAATTAGGTTAAAAATTAAGGTTTAATCGTAATATCAGGTTTGGGCCGTTATCGTGTCGTGTCAGCCCATATTATATCGTGTCGATAACGGATTCGTGTTCGGATTTACGGTTTTCTTAACCGGTCGAATTCGGATTAGGCTTTATTGAGTTGGGTCGTTATCAGATTGACCCGATAACGAACCAATCCGCGCGATTTGTCAAATTTATAATATGATTAGCTTGCTATTATAGTCTATTGGGATTTAATTATATTATTTGGAAGGTGAGTCATATTATTTGCGAAGATAGTCGATTCTTCTTCATTAAAACTGGAATAAACTATCCAGATTTTTTATATGTTTACAAATTAATTTTGGCGATTGACTTTAATTGGTCATTTTCACATTTTCTTATATTTTTCTTCCAACTGCATTATACAAAAAAATGACTTTTTTACAATTTTTATATTTATTTTATTTTAAAAAAAATTTACAATAAAATACGAAATATTTAGAGGTTGTAGTAAGTATTAGATAAGTGTAATAAAAACTTTTTAATAAATAATAAAAATATTATTTATCTTATTTTAACTTTTATTATGCAAAAAAATACTCCTTCCATTAGTGAACTAATTTCACATTTTTCATTTTAATACACATATACTGCCTTTTTTGGACAAGTAAACCCCACATGCTATTCTATCATTACATTTATATTTATTATGAAATTAATATATAAAAGTGGTACATACTCTACTAATCATACTAGTATATTTGTTTTCCACTAACACAGTAAGCCAAAACAGGATTTTCAGTCATGGACGTGTGAGGTATACAGTAGCCAGTAGAGTCACTACCAAAATAAATTTTTGCGTCCGTGATTGTCCATGTAAAATGGTTGTAACTTTGTAATGCGAATACCAATAATTATGTAAATGCGTAAGATTTATATTGAATGCATTGTGTCAAAAATCACACATAATAAACAATTGAAAAAACAGAATTTGAACACTATTTAACATGGGACAATTAACATAAAAGTTTTTCTTTTATGTGAAAAGTCTTCGATCCCACGCAGCGTAGTAGTTTAGTACATTGACGTTTTCATATATCAGTTTTATAACTCGGTTAGCTTGCTATTGGAGTCCATTGAGATTTAATTATATTATTTGCAAGGAGGGTCATTTAACAAACTCTACATTTTTTAAGGACGAAAAAATCGAAACGCAAACTCTTGCATTGAAAATTTATAAAATAATACCCTCCAATCCCTAAAGAATATGCACTTTGGAGACAACACGAGTTTTAATGTAAAATTGGTAAAGTAAGAGACATATAAATCGAAAAAAGTAAATAAAGTTTTGTTAGTGGAGAATGAGTCACACCTCATTAGAGAGAAGAGACTTTCCAAATTTAGAAAGTGCATATGCTTGTGGGACAGACCAAATAGGAAAGAGTGCATATTTTTGTGGGACGAAGGGAGTAATAATTTATGACGCAAAAGAAAACGTTCATAAGTTAAGGATAAATTAACCTAATCATAATGCTTTCATTTGCAACCTCTAATTTTAGTTGTGACACCAATAATAAGGATGTTTTTTCAAGCGTTGGTGATATATATATATAGGGATGTATTCACATCCTTACACTATATATTTGGAAAACGCAACACTAAATACAACCGTTGGATATTCCCATCTAATGTCCCTAATTATGCCAGGTGGAAATTACAAAAACAATATAAAAAAAACGAAAAGGGTGCTTTAGGAAATCTGCATTTGGAATTGGTTCAAATGTTCCTAATTTCACGCCACCCACATTAAAATCAGTTATTCTAATTACCATATCTTTTCATAATGAAGATCTTTCCACATCACGTATAATTTCTTTAATTATAAATCATATCAACAAATGATAATTCTTTCTTTGATTAAGTTGATTTTTTTATTATGATATACCATATCCATATGACGTATTATTCACGCCACCCACATTAGGCATGATTTTTGTTTTTTTTTTTTTTTTTTTGCATGAACCAATATGACATGTACATTGTTTCATGTTTTTTTCGTCTAATGTACATGTTGCGTTCTAATAATGTATATAAATATTTGATATGGATGTGAACTATTATGTACGCCAAATGGCCTTTAATGTACATGTGTAATACTAAATGATGTACATGTGCAAGTATTTAATGTTTGGCGAGAGTTGAATTCATATCCTTTGGGTTTAGCAATCCATGGGGCTAGGTTGTAGTACACATTCACAAAATAAACCATCACCAAGGGCATCACCAAGGGCAGGGAGTTTGAATCATTCCCCTTGGGTTTAGCAACCCATAGGGCTATAGTACCACCACATGAATTAAATTTTATTTTTTAATGTGTGTTTTAGATTTGGTACAGTAAATAACGTACCAATAGTATCTAATAATGTACATTCGTAACACTGAATAATGTACAGATTGAAGAGAATAATGTTGAAATGAACTTTAATTTAAGCCTTTTGGGTTTAGCAATCCATGGGGCTAGGTTGTAGTACCCACTCACAAACGAAACTCTCACCAAGGGTAGTGAGTTTGAATCATTCCCCTTGGATTTAGCAATCCATGGGGCTAATCATACATTAACAATCCGTATTCGTACATTAATTTATGTATGAAACCAAAAACACAAAAGTAAAAATATAAATTACAGGAAAGTGTTGGTAATACGCCCTAAATGATGTATCGCAACTTAAAATAAGCAAATAAACATTTCTTCAGGCATTTCTTGCCGCAGCCGATGCACTAATGCAATGGGAATGTCATCGTCGAAGTCATCGTAATCGACTTTGACCTGTTTGTACATATTCAGAAAATTAAACATTGATTAGTTATAATATTACATTACTAGCAAACACAGAATTGCATTACTCATCGAATTAGAGCTTAAATTAACAAGGTAACTCAAACAGTATAGAGATGTGTATTAGGACCATAATGCACCCCTATATATATATATATATATATATATGGATGTATTCAGGTCAGAACGCTAAGTATAAGTAAAACTCAAAACACTTGCAGTCCATTGGATCTTATGATCTAACGGTTAGATTAATGCCACGTGTCATCTAATGATGTAGAATTTTAGACTAATAATGTAGCTCGGATAATAATGTAGCATTTTAGTTTAATAATGTACAGTTTTAGTCTTACAATGTACATTTCTAGTCTAATAATGTACCTCGGCTAATAATGTAGATTTTTAGTATGATAATGTAACTAATCACAACCATCCAATCTAATGATCCAAGGGTTGTGATTAGTGCTGTGTTTTACACTAAGATGCTGTAAGGACCCTAACACACACACACATATATATATATATATATATAGATGTGTTAAATGATAACACCATACCACCATTTCTAGCCAATCATTTTTACACGTGGACGAATAATCAGCTGCCATGTGGCAATCATAAAAAATTCGTCAGGGTGAATTTACGCGGACTGCAATATCCAATATGCTAGACTGCAATATCCAACTGCAAGGTGACGCGGCTTGCAATATCCAATACACTAGACTGCAATCTATAGATTGTTGTAGATTGTTTTCTGGCGTTTGTACTATTGCAGTCTAGCATATATAATATTGCAGTCTAGCGTAATGTTACAGTGTCATTTTAAGAATGTTGTCATTTTAACGCACCCTTATATATATATAAACACAAATTAGCGTTCTTTGCATTAAAAAAAATGTTCTTAATCGATTTTTTGTTGTAGTGAATTAGTCTGCAGTTCACAAAACTAATTAAGAAAAACAAAATTGAAAAATTGCTATTCATTACTAAAAGATCATTTGATTTAAATATAACAAATAAAAAGTTGACCTTCAAGAATGGTCCAGCCTCTGTATTTAAATCATGAGCCCTCTGTCCTATCGTAAATAATCACTTCCCTTTTTAGTTTGTATCACTTAAGATGATCTATCACAAAAAAACAGAAATTAATATCTCTTCTTTATTTTATTTTTTTGACTTTGTTCTCTCCATCTAACACATTTACCATTTTTTGCCGTCCACAAAAAATATATCACATTCAGAAAGTTGTTGACAAATAATAACCTTACACATCATTCCACTAACACTACTTTTTACTTACTTTTTCTCCTTCTCTCTTAATTTTTTTCTCTTCTCTCTTACTTTATCAATTCTACATTAAAACCAATGTCATACATCACTTGTTCTATTTTTAGTAGACGGAGGGAATATATTGTACTGATCATGAAAGGGATCATTTTTCTTCGGACGGAGGGAGGAGTATATTTTAACACTTTCCTGATTTTTTTTCATAGTACATTGGGTATGTATTGTATTTTATCTTATCATTTTACATGGTCTCACCTTTCCGCATTTTTTTATATTATTGCACAGTTGCACTTAATACTCCGTATCTTATTTTCTTCTCTTGCACATGGACATAATACCTACTACCTATTTATATAGGTCGCTTAAACTGACTAGTGTATTATTAATTACTTTATTAAATTTGTAATGGACGTTGCTCGTTTAAAAAATAATCTCGTCATGGCCAGGTAATAGGCATGGAATATAAACCCAATTCACAATCACGACCAATTAAAAAATGTTTACTTTGTCGCATTAAAAATAGGGTTTTTGGCTTTTTAAACCAAAACCTTTTCCCGAATTCTGGTTTTTCCCATGAATTATAAGATTTATTTTTAAAACCACGAACTTTCATTTCGTTAGAATTTTCCCAACTCGACCCGAATAGCACATTTCCGACCCGAATAGCATAATTCAAAATGTTGAAGTTGTGTTTTGTTTATTCAAAAGTTGTCATTTGTTATGTAATAATTGTGACTGTATGTATTATTGTGCCAAATAGGATCCAAGTAATCAATTTAGTGACAAATAGGATTAACATTGACATGTAGACAACCCGGGTTTCGTCGTTGCCCCGCCGGGGAAAAATCCTAACGAAATGAAAGTTCGTGGTTTTAAAAACAAATCTCATAGTTCATGGGAAAAACTGGAATTCGGGGAAAGGTTTTGGTTTAAAGCCAAAAACCCTTAAAAATAAAGTATTTGTTTTTTAGTCAAAGATTTATAAGTATTGTTTTGTTTGTCCCATTAAAAGTAAAGTATTTGTTTTTCAATCAAAGATTTATACAGTATTGATTTGTTTAGGCCTGTAAATTTGGATACCCGCGGTACCAAAATTCGAAAATTCGGATACCCGAATCCGAAATCTTATAAATATCATATCCAATACTTGACCCGTATGTGAATTCGAGTACCCTAAACTTCAATTCTAATGCTTTAGCTTTCTTTAGAAATAGACCGTTTGGGATTGATACGAGTATATAATAGACATTAGTCAAGTAGACACTACTTAATTTTAAAATAAAGAAATTTTTGGCATAAATTTACATGTGATTAAATAATTTTACCCTACGGGTCATAGGTCCTATACTAAATAAAAATATTTACCACAAATACATAATTAATCGGGTTTAATCGGGTATTAGTCGGGTACCCTAACATGGATTTTGGGTACCCTAAACCCGAAAAATCCTAACATTAACTACCCAAACCCGTATCCGAACCCATAATTTCGGGTTTCAGGTACCCAAAACCCGTCGAAAATTTGGTCGGGATCGGGTATACCCGAAACCCGCAGACTAAATTTGCAGGACTAGTTTTGTTAGTTAATGAAGAGAGAATAAAGTAAGAAATATGAAAAAGTAGAGATGATGTTGTTTCCATTTTAGAACACGTTTCATTTTTAATGTGACAATTCAAAAAGGAAATGTTTCATTTTAATTGGAACGGTTGAAGTAAAAACTAAACAATTTTCTTATGATTTACTCCCACTACAAAAAAAAATTATCTTTTATTGACATAAAAATTGAGACGCAATTACTTGTGTTGGAAAATTTTAAAAATAACAATTTAGGACACAAAAGAAAGTGTTCATAAATTAAAAGACAAATTAACTTAATATTTTGCTTTTTTACGACGCTTCCATTTGCGTCCTCTAATTTTAATTGGGACACCAACAATAAGGACATTTATTTGAAGTGTTGATGGAATATTTAGAAACATAAATTAGCGTCCTTAATTGCATTAAAATCGCCACTCTCAAGCCGACTTGAATCACGCTCCAAATGGCCGATAGATCTGTCACCTATCCTGAAGGAATCATTGAAGATGTGTTGGTGCGGGTAAATGACTTTATATTTTCCGTTGATTTTGTTGTGCTTGACATGGAAGAAGATAGGAATGTTCCGCTTATTCTTAGTCGGCCTTTCTTGGCGACCGGGAAAGCGTTGATCGATGTGTCAGGGGGAGAGCTTACCATCCGCATGGGAACCAAAACACCATATCTTGTCCATCTACAATGCCATGAAGAGTTCTTAGGTGGAAGAGATTGCTATGAAGAAAGAGTCCAAAGTTGTGCACGTTGTAGAGGTTCAGAAGGCTCAAGTGACAAAACCCAAGTTCGAGAATATTTCCTTATCACAGTGTCTATTTGGCCCATGTGATGGATCAACTCATTGCAACGGAAGACAGAGAGAGCCCAAGAAGGCGAAGGAAAAGGAAGCAGGAATATCGATCACACCGTCGGATATTGGGTCGGGATCGGGTGTACCCGAAACCCGCAGACTAAATTTGCAAGACTAGTTTTGTTAGTTAATGGGGAGAGAAATGAAAAAGTAGAGATGATGTTGTTTCCATTTTAGAACACGTTTCATTTTTAATGTGACAATTCAAAAAGGAAACGTTTCATTTTTAATGGAACAATTGAAGTAAAAACTAAACAATTTTCTTATGATTTACTCCCACTACAAAAAAAATTATCTTTTAAAGACATAAAAATTGAGACGCAAGTACTTATGTTGGAAAATTTTAAAAACAACAATTTAGGACACAAAAGAAAGTGTTCATAAATTAAAAGACAGATTAACTTATTGCTTTTTTACGACGCTTCCATTTGCGTCCTCTAATTTTAATTGGGACACCAACAATAAGGACATTTTTTTGAAGTGTTGATGGAATATTTAGAAACATAAATTAGCGTCCTTAATTGCATTAAAAGTGTCTTAAGCGATTTTTTTTTTATTGTAGTGTCCCACCTCCATTATATTGAGAGGTTTCTTTCCGGAATGGTAATTTTAAAAAAGATATTTTATTGTGATAAGTGGATAAATAATACTAAGAGAGAAAATAAAGTAGAGGAGTTAAATAAGAGATGATAAAATTGAAGTGAGAAGAAAACAGGATAGAGAATACTACTCCCTACTTCCGTGAAAGTTTGTTACACTTCTTTTCTATACTCGTTTTTAAAAATAATACTTAATAAATAGTTAAAGTGGAGAGAGAGTAATTTAGTTTAGACTTCACTCTACATTATTCTCTCTCTTACTTTCCACTTTCTTCACTTTAACTATTTATTATTCGCTTTGTTTGATAGCCGTGGTGTCATTTTATCATTTTTGTACGTTCCATAGTAGTGGAGTCATATCTCTTTTTGGTAAAAGTCAACACATTTCTTATCATCTACTTTTCTCTCTCTTTTATTTTTTCCTTTCTTTCACTTTATTATCTTTTTATTTAATACATTAAACATTTTTTTTTAAGAGTAAATGCCATTTTTGGTCCTAAACATATGGCCGAAATACCAATTTGATCTAAAACATTCACTTTTGGAAAAACGGGTCCATAACATATGAAATTCGTGTCATTTACGTCCATTTTTTATGGTGCCGTCAATTTTTTACGGTCAACCGTCTATTAACACAATTTTGACCCGATTAAGCTAATTTTGACCCGAATAAGCTTATTATTATTTTATTTTTTTTAAATTGAAAATGCAAAATTGAATATGAAAACATAAAATTAAAACCGAAGTATCGCGATTTCTCCCTTTCTTTCTTCTCTTTCTTTCTCAAGAACCCTACTTCAGCTCTTTCTCTGCAACACCACCATACGTCGTCCGACCCATCGGATATGGCCAAGTCAAGGTGCAGTAGGGGTTCCGGCGATAGTGGTGACTCACGAGATCTTCGATTTAGTTACGTTTTCTACAATTGCAAGAAGGTGGCGTCACTTCGTATAGTCACCAACCAAGCAAAACCGACATGGGGGGAGCTTTACTTTGTATGTGAGAGCAAGTAATGTTGTTTCTTCAAGTGGTGCGGCCAATTCATGAAGTCGAAGGCTGTTCTTCGTCAACCTCAGTGGGTGGTTCCGATTTTGAGGGTTTAGCACTAAATTTATCCGAAATAAAGGATAAAATTGAGAAATTGGTGAGTGTTGTGTCTTATTGTCTATGGTTTGTTGTTGTTGTAACAATTGTTTGTGTATGCAAGTGTTGATGGATTTGAATGCAAAATCTTTATTTTGAATGATGAATTTTGGATTTTAAATGTATTTTGAATCTGAATTGAATTTAGAATTGATTTTTGAATGATGAATTTTGGATTTTGAATCTGAATTGATTTTGAATGCAAGAAAACATACAACTTCATAAATGTCAAACTAGTCCATGATATTCATAATCAATATCAAATCGATCCTGAAAAAAAATAATAATAAGCTTAATCTGGTCAAAATTAGCTTAATTGGGTCAAAATTGTGTTAATCAACGGTTGACCGTCAAAATTTGACGGCACCGTAAAAAATAGACGTAAATAACACGAATTTCATATGTTATGGACCCGTTTTTCAAAAAGTGAATGTTTTAACCAAATTGGTATTTCGGTCATATGTTTAGGACCAAAAATAACCTTTATTCTTTTTTTAATCTTCGTGCTGAAAATAAATGTCTCAACTACTATGGAATGGAGGGAGTATTATTTTTACAAAATGAGTGCAGAAAAGAAGTGTGACAAAATTTTAGGGACGGATGGTATGTTAATTATTAAGTATCATACTATAGTGTATTTTTCAATTGGATTTTTGAGTTTATTCCTCTTCTTAATTTAGGTTTTGACAATTTTGCAAGTATTAGTACTCCCTCTATTTTTTAAAAATAGCAACTCTTTGCATTTTAGTATGTTCCATAAAATAGCAATTTTCAAACTTTCTATTTTAAGAAATTTTTACATTCCTATTCATCAATTTATTTACAACTAATAAAGTGGACCTCATAATCCACTAACATTAATTCCATTACTTTTTTTTCCCTCTCTTATTTTACTAATTTTTTTCTCCCATTTTCTTACTTTACCAAATAGTGCATTAAACCCGTGTTTTTTTTTTAAATGTTTCTATTTTTGAAAAAGGAGGGAGTAGTATTCTATTCTTTGGCATTGTCGATGATAAAGTAATATCACCATTCTAGAAGCTTTATAAATTCAGTAAATATCAACATAGAGACCAAAAGTGAACCGGGCTTCAACTGGCCCATCGATGTAAGCAGTCTCCATTAATTAAGCCTCTTTGAAACCCATGACCATCCTAGACCCAAGCGAGCCCATGATAATGTCCACCACCGTTTACCTTGTATTTTAATTATTTATATCATAATTTAAATTATTTTTACTCTATGCATTTAAGTTTTATTCAAATACTCCATTCTTCAATTCCTTGAAGCCTGCTAATGAGAGGCCCGCCTTGTTCACACTAAATGGGCAAGAATTGAAATCTTGATAATAGGTTAGATTTATTTGTGTATTAGGCCCTCCACCAAAATTTGGACTTGATTTAACACATTTGACCTACCTTTCCTCATCATTACATTCTCTCTCACTCTTTCGGGGGTTAAATTTGTCAATCCCTAATTTGATTAGGTCAAAGTCAACATTTAGGGTTACTATCTCGGTCATATTTGAAATTAATTCTTGTACACTGAACAGTGGGGCATAGAATTACATATGTGTATAATTCTCCCTCAATTCGTGAAAGATTTCAATTCTTGGAAATGTTAGAATTATAATTTTTCTAAAGTGAACATGCCCTAAGGATGAAACATGGTCATGATAAAATGCATATAATATACAATCCACAACTAAGACCAATCCTAAACAATTAGATCTTAAAATGAGTGGATGAGATTAAAGGTCACGAGTTTCAATAAATAGTACTCCCTCCGTCCCTAAAAATTTGTCACCTATTTCTTTTTCCGTCCGTCCCTAAAAATTTGCCGCCTTTCACTTTTACCATTTTTAGTAGTGGACCATACATTCCACTAACTCATTCACACTCACAATTTATTATAAAACTAATATATAAAATTAGGACCCACATGGCACCAACTTTTTCAGCTCACTTTCTATTACATTTCTTAAAACTCGTGTCGGGTCAAATGGTGACGAATTATTAGGGACGGATGGAGTAGATAAAATATCAATAAAAGGGTAAAATAGCCAATCTGTTATAACATACTCCTTTCGTTCTCTCATAGTTGAGTCATTCTTTCATTCTTATAGTTGAGACATTTTTCACGATTTTTTTGTATCAACATAATGACATGAGAATTTCAACACAAATACCTGAAAATATCAACACAGTTTTATTGATATTGTACATGCATTATATTGAAATTTATTAATATAAAATCTGATAATCAATATATACAAAAATTGAAACAAAAATTATAAAATTTCATCATCCGGTTATCGTCAGAACATATGCAATTGAGATCTCGTTAGAATCTGCGTTATGAAAAATAATTTAAATCGATAATGTTACGTAAATTTAAAGTTTTAAGATAATTATGATGAGAGAGAAAGTGTGTTTTGTTATGACAAATAGGGCAATTGTGAATCGAGAAACAAAAGAACGTAAATAGACACAGAATTTACGTGGTTCACCAACATTGTGTTGGCTACGTCCACGGGCAAAAACGGAGAACAAATTGTATTATGACTGCAGTTTTCAGATACAGATCATGTGCTCTACTCTCATATATATAGGCACACATTAGACAGACTGGGCCTAAGAAACATAACCCTATCCCAATTAGGAAACCTAATCCTATACAAATTCAAGGCATACTAACAAATCTCCACCTTGACTTGAATTCTCCCTTGCAGACGCATCATCATAACACCAGACGAACAAACTTCTCCATTCTTGCCTCAGATTTGCCCTCCACGGGCAACTAACAGCTCATGACATTAAGCAAGTCCAAACAATGTTGGAACTTGCTCTGCGGGACTGACTTGGTGAACATATCAGCAGGATTATCAGCAGTACCTACTTTCTTCACCTCAATTCTCTTCTCATCTCTTAGAAAATGATACCTCACATCAATATGCTTAGTCCTCTCATGATGGACTTGATCCTTGGCTAAACAAATAGCGTTCTGACTGTCACAGAACACAACAGCTTGATCTTGATGTAAACCAAGATCACCAACTAGCCCTTGCAACCATATTCCCTCTTTAGCAGCTTCTGTCAACGCCATATACTCTGCTTCAGTAGTAGACAAAGTAATTGCAGCCTGCAAAGTTGCTTTCCAACTAACAATAAAACCACTAAGAGTGAAAACATAACCGGTCATAGATCTTCTACTATCAACATCTCCCCCGGGTGCTTTGGGTAATCTGAGGGTTTAATTTCAACTTCCCACACATAATCCCCCTTTGGGAACCAAAAATCCCCCCGGTAAGTCATGAAAAATCCTCCTAAAATGTCGGGTGTAAAAAGCCGTCTTCACTCTAGTTGCTCAAGCCCCAAAATCATAATGTCCTTTCGCAATCCTCGATGGAAGTGTGTCGCCCCCGGGTGAGAATATCTCATTATAGTCACCCCCTTTCCCTTTTTGGTAAACCCCTCTTGCAACTGGGCGGGGCCTTGTACCCTAATGCCCTAAATCTTTAGTGCCCCCTTTCCCCCCTTGAAAATCCTTTGAAAGTGACAATCTTTCCCCCCTTGGTTCGTGGAACCAATTCCCAATGGGTTTTTTAAAAAAGTGATTATCCCCTTCTTGCATTGCGGAGCCATTTGGGCCGCCCCACCCTTTTTGAAAATAGCTTGTAGGTAGGTGGTTCTGCCGAAGGCTCGTCTTCGACCCCCCTGGAAACTGCTCTATGCCATCATATCCTAAAAACCTACCTCAACGGAGGCTTCACATTTGTCCTCCCAGCTCTTTTTCAATAGCAATGCTTCTCGGCGAGCTTGTGGATGAACATCCGAAATTTTGAAATATCCGGGGGTTAAACTTTGTGTGTTGATCTTCTCCACCTTGGAGTTGTGATTCACTCCCTCGTGAGTGACAAAACTCCCTTTTTCACAAGACCCTCAATCCTTTTTTTGCAATAGTTTCCCCGGTAGAGTTAAGCATAAATTTTCATCAAAAACCACCAAATTTGGAGAATAATTTTTCCCCTGAAGATGACCAAATTAAGTCCCAAACTCCATCTCCTAACCCCCAAAAAACTTTTCTTCCCAGCTCGGGTCCCAAATTTTCCTTCACTCACATGATAGTAAACGGGACTCCCAAAAAATCTCAACATAGAGTAATCGCATGTGAATCGGCCCTACCTGTCGGGGTCGTGCGATTGTCCCTTTTGAGGTCCCCGGTTGATCGGATTCGAACCTGTTCTTTACCCCCAAAAATTCCCGGGCAAAACCCGGGTTGGAAAGCATGCATCCTCCAACAACGTCGATTAAAAGGTTCGCCCACCCCTTCTTTTGGTGTATTTTTTAGCGGTGTGATGGCGAACGATCCCTTACCTACCAAAAAATTTTGAACTTTAAACGAACAAAATTCGGGTTTTTTATGGTTCTCAATCGGGTTGATCTTCTTCCCGATCTGGTTTTTAATTAGAGTCTTCCACTCTTTGAACTTCTTGAATGCCTCCCCTTTTTGCTTCATCATAAACACCAAGTCATTCTCGAGTAGTCATCAATCATCGACACAAAATACTTGTGCCCTCAATAGATTTCAACACGTGAGGGACCCCAACAATCCATATGAATGTAGTCAAGTGTCCCCTTCGTTCGATTAACACCCTTCTTTGGAAACTTGCTGCGTGAAGTTTCCCCCAACACGGTGTTCGCGAAAATCAAGTTTACGCACCTTATGCAAAAAAAAATCACGATTGGCATGATTCTCATCCCCGTTCTCCAATATGACCGGGGCCTCATATGCCCGGCTTAGTCATATCCTGGGTTCACCTCGGATGATGCAATATCAGCGAAATTTGCCACGATGGAACCTCCCCGGAACCCTGAGGTACCTCGTTTCAAAGCGCGGAACCACCTTCGAACCTTTCAAAATACGCATTACTCCCCCTTCACCTTTAAATGGAACCCCCACTATCAAATGTACTCGGGGATTGATTCTTGTCATCATGGAACATGCCTAACATCATTCAGGTGGAAGACCCCATCATGAGTCTAAACCTGATTGAGCTGATGCCCCCCCTTAGACGGCCTTGTTGGCCATGGTAACTTTGCCCCATCTATCTGCTCATAAGTGTTGAAATACTCCATTTCATGTTGGTTAGAACCGTCATGTATAGACTCTCCAACCGCCCAAAGGCGGCCGTCTCTAATCCAAACCGTGCATCGTCGAGACAGGCTCAATATGATGGTCGAGTGGGCCTTTCGTCTAGGGTTGTCCACTCCTTTATCATCCTCCGTATTTTTTGTTTTGAGCGGCCCCCAAAAAACCTTTTGGCTTGCGAGGTCGCATCTTGATCGCCATAAGCCAAAACTATTTCTCCGGTGAATTTGTCGACCTTCACGTTGGGGGCAAACATCTCGATTTACGGAAAAAACCCTCGCGGGGGAATTCAAAACCTCTAGTTCGAAAACCAAGGCTCTAGATACCGGTTTGTTATGACAAATAGGGCAATTGTGAATCGAGAAACAAAGAACGTAAATAGACACGGAATTCGTGGTTCCCACGTTTGTTGGCTACGTCCACGGGTAAAACGGAGAACAAATTGTATTAAAACTAGGTTTTCGGATACGAGATCATGTGCTCTACTCCAATATATATAGGCCCCATTAGCATTGGGCTAGGAAACATAATCTTATCCCGATTAGGAAACCTAATCATACAAATTCAAGCATCTAACATGTTTTTGTTTTAACTACCATATATAAGAATCGACAATTACCCTTTAAGTTTATTTAATAATTTTTTTTAATATTAAATATAACTTGGCATTATTTTAACCACAGGATCTTCTAATTTAATGACTAAGATTTTGTCTTAATTTAGAATTATTAATTAGTTAGCAATTGATCACAACCCGAATGAAACAATATACCATATAATGTATAAATAAATTCAAAAAAGTTTTTACTATATGAGATATATACATAAAAAAATTTAAAAAAAAGAAAGAGTTATTTATATCTCCCTCCTTCCTTAAATTTTCTCACATTTTTCCATTTCGATCCATCACTAAAATTTGTCACATTTCACTTTTTACTATTTTTTATTGTGGATATCATATTCCACTAACTCATTACAACTCCATTTTATTATAAAACTAATATATAAAAGTAGGACTCACTCTCCAAAGACTTTTTCAACTCATCTTGTTATTATCCTAGAGTGAAAGGGAAAGGGAATGTTATTAATTATCCTAAAGCAAAAGGGAAAGGGAATTAGAACTCCCCTATATATTAACCTAATTAATCTTGAAATACCTTCATTAACACAATTCATCATAATACATTTGAAGCAAAGCATCAATCACGTTGACAATCGGCTAGTAATAAAAACAATTCATATATTAAGATGTTGGCGAATTCCAACCGGTTGCTCACGTAGATCTGATTGGTTATTTGACGAAAGAGGAGATAAGAAGAGAGTATAGAAGAAGAAATTTTCTAAGGGTGGTGACGAGGAAACAAATAACATATTGCACTTAAAGAGGTGCCCTAGTTTTTGTTGGAAAGAAATCAAAGGAGATCAAATTAAGGGAGAATAAATTAAGGATAATTGTAATTGATTATGTGAATATTTTTACCGTAAATTAGGCTAGCAAACTAGGGTAAATCTTTACCTTAATTATTGTATTCCTAAGCCTATTTAAAGGCGTGTACACATTGGAGAACATAAGTTGAATGAGAATGATAATTCGACATGGCATCGAGTAAGGCTTAGAAAATCATCATAGCCCAAAAAATATCAGTTCTTCGGCCATTAAACAATGGCGGAGCGACGAGATCAAACCAAGAATAGATGATTCCAAGTTGAAGGTGAGCAAGAGTGTTACAGTTGCAATCGGCTCGAAGGAACGAATTATCCGATATGGGCTCGATTGATGAAAATCCGAATCGGAAGTAGAATGGTGCTCAAACACATCACCGCCAAACCACCACCACCAAAACAGGAGGCTGAATACTCGACGGGAGGAAATGGACTTGATCGTTTTCTCATGGATATTAGATACCATCGAACCTAATATCATGATCGACTTCGCCCATCACCAAAGCGCCCAAGCTTATGGGAAAGCTTGGCCGTGACTTCGAAAGCTCCTCCGATCCTACTGTTGTACGACCTAGAGGAGAAAGCGGACAAATAACAAAAGGAGAACAAGATCTCGAAACATATTGGCGACACTTACACGGGACATGGATAGATGTGGATCGATGCCAACATCAACCCGTCGATTCTGCTACAAGGGAATCGGGAAGTTCCGCGTATATTGGAACGCGCGATTGTTCAAGTTCGAACCGGCCTCCACCCACGATACAACCCGTTAAAACGAGACATACTCAAAGACACTCCTTGGCCCTCGCGGAGATCGCATACGAACGATCAAGAGGGAAGCCGCTCGGCTCAAACTTATGCGGCAACGACCACAGATCCAACCGGCGCAACCAACGATTCCACTACATCATCGGGCGGGATCGGTCTCGGTTTGCAGCCCGAAACCAGCACGGATGATAACTCCGCCTCTACGCCCGGAGCGACATCCGCCACCCACCGCCGCCCGTTCAAACAAGACAAATCGAAGCTTTGGTGTTCCCATTGTGGAAAACAAACATACAAAGATTCGTGCTTCTCTCGTCGGATTCTCGGAATGGTGGGACGAGAATCAAAAAGCCAAGGCAACATTGGCAATTGGGGTGAACGACGGCGGAGGGTTTATTTCCCGCAACCGGAGCGGGCAACCAGAGGAGCGCCGACGCTCCGGACGGCAAGGGCGCGGTCGGAGAAGTGGCATTCGCCGATTTTCAAAGAGGAGGCGGTGGGATTCATGGAGGCGGCGGAGTCATGGAGGTAAGTAAAGGATTAGGATTAAAAAATCCTAATCCTATTTTCCGAATGTTCATTTGAGTCCCAAAGTTCGGTTACCCCATGCTTTGCCTACATGTCCCTTGAAATCTGAAAATTATATTTTATCATATCGAATTGTCTTTATGTGCAAATTGTCTCACAAATTAATGTCTATTAGTCATGTGACTAAGAAGCTAAATTGTACTCTTTGATGCACCAAATTTTGTGTTTTACATGATATGAGGACGAGGAGGATAATTGGGTGTGGCACTAGCGTCAAGGCCTCTATTACGTGGACGAGATAGCTCACCAAGGTGGCGCCGCAATGCTTGCTCACGGATCGTTGCAGAGAAGCTTGGTTGTGCACGAAGAATGGGTTATCCATCTCGGAGTTATTTTAAATTGCTTTTTCCCAAATTTTCCAGTTTAAAGACATTTCTTGTGAGTCTTGTGTGTTGGCTAAAAATCTTAGGACAGTCCTTTTAAATCCAATGATACGCGTGTTAAAAATATTTTTCTCTAGTTCATGCTGATGTGTGGGCCCTGCTCTATTCGTGATCATGGCTTTAAATATTTTGGTTATTCGTTGATGATGCACTAGTATGTCTTGGTATATTTTTTGAGAAATAAATCTGAAGTTTTTGAGAAGTTTGTCATCTTTTTCAAAATGATACAAACACGGTTTCAAAACCGTCTCTATCCTTAGGTTTGATAATGGTAGATAATTTGTTAATGGGAATATGGAAACCTTTTTTAAAACACAAGGGTTGATTCATCAAACAACTTGCCTCTACACACCTGAACAAAATGGGGTATTTGAAAGGAAAAATTGGATTCTTCTTGAAATAACTCGGGCCTTATTTTTTGACTCAAACGTCCCAAAAACCTAGTCGGCACCTCAGCCGGTAACTCCAGGCGGAACCAACGAGAACAAGCTAGTGCCACCGCGAGCAGGTCATTCTGGTGTAGATGAGATCACCGCAATTGATGGTGATATTGGTCGGTATATTGACATACTTGGATTTTACATGGTTTTAGAGGGTGGTTTTATATGAATTTGAGCATATTTCGTCTATTATTAGGCGTGTTTATATCTACTTCTCTATTATGTTGGTATGTTGACCATTTTGTTAAGAATGTGTAGAAAAAAGTATAAAATATGTGGATGTGCAGCAGCCTTGGTTTGAGACAATATTTACTGGTGATTTTGAAGTCCAATCAGCCTCTAATAATTTTCAATCTCTTCGACTTCGAAAGAGCTTCAGCGTGGGTATCTCGCACGCCTCAGTCGGAGTTCGTAGAAGAAGTTATGGCCGTTATACGAACAACTTGTCCGGAAAATCTCATGCGGCCGGGTGGAATTATTAATTAATCTTGAGATATGAAAAGAAGAGTTGGGAGAGTATAATTGAAGAAGGTTGGTAGAGTTTGTACTCGAGAGAGAAAAAAAGTGTGGATGAAAAAAAAAGAAAAAGAAAAAAAAGAAAAGAAAGAAAAAAATTGTATATAGAGAATAATTTGAGGTCTTTGGAAGTTGGGAAGAAATTCGACAAAGTCTAGTTATTATCAAGAAGTGTTTTGAAAATGGTTGAAGTTAAAAGTTGATTGTTGTGATTTCTTGGGATTTTACATTTTGGGTTTCATCGGTTTAGCCAAATATTTTCTCACCTTACCAAATAGCCTACATTATAACCTAAATAAAATACCTTCCAGACTCTTGATTTATTGTCACACGAGGTAGAGGAGAGGTTAGACATTGAGCAAGTTTATGGTAAACCATGCATTTTTGCTTGAGTTGAGCTGACTACTTGATAACTTATACACTTTTGAGTGGGGTGAATAAACACACATAGCATGAATCCAAGGTGATATACGAGTTAGTAGTAAAAGTGCATTCGACAGCTTAACTTGATGGAATTTGTATTGTGATATGCTCCTTTATTTCGTCTTCTTTGAGGCGATGATGATGTCTAAAATCCCTTTAAATCCAAGTCTTCTTTTAGTTCTTTTTTTCTTCATTGCTCGAGGACTAGCAATTATGTAAGTTTGAGGGAGTTGGCATACTTGGACTTTACATGGTTTTAGAGGGTGGTTTTATATGAATTTGAGCATATTTCGTCCATTATTAGGCGTGTTTATATCTACTTCTCTATTATGTTGATATGTTGACCAATTTATTAAGAATGTGTCAGAAAAGGACGAATATGTGGATGTGCAGCAGCCTTGGTTTGAGACAATATTTACTTGAGCTTTTGAAGTTCAATCAGCCCCTAATACATATCAATCTCTTCGTCTTCAAAAGAGCTTCACATGGGTATCTCGCACGCCTCAATCGGAGTTTGGTAGAAGAAGTTATGGCCGTTATACGAACACTGCGTTGTCCAGAAAATCTCACGCGGCCGGGTGAATTATTACCCTATAGTTCCACCGGCCGGGTGGCATGTTAAGCTGCAGAGTCGAAACTTTCACCCGGTCGGGTGAATTTCCAGTGATTAATTCCACCGCCGGATCCGTCATTTTGGCGTGTTTTAGAGATGAAACGCAATTTTACGAAGAGGAAATAAAAAGGAAGAATTAGGTCAATTCTAGGCATTCTCGACAAGTGACAAAACAACGCCTCTCTTTGTGAAGAACTCTTGGAAGAAGATTGAAGATTCAAGTTTCAATTCCTCCACCAATTGCGATTCGCATCATGATTTCCATTGTTTTCCTTAGTTTAGACTTGTTTTCTTCCATGAATATAACCTTTTATGTAGAATTCTTGGGGAAGAATTTATTCATAGTTTTAATCCCAAATTGATTTCATTTTTTTCTAATCTTTTAATTGTTTTTTTTTC
>NC_062965.1:47301745-47358852 GCF_023119035.1 Salvia hispanica
GAGTGACTTGCAGCTCCACCTGTTCATCAAGACCATCCAAATCCTCTGTAGCAATAGACTTCACAGTAGAGTTAAGCATAGAATTTTCATCAAATACCACATTCTGACTGAGAATAATTCTATCCTCTGAAGATGACCAAATTCTGTACCCCTTAACTCCATCTCCATAACCAACAAATACTCTCTTCTTAGCTCTTGGCTCCAATTTACCTTCACTCACATGATAGTAAACAGTACTCCCAAAAACTCTCAACATAGAGTAATCTGCAGGTGAATCAGACCATACCTCGTACGGTGTCTTGCAGTCAATGCCAGTGTGAGGTCCACGGTTGATCAGATAACAAGCCGTGTTTACTGCCTCTGCCCAAAACTTCCTAGTCAAACCGGCTTGGAAGAGCATGCATCTTGCTCTCTCCAACAACGTCTGATTCATGCGTTCTGCCACACCATTCTGCTGTGGTGTATGTCTAACGGTGTGATGGCGAACGATCCCTTCACTCCTACAAAACTCATCGAACTCAAACGAACAAAATTCCAGACCGTTATCTGTTCTCAATCGCTTGATCTTCTTCCCAGTCTGGTTTTCAATTAGAGTCTTCCACTCTTTGAACTTCTTGAATGCCTCACCTTTATGCTTCATCATAAACACCCAAGTCATTCTCGAGTAGTCATCAATCATCGACACAAAATACTTGTGTCCTCCAATAGACTCAACACGTGAGGGACCCCAACAATCCATATGAATGTAGTCAAGTGTCCCCTTCGTTCGATTAACACCCTTCTTTGGAAACTTGCTGCGATGAAGCTTCCCCAACACACAGTGTTCGCAGAAATCAAGTTTCTGCACCTTATGGCCCGAAAAAAAATCACGATTCGACATGATTCTCATGCCACGTTCTCCCATATGACCGAGCCTCATATGCCACAGCTTGGTCATATCCTTGGTTGCAACCTCGGATGATGCAATATCAGCAGAATTTGCCACGATGGAACCTCTCAGAACATACAAGGTACCTCGTTTCAAAGCTGTCAGAACCACCTTCGAACCTTTCAAAATACGCATTACTCCACCTTCACCTTTGAAACTGAACCCCTTACTATCAAATGTACTCGGGGATATCAGATTCTTCGTCATCTGTGGAACATGCCTAACATCATTCAAGGTGCAGAAGACCCCATCATGAGTCCTAAACCTGATTGAGCCGATGCCAACCACCTTGCAGACAGCACTGTTGGCCATGGTAACGTTGCCCCCATCTATCTGCTCATAAGTGTTGAAATACTCCCTGTATTTCATGTTGGTTAGAGACTTCGTCATGTATAGACTCTCCAACTTCGCCCAAAGAGCAGCAGCCGTCTCCTGATCCGCAACTTCGATGATAACATCGTCAGACAGGCTCAATATGATGGTCGAGTGGGCCTTTCGTCTAGGGTTGTCCACTCCATATCATCCTCCGTAGCCTTCTTTGTTTTGAGCGGCTCCCACAAACCCTGCTGCTTCAGCAGAGATCGCATCTTGATCTGCCATAAACCAAAACTATTTCTCCCGGTGAATTTGTCAACCTTCACGTTCAGAGCAAACATCTCGATTTACCAGAAAAAACCCTCGCAGCGGAATTCAAAACCCTAGTTCGAAAACCAAGGCTCTAGATACCAGTTTGTTATGACAAATAGGGCAATTGTGAATCGAGAAACAAAAGAACGTAAATAGACACAGAATTTACGTGGTTCACCAACGTTGTGTTGGCTACGTCCACGGGTAAAAACGGAGAACAAATTGTATTATGACTGCGGTTTTCAGATACAGATCATGTGCTCTACTCCAATATATATAGGCACACATTAGACAGACTGGGCCTAGGAAACATAATCTTATCCCAATTAGGAAACCTAATCCTATACAAATTCAAGGCATACTAACATGTTTAGTTTTAACTACCATATATAAGAATCGACAATAATACCCTTTAAGTTTATTTAATAATTTTTTTTAATATTAAATATAACTTGGCATTATTTTAACCACCAGATCTTCTAATTTAATGACTAAGATTTTGTCTTAATTTAGAATTATTAATTAGTTAGCAATTGATCACAACCCGAATGAAACAATATACACATATAATGTATAAATAAATTCAAAAAAGTTTTTACTATATGAGATATATACATAAAAAAAATTTAAAAAAAAGAAAGAGTTATTTATAATACTCCCTCCTTCCCTTAAATTTTCTCACATTTTTCCATTTCAGTCCATCACATAAAATTTGTCACATTTCACTTTTTACTATTTTTTATTGTGGATATCATATTCCACTAACTCATTACAACTCACATTTTATTATAAAACTAATATATAAAAGTAGGACTCACTCTCCAATGACTTTTTCAACTCATCTTGTTATTATCCTAGAGTGAAAGGGAAAGGGAATGTTATTAATTATCCTAAAGCAAAAGGGAAAGGGGAATTAGAACTCCCCTATATATTAACCTTAATTAATCTTGAAATACCTTCATTAACACAATTCATCATAATACATTTGAAGCAAAGCATCAATCACGTTGACAATCGGCTAGTAATCAACACAATTCATATATTAAGATGTTGCGCGGAATTCCAACCGGTTGCTCACGTAGATCTGATTGGTTATTTGACGAAAGAGGAGATAAGAAGAGAGTATAGAAGAAGAAATTTTCTAAGGGTGGTGACGAGGGAAACAAATAACATATTGCACTTAAAGAGGTGCCCTAGTTTTTGTTGGAAAGAAATCAAAGGAGATCAAATTAAGGGAGAATAAATTAAGGATAATTGTAATTGATTATGTGAATATTTTTACCGTAAATTAGGCTAGCAAACTAGGGTAAATCTTTACCTTAATTATTGTATTCCTAAGCCTATTTAAAGGCGTGTAAACATTGGAGAACATAAGTTGAATGAGAATGATAATTCGACATGGCATCAGAGTAAGGCTTAGAAAATCATCATAGCCCAAAAAAATATACAGTTCTCTCGGCCATTAAACAATGGCAGACGACGAGATCAAACCAAGAATAGATGATTCCAAGTTGAAGGTGAGCAAGAGTGTTACAGTTGCAATCAGGCTCGAAGGAACGAATTATCCGATATGGGCCCGATTGATGAAAATCCAGATCGGAAGTAGAATGGTGCTCAAACACATCACCGCCAAACCACCACCACCAAAAACAGGGGAGGCTGAATACTCCGACTGGGAGGAAATGGACTTGATCGTTTTCTCATGGATATTAGATACCATCGAACCTAATATCATGATCGACTTCGCCCATCACCAAACTGCCCAAGCTTTGTGGGAAAGCTTGGCCGTGACTTTCGAAAGCTCCTCCGATCCCTACTTGTTGTACGACCTAGAGGAGAAAGCAGGACAAATAACAAAAGGAGAACAAGATCTCGAAACATATTGGCGACACTTACACGGGACATGGATAGATGTGGATCGATGCCAACATCAACCCGTCGACTGCTGCTACAAGGGAATCGGGAAGTTCCGACGGTATATTGGAACGCGGCGATTGTTCAAGTTCCGAACCGGCCTCCACCCACGATACAACCCGTTAAAACGAGACATACTCAAAGACACTCCTTGGCCCTCAGCGGAGATCGCATACGGAACGATCAAGAGGGAAGCCGCTCGGCTCAAACTTATGCCGGCAACGACCACAGATCCAACCGGCGCAACCAACGATTCCACTACATCATCGGGCGGGATCGGTCTCGGTTTTGCAGCCCGAAACCAGCAACGGATGATAACTCCGCCTCTACGCCCCGGAGCGACATCCGCCACCCACCGCCGCCCGTTCAAACAAGACAAATCGAAGCTTTGGTGTTCCCATTGTGGAAAACAGAAACATACAAAGGATTCGTGCTTCCTTCTCGTCGGATTCTCGGAATGGTGGGACGAGAATCAAAAAGCCAAGGCAACATTGGCAATTGGGGTGAACGACGGCGGAGGGGGTTTATTTCCAGCAACCGGAGCGGGCAACCAGGAGGTCGCCGACGCTCCTGGACGGCAAGGGGCAGCGGTCAGAGAAGTGGCATTCGCCGATTTTCAAAGAGGAGGCGGTGGGATTCATGGAGGCGGCGGGAGTCATGGAGGTAAGTAAAGGATTAGGATTAAAAAATCCTAATCCTATTTCCGAATGTTCATTTGAGTCCCAAAGTTCTGGTTACCCCATGCTTTGCCTACATGTCCCTTGAAATCTGAAAAATTATATTTTATCATATCGAATTGTCTTTATGTGCCGAAATTGTCTCACAAATTAATGTCTATTAGTCATGTGACTAAGAAGCTAAATTGTACTCTTTGATGCAACCAAATTTTTGTGTTTTACATGATATGAGGACGAGGAGGATAATTGGGTGTGGCACTAAGCGTCAAGGCCTCTATTACGTGGACGAGATAGCTCACCAAGGTGGCGCCGCAATGCTTGCTCACGGATCTGTTGACAGAGAAGCTTGGTTGTGGCACTGAAGAATGGGTTATCCATCTGCAGGTTATTTTAAATTGCTTTTTCCCAAATTTTCCAGTTTAAAGACATTTCTTGTGAGTCTTGTGTGTTGGCTAAAAATCTTAGACAGTCTTTTAAATCCAATGATACGCGTGTTAAAAATATTTTTTCTCTAGTTCATGCTGATGTGTGGGCCCTGCGCCTATTACTGGTGATCATGGCTTTAAATATTTTTGGTTATTCGTTGATGACTGCACTAGTATGTCTTGGGTATATTTTTTGAGAAATAAATCTGAAGTTTTTGAGAAGTTTGTCATCTTTTTTCAAAATGATACAAACACAGTTTCACAAAACCGTCTCTATCCTTAGGTTTGATAATGGTAGATAATTTGTTAATGGGAATATGGAAACCTTTTTTAAAACACAAGGGTTGATTCATCAAACAACTTGCCCCTACACACCTGAACAAAATGGGGTAGCTGAAAGGAAAAATTGGATTCTTCTTGAAATAACTCGGGCCTTATTTTTTGACTCAAACGTCCCAAAAACCTAGTCGGCACCTCAGCCAAGTAACTCCGAGGCGGAACCAACAGAACAAGCTAGTGCCACCGCCGAGCAGGTCACGTCCACTATAGAACCTCCTCAATCAACCACGTCACAATCTAATTCTCCTCCAGTGATATCCGAGGTAAATCCTAGACCCGATCATGAAAGTACAGTTACTGCTTCTGACGATTCTGGTGTAGATGAGATCACCGCAATTGATGGTGATATTGGTCGGTATATTGACATACTTGGATTTTACATGGTTTTAGAGGATGGTTTTATATGAATTTGAGCATATTTCGTCTATTATTAGGCGTGTTTATATCTACTTCTCTATTATGTTGGTATGTTGACCATTTTGTTAAGAATGTGTAGAAAAAAGTATAAAATATGTGGATGTGCAGCAGCCTTGGTTTGAGACAATATTTACTGGTGATTTTGAAGTCCAATCAGCCTCTAATAATTTTCAATCTCTTCGACTTCGAAAGAGCTTCGCGTGGGTATCTCGCACGCCTCAATCGGAGTTCGGTAGAAGAAGTTATGGCCGTTATACGAACACTGCGCTGTCCAGAAAATCTCATGCGGCCGGGTGGAATTATTAATTAATCTTGAGATATGAAAAGAAGAGTTGGGAGAGTATAATTGAAGAAGGTTGGTAGAGTTTGTACTCAGAGAGAAAAAAAAGTGTGGATGAAAAAAAAAAGAAAAAGAAAAAAAAGAAAAAGAGAAAAAAATTGTATATAGAGAATAATTTGAGGTCTTTGGAAGTTGGGAAGAAATTCGACAAAGTCTAGTTATTATCAAGAAGTGTTTTGAAAATGGTTGAAGTTAAAAGTTGATTGTTGTGATTTCTTGGGATTTTACATTTTGGGTTTCAGTCAGTTTAGCCAAATATTTCCTCACCTTACCAAATAGCCTACATTATAACCTAAATAAAATACCTTCCAGACTCTTGATTTATTGTCACACGAGGTAGAGGAGAGGTTAGACATTGAGCAAGTTTATGGTAAACCATGCATTTTTGCTTGAGTTGAGCGACTACTTGATAACTTATACACTTTTGAGTGGGGTGAATAAACACACATATATACATACGAGTGAAACATGAATCCAAGGTGATATATGAGTTAGTAGTAAAAGTGCATTCGACAGCTTAACTTGATGGAATTCGTATTGTGATATGCTCCTTTATTCCGTATTCTTTGAGACGATGATGATGTCTAAAATCCCTTTAAATCCAAGTCTTCTTTTAGTTCTTTTTTCTTCATTGCTCGAGGATAGCAATTATGTAAGTTTGGGGGAGTTGACATACTTGGATTTTACATGGTTTTAGAGGGTGGTTTTATATGAATTTGAGCATATTTCGTCCATTATTAGGCGTGTTTATATCTACTTCTCTATTATGTTGATATGTTGACCAATTTATTAAGAATGTGTCGAAAAAGGTACAGAATATGTGGATGTGCAGCAGCCTTGGTTTGAGACAATATTTACTGGAACTTTTGAAGTTCAATCAGCCCCTAATACATATCAATCTCTTCGTCTTCAAAAGAGCTTCACATGGGTATCTCGCACGCCTCAATCGGAGTTTGGTAGAAGAAGTTATGGCCGTTATACGAACACTGCGTTGTCCAGAAAATCTCACGCGGCCGGGTGAATTATTACCCTATAGTTCCACCTGGCCGGGTGGCATGCTTAAGCCTGCGAGAGTCCAGAAACTTTCACCCGGTCGGGTGAATTTCCAGTGGATTAATTCCACCCGGCCGGGTCCGTCATTTTGGCGTGTTTTAGAGATGAAACGCAATTTTCTGAAGAGGAAATAAAAAGGAAGAATTAGGTCAATTCTAGGCATTCTCGACAAGTGACAAAACACACGCTCTCTCTTTGTGAAGAACTCTTGGAAGAAGATTGAAGATTCAAGTTTCAATTCCTCCACCAATTGCGATTCGCATCATGATTTCCATTGTTTTCCTTAGTTTAGACTTGTTTTCTTCCATGAATATAACTTCTTTTATGTAGAATTCTTGGTGAAGATGCATTGATTCATAGTTTTAATCCAATTGATTTCATTTTTATCTAACTCTTTTAATTGTTTGGTTTATTCCTGTGCTGTTTCCTATCAATTGCTTGATCACCAATTGGTAGTGTTAGGGTTTCTTAGAGTAATCGGGAGATGAAATAATTAATCTTGAAATAGGAATAATTCACAGCTTTATTCAATAAAACTCGGGAGAGTTGAGATTCTGAGTGGGGTCATTAATCTAATCGATCTGTTAGGAGTTAAGTCTAAGAATTAGAAGGGGACTTCAATTGTTACACTTAATCTGCGGATTTCTCACCTTGGGAAATGGTTAAATTCATATATGTTACTGATTCAGCAATTCTAGGGACTTTAAATGGTAATTTATTTTCAATTAGGTTAGGCTATAAGTTTTGCATCGGATCATTGAATTTTGCATATTTCTTCATCTCTGTCTGCAACTTGCTTCTTTGTTCTCTTGTTTAAGTGTTTTATTTCAATCTCTGAATTTATATGCTTTCAGTAGTTGATAGTTTCAAAACCAAAATTGATCGTCTGGATAGTAGTCGAAATTGTTTCGTGGTACTTAGTTCTACATTTAATTGTCTCTGTGGGATACGATATACTCTTGCTTGCTATTTTCTACAATAACCCTGTACACTTGCAGGTATTATTTGCAATAACTATGTGGGATTGATGTATTGCTTCAGAAAATTTTTCAAAACAAGTTCGAAGGTAGGAAACATACACAAATCAACCAAACATTAATTGAAGCTACTGTCTCGTACATCACCTGGTACCAATGCTCTCACGGGGTTTTAGGAGTGTGATTTTCTCCCTTTTTCATTTTCCCTCTCACTCAAGTGTATAAGAGGTGATATAAACACTCAAATCAAGTAACATGTAATGCTTACAATAGGCTTGCTCGACGTCAAACATCTCCTCTGTTCTGATGTGAAAGTGAACTTAAGATCAAAAAGGTCTTTATTTGGGTTGTAATGTAGGCTCTTTGGATGGTAGGGTAAATTTAGGCTATAGTGACTAAAGAATATAATGAAACACACATCTCCAAAACAACCATTCGCCAAAATAATTCTCTATCAAAGCTTCCTCCGAACTTCCAAGACCCACTTATTCAAGAGCCCCATCACACTTTTCATTTAGTTACACTACTTATCTCTTTTTTTTTCTTTCTTTTTCTTCTAGACTTCGTCTAGTTTAACCTCCATTTTTTTTTGTTTTTTTTTATTTTTATATTTATTTTTTTATTATTTTTATATTTATTTTTTTATTATTTTTTTTATCATATCCCTTCCTATCTTTTGTACATTTTGCTTTTCTCCCCTCTTATAGGTTTTCATTTTAGAGAGTGGTTTAGAACATTTCTCTTCAACTATCAAACACATTTTTGGCTATGAAGGCTAACTAGGGATATTGTAAGTGTATGAGGATAATCAAAGAATGCCTAACTTCATCCCTTAAGTTCACATCCACTATATAGACTCGATATGACGAGGAGCAAGTTCTAGAAACAAAAGCGAGTACCCAATCAAATCACACATGAACAAAGTATGGCTCAAATCTCACCAGGATTAGCATTGACCAAGCAAACAAGCACTTCACTCGCAATTAAATCATGAATTGATCACGCAAGTCCCTAACCATACTAACCACAATTTTTAAGATAAAAACAATTATCATCATAAGCCATCAACCCCGTACTTAGCATCAATTATCTTACATTCATCCATATTCGAATTTGAGTCCCACATGCGGGACTTACACCAAATGACACCAAATAAAACAATAAAAAGAAAGCTAAAAATAGTCTCAAGAACACAAGTACACATCATTAGCAAGTGGAGAAAGGAGCAATCAATCCACATCAGAATCCCCCCCCTAAACTTATTCAAGACAGAGTATAGAATAAGTTTGAAGAGAAGTGGATGGTTGAGATGCCTCTATTCGGCCAGCGGCGGGAACCTCGTGTAGTACGCATGGTAAAAGGCCTGGCGCTCGGCATCACTAGTATCGAAACGAGTCTGCAGCTGTTGAAGCTGCTCTCCATAATGATCCAGCCGAGTACCAAAGTTGTCAAGTCGGGTGTCACACTGGGCCCCTCCATGCCATGGCGTCCGCGTTCCACTGCTGCGCCTGGATCCACCGGGCCTCCTGTTGGTCTTGGTTCACCTGAAGTGATCTAACTCCTGCCGCAATTTTCGCCAAGTAACTGTCCTTGGATGGCCTCCCTCGTGGTCGGCTCCTCTTGGCCCGGCTGCCCTGGCCTTCTTCATACTCCGTGGCGGGCTCTTCGTCATCCTCGTTCATAGTTGCTGGAGTAGTCTCTGTCTGCATGGGCTCCTCGGGGATATGCGGTTGCGGAAGATAGTCGGGGTTGACATAATTCGGCACGGCATCAGCGGCTCCTTCCCCTTGAGGGTGGTCATTCTCGATCTTCTCCAAGTGGTCTGAAGTATCCATCTTCCAATTGGTCTTGTAGCCCCATCCGCCGACCGCGAAAGTTGTGGGTCGGGGAACCTAATGCACGTGTTTGGGTCAATTCTGAAGTACCCTGCGCCCCATCTATCAACCAGAATGATGTTGGACCTCTTAAGTGTGTCCCAGTCCAATATCATGGGACCGGGATCTGGGGTTCTTCCCCCAAAGCTTACTCCAAATTTGAAGGCCAAAGCTGCTACAATTCCGCCGCAACACAGCTTGCCGCCCTGTTTCTTTGACTGCCTCTCCAGGTTTTTGATTATATAATGGCTGATGTTGATCCTCCTTCGTTTGAGCATTCCCCACAATACAAATAGTATTCCATGGACATGTTGCCTGTTTCTGTGTGCGCTAAAGGGAAGTAGACCAGGGCCTTTGCCATGTACCGAATGACAGAATAATCTGATTGTGTTAATCTTGGCTCTGGATGGGGTGAACACCGCTTCGCTGCTGATCAAGCTCCAGAACTCGTTTCTATTATAATCCTCAGACTAGGGATCCTTGAGAATGTCTTCCTCACCTTCTTCCATCAGTTGGAAAAGTTCATTGAACTCTTCGACAGAAATTGTGTGTTCTTCGTTAACGAGGAGGAAGGACATTGACTTGATGTTCCTCCCCGAGTACTCCACTGTGAGGGTAGTGAAGAACTCCACCGTGAGGGCCTTGTAGGACCCGAGCTTCAAGGAGAACAAATGTTGAAGGTGTCCAGCTTGGACAAGGACATCCCAGGATTGCTGGATTCCGAGCCCGTTGAGAGTGCCCCAATTTGGATATCCGGACGGTAGGTTGTCTAGTGCTGCCAAAGCCTCCCATTTTCTGTTTTCCCCTTTCGAAGAGTGACGCCAACCTTCTGTTGTTTGAGAGTCTTTGGGGCCATTCGGAGTAGGTACCTAGAATAAAAATGTTAGTAGCTCCCCCAAACTCAAGTCACAATCAAAAGTGTAGGAAGATAGACTCAATTCTAACATCCTCAATATCAATCACAACATATAGGGCACACAAGCAATCTAGCTAGAAATTAGAAAGATAAACTCGATTTCTAAAATCTATAAACTTGACTAAAGTAGGGAGATAGACTCAATCCCTATGCCCATTGTTCACCAAAATCCTTGTAGGGAGATAGACTCAATCCCTAAACTCACAAAAATCATCAATTTCACCCCCCATCATGTAGTCAATGCTCAATCAACAAATCCAACAACATTATTCTCACAACTAAAGAATAGCAACAATTTTCATGCCCAACCTCAACTTCAACTCAAGCAAGACAATGTAGTCTCTCCACTCAACAATGCATACTTAATGGCTTCACCACAAGCAAAATTCATACCAAAACCCATACAATTTCACAAATTAAGCACAAGACTATCATCAATTCAACTTGTAAAGGCTATAAACTTGATACCCATCACACATTGCACATCATATCCATGGATAGAGAGGATTAGAGGTGAAGAACATACATTTGTTGCTTATAGTGAGAGAATTTCAAAATTTAGGGCTCTTTCCTGAGTTTGTGAGCACAACTCCTCCAAATACACACATTATCGGACCAAAACATTCTAGCAAGTGGGAATTGAAGATGGGTGGATGGAATTTGTGTTGGGTGTGAAATTTGAGTGAATTTGTGTGTGTAAAGTGAAGAAATTCGAGGGAGGGGGGGAGACGGGTGAGAGAGGCGGGTAAGAGTGGAAAACAAAACACATGTACCTGCTTTATACATAGGGCACGCGTCGACGGACCGGCTGGGTGGATATTTTCAGCTGGAAATTCACCCGGTCGGGTGGAGGAAATTTTATGCTCACTGGACACTCGACGTTGTTTGGCTCAGACCCGGCCGGGTGAACTCTTTCGACCCCTCTCTGGAACATTCCTTCACAACTTGGACGACCCGGTCGGGTGGAATTTTTTTTTTGGCAGTAAACTCACCCGGCCGGGTGAGCCTTTCTAGGCAGATTTTTTTATTCTCATTCCGAGTTTACACTCCCTTTTAACTAGTGTTTACAACTCAATCCTACAAAACGTCAGTTTCGAAGCAAAACCAACTCCACATTCCAATGAGATACTTGAGAAAAAACAAAGAGACTAAAGGTACAAGAACCAAAAGAATGAAGGAAAAACAAACACACCCAAAAATAAACGAAAGAAAAGTCACACAAAAAGCGATAAAGTTACCTACTAGGGGTTGCTTCCCCTAAAGCGCTTTTGGTTAAAGTCGTTAGCTCGACATCTCCATAGTGCGTCACTTCACCTCCAAACAGAGCCGGAACACCTCTTCCTTTTGCTCCATAGAGTGGAACTTCTTCACATTCTGACCATTGGTCGTGAACACTCGTCCATCATCAGCTTCGAGCTCCAAAGCTCCATTCTTCATTACCGTTTTGACTTTGAAGGGGCCGGACCACCTTGACTTGAGCTTTCCGAGGAAGAGTTTTAGACGTGCATTTAACAGTAGCACCAAATCTCCGGAGAAAAACTCCATCTTCTCTATCATCTTGTCATGGTACGTCTTAAGGTGCTCCTTGTAGATTGCCGAGTTCTCAAACGCCTCATTCTTAAACTCATCAAGCAAGTTCAGATAGGCTTGCCTATAGTAGTCAGCATTCAACTGCTTCACCGCCCAATATGATTTGTGCTCAAGCTCCACGGGAAGATGGCAAGATTTCTCAAACACCAACTGATAAGGTAACATGCTGATCGGCGTTTTATAAGCCGTTCTATATGCCCAAAGTGCATCATCGAGCTTCAAAGCCCAATCCTGTTGGCATTCACCGTCTTCTCCAAGATGCCTTTGATTTCTCGATTGGCCAATTCAGTTTGACCATTGGCTTGAGGATGATAAGGGGAAGTGATTCGATGCTTGACACCATATTTTCTCAACACAACTTCCAGCCACTTGTTCTTGAAATGAGACCCCCCATCACTAAGCAAGGCTCTCGGCATCCCGAACCTCGTGAAAATGTTCTTTTTCACAAAGTTGATCACCACCTTGGAGGAATTGACCAGAGTAGGGATTGCCTCGACCCAACGGGAGACATAGTCAATCGCCAATAGGATGTATTGATGGCCGGAGAATGGCGGGAAGGGACCCATGAAGTCGATCCCACATACATCGAAAAGCTCTATCTCCATAATAGTAGTCATCGGCATTTCCTTCTTCTTAGAGATACCCCCCGTCCTCTGGCATTCATTGCAGTGGAGAACAAACTTCTGACAGTCTCCATAAATGCTTGGCCAATAAAATCCACACTGGAGCACCTTCATCGCCGTCCGGTTTGCTCCAAAATGACCTCCGGTGGGGCTTGAATGGCAGTTACTGATCACAGCTTCCCATTGTTCATCGGGGGTACACCTTCTAATGACCATGTCTGCACACCTTCTGAATAGGAGCGGCTCATCCCAAAAATAAAATTTAATATCATGAAAGAACTTCCTCGTTTGATACTTGTTGAGGCCTTCTGGGACCACCTTGGCTACTAGGAAATTCACGATGTCCGCATACCATGGCGACGAGCTTTGAGCATAGAAGAGGTGCTCATCGGGGAACTCCTCATTTATCGGCTTCTTCAAATTCTCTCCTTCGAAGCAGTGCTCTAATCTAGACAAGTGGTCGGCTACCACATTCTCACACCCCTTTCGATCCCGGATCTCCAAGTCGAATTCTTGTAGCAAAAGAACCCAACGAATCAGTCGAGGCTTGGCATCCACCTTAGAAAACAAGTAGCGGATGGCGGCATGATCAGTGAACACAATAGTTTTCGCTCCAATGAGGTATGGGCAAAATTTGTCGAAAGAATACACCACAGCCAGCATCTCCTTCTCTATGGTGGTATAATTCGCCTGAGCTGGATCTAGAGTCCGGCTTGCGTAATAAATCACTCTCAACACCTTATCTCTTTTCTGCCCTAATGACGAGCCCACAGCCACATCACTGGCGTCGCACATGATCTCGAAACGTTGAGACCAGTCTGGAGCTATAAGCATGGGGGCACTCACCAACGCCTTCTTCAGAATTTCGAAGGCTTGTAAACACTCTGCGGAGAAATGGAACTTGACATTCTTGGCTAGCAGGCTGGACAGAGGGCGAGCTATCTGAGAGAATTCCTTAATGAATCGCCTATAAAATCCCGCGTGCCCCAAGAAGCTCCTCACAGCTTTCTCATTAGACGGTGGTGGCATTTGCTCAATCGCCGCTATCTTGGCTCTATCAACTTCTAGACCTGCAGCGGATATTTTGTGCCCAAGCACAATACCATCACGTACCATGAAGTGGCACTTCTCCCAGATGAGCACTAAGTTGGTCTCCTCGCATCTTTGCAATACTCTCGTCAGATTATCCAAGCACTGATCATAAGAAGACCCGAAGACCAAGAAGTCATCCATGAACACTTCCATAATATCTTCCACCATGTCATGAAAGATAGACGTCATACATCTCTGAAATGTGGTCGGGGCGTTGCAAAGCCCAAAAGACATCTTTCGGAAGGTATAGACACCGTACGGACAAATTAAGGCCGACTTGTACTGGTCCTCTAGGGCGATCAAGATCTGATTGTATCCAGAATATCCATCTAGGAAGCAGTAGTACTCATACCCCCCAATCAGTCAAGCATCTGATCAATAAACGGGAGAGGGAAATGGTCCTTCCTCGTGGCTGCATTAAGTGTCCTATAGTCTATGCAAACTCGCCACCCGGTCACCAATCTTGTGGCTATCATCTCATCATTGCCACCTTGTATAACAGTCATCACTGTCAGATATCGCGTATATGATTCCGGCTTTCAACCACTTCAATACCTCCTTTCTGACCACCTCTTGCATTATCGGATTTAGCCTCATTTGATTATGTGCCTTAAGCTTGGATCCTTCCTCCAATAAAATTATGTGCATGCAAACAATAGGGTTGATTCCTTTGAGGTCCGAGATGGACTACCCTATAGCTCCCTTATGCTTCCTAAGCACGCGCAACAGCTTATCGAGTTCAATAGGAGTAAGTGATGAAGAGACAATTACCGGATACGTCTCATTCTCTCCTAGAAAGGCATACTTGAGGTGTGAAGGCAACGGCTTAAGTTCCTCCTTCTTCTCTTCTTTCTCTTCTTCCTCCGCCGGATCTTTGAGTGATAGAAATTTGTTGTTCCTTCTTGGAATCTCTACACCAAAATCAAGGGCTCCCACAAAATGAAGTAGCTCCTCAGTGAACTCGGGCGCTTGCAGATAGTCTGAAGCTAGCATAGACTGTGATAGGCATTACTCCAATCTGTCCTGACACGAGATAACATGGGCTACTCATCACACGCAATCATCAATCACCTCGATCATTTTGCACTGCTTGAACCTCCAAGCATCCTCATCATCATATCTCAGCATTGCGTCATAAATGGAGAATGTGATGCTCTCCTCATTCAATCGAAGAGTGAGTTCTCCCTTGTGGACATCAATAAGTGTTCTCCCTGTAGCTAAGAAAGGTCAACCAAGGATAAGTGGGACGTGCTTATCTTCTTCCATATCTAGAACCACA
The DNA here is from genome assembly GCF_023119035.1 of Salvia hispanica. Classification (NCBI taxonomy): domain Eukaryota; kingdom Viridiplantae; phylum Streptophyta; class Magnoliopsida; order Lamiales; family Lamiaceae; genus Salvia; species Salvia hispanica. The sequence continues at coordinate 47,316,817 of NC_062965.1, forward strand.
AAGTCGGCTGGAAAAATAAATTCCCCGACCTTGACTAGGATGTCTTCAACAATCCCTTTCAGGTACGGCACTGTTCTGTCCGCCATCTGCAGTGAAATAGTAGTGGGCTTGAGCACTCCAATCTTCAACTTCTGAAAGAAAGAATACGGCATCAGACAGATGCTTGCACCCATATCACATAGAGCTCTTCCCTCTTGACAATCTCCTACTATGCAGGATATGGTAAAACTCCCGGGATCCTTCAACTTAGCCGGCAGCTTCTTCTGAATAATGGCGCTGCAGCTCTCAATCAGATTAATCGTCTCATAGTCCATCCATCTTCTCTTGTTGGAGACCACATCCTTTAGAAACTTAGCACAACTGGGCATCTGCTTAATGACTCCACCAGTGGGATGTTGATCTGCACCTTTCTGAATATATCCAAGAACCTCGAAAATTGTGCATCTGTCTTCTTCTTCTGCACCCGTTGAGGATAAGGAATCCTCACTTCAGTAGGAGTGTGAGCTGCAGGTGGTGTAGGTGGAGCTGGAAATGCGTTCTCCTTAGGTGGAGTGGTGACCTGAATCGTCCCCGTTTCATCTTCCTCAACTAATCCCTCCTCTTCAATAAACTTCTCTGGTACTTTCCCTTCATTTCCTGAGGGCATTGAGGGTCCCTCATAGCTCGTCCCACTCCGCAAGTTTATAGCTTTGCAGTCCTTGGGATTGACAATGGTGGTAAAAGGGAATTTTCCTGGTTGAGTAAGAGTACTCACAGTCTGGGAAATCTGGCTAATCTGAACATCAATGTTCTTCAAATGAGTGGCCATTCCGTGTACATCCGTCTCGACCTTCTCCATCCTCTGATTGTTCTGCTCCATGACCTTATTAGATTGTAGCATGAAGGACTTGAGTATATCCTTTGTGGTCATCTTCTTTGGGTCGTTCACCATCCCATCAGAAACTGTGAATCCCGGAGGAGGCTGCAGAGCATTATTGGGGTTCCCATAAGAGAGATTGGGATGCCCCTTGTTCCCATACTGGTTGTATCTTGCACATAATTCGCATCCTCCATATTTCTTTGGGGCTCTTGAGACGGTTGCCCCATCGCCATGCAGTCGAACTTCATGGTTAAGGTATCCAGCTTGTCAGATAAGGTGCTCATTGTATCATGATCCGTGGTAGAAGCCACCCTATGCACCTTACTTCTTTCGTTGCTCCATCCTTCATCACTGGATGCAAGCTCTTCAATCACCTCCATCGCCTCCTCCTCTCATTTCATGAGAAGATTACCTTCCGCGCTAAGATTTAACTCCTGTTGTGCTTCAGGTATACATCCATTGAAGAATGTAATGACTTGCACTGTTGGGGACAGACCATGATTGGGACACCTCTTCAGCAAGGCTTTGAATCTCCCCCATGCATCTCTGATAGTCTCCGCAGGAATCATCTGAAAGGCGAAAACTCTTGAAAGCCATGAATGTAATAGGATATAGAGTCGGACGTAATTAAGTCCCTTTCCGGGTTTTCTATGTGGTTCTTTCCCGGATCGCAAAAGAGAGTCGAACCACCCTAGGGTCCTTAGTATAAATAGAGACTTAATTTGTATGACTTATTCCTTTAAGAAATATTAATTAAGCTCTATTTTTAATTCTCTTGTGTCCTCACTGAACCAAGTTGATCGACGCTGCTGGACTCACATTTGTTAGCAGAATATGATAAAGGTGGCTTCCTCTTTCTTGAGTGATAGAGTAATATAAACTCTTTTCAAGCAGAAATTCCTTATCTGCTTCCTCATTTATATCCATTTCTTGTTTGTTCTCGCCCTTCAATCTGTTTTTGACTCATTTCTATTAGTTGGAAGCGTGGCTTCCTCTTTTCTCTAGTACAAGATGCTTTTTTTGTATTACTAAAAATGAAATTAACTACAACTCAACGTCGGCTGATTGTTCAATTATTTTTATGATGAATTAGTTAAAGAGAAGAGTAAAAGAAGGGAATAAGCCAGTCTTGGTGGTGTAATCGGTTATCACGCTAGTCTCACACACTGGAGGTCCCCGGTTGGAGGCTTAGACGTTTTTTTTTTGGTTTTATAACTTTCATTCAAACTACTGTTGATAACTTGGTAGAGCCCCGATTCAATCCCGGGTCAGGCATTTTCACTTTCATTTATTTTTCTTCTCCTTTTCTTTGCATTATTGGTAGAGTTTCACTGGTTTTTAGTAATTAGTTTAATTTAGCTATAACTTAGTTGAAAAATAGGTTAAAGTATGAACTTATGAAGACATTTAATTTGTTATAGGAAATTAGGAATTATATGATCAGATAGAATTAACCCTAAATTGATTTGAATTTGTTTACTATACATACTTGTTGGTAGTAACTAGTAAACAATTTGATGCAGAAACGTATGAGAATGACTGAACTGGTAGATAAAGAACTCAAACTAATTGAGAATTTCGGAGTATAAAAACTCAATGCAAAATTATATATTCAAAGTCTGTCTAATAAGTTCAACAATGAGGCCTTTATATAGGCAAAGAGAAATCCTAAACTTATAGAAAATAAAACTAGAAGGAAAATAACTATAAGGAAAATAAGCAAAATAGTAAAACCTAATTTGTAAAAGAAAAAATAATTACTTCTAATATTTTTCCATCTACTAATTATATTAACTAGGAAATAAATAAAAAACCAAAAATATAACTCTTCCAATACTGCATCATACTCCCCTCCTTGAAAAGGACTTGTCCTTGAGTCCGTCCTTGAGTCTGCTTTATTGAAATAACATCTTAACCCATTCAAAATTTCTCCAACTACAAACCGATCATCGTATGCACCAAGCCCCTTGAGCTTATCATCTTCCAACTCCATATACCAGGCGGGGATACGATGGATCAACCAAATCTGCCTTAAAATGCACCAATCACGGATGTTTTCAAGCCATCTTTGCCATTCAACAACATATTGTTTGGGTACAATCCGGAACTCTAGATGTGCATCACCAATGGCAGCATTCAGACCATGTTCTGCCATGCCATTGCAGTTCACATACCACTGCAGCTTTACAAAGTACTAGTGTTACCACCTGTGCTATGCACGGACCAAATAAGTTTCAAAAAATAAGAGGAATTAAATCAAATTAAAAAGTATATAGAAGAAAATGTAAAAATTATGGCAAATCAAGAATAGAAACTATTTAAACTTTGTATTCATAAGATTATAAAGATTTAAAAAACATACTTCTACTTCTACATCTATCAATTTATCAATCCACTATAACGAAAGGACATGAGGGAAAAAATATAAATAGAATCGGATATACAAACAAACGATTGAGAAATACTAACATATAAAATTGAGATATAGTTCACAATTTTTATTGAAAAATTCACATAATCACAATTAACATAAATAATTATGAATCCCCGTAAAAAGCCATACTTGATATTGTTCTTAAATAACTTAACAAAGAGAATGTGTCAAATGTTATGTATGATTCATTTAATTGAGATACGCATTTTTTTCTCAAAACTGTAATGCAGAAAAAATGATACTAACGTGCTCCAACTTAACAAAGAGAGACACCACGGTTATGTAAACGATTACACTATTAAATAATTTAATACAATAAATTTATTATTATATTTTTAATGTTAGATTAGTAACTTAACATTCTCAATTAATCAACTAAAATGAGGAAAATGTTATTTGCTTGAAAACCCTCCATTATGATAGTTGGCATGTTTCCCTTGGGAATGTTTGAGTCATGTAAACATTTTATAAAATGAATTTTGAATTGTAAAGTAAAAATTATAAGTTTATATAAATATCATAAATTTGTAATGGTTATGCTAATTACTCTCTCGTCCATGAAAAGTATGAATTATAATTTTTTTAGTCCGTCTATGATAAGTATGAATTTTCTAGTTTTGAAAACTCATTTCTCTTTAATAATGAGACTCATTCTTCATTAACAGTACTTTAAAAAAAATCGATCTTTCTCTTACTTTTCCAGTTATGTATTAAACCAGTGCCAAATCAAATGTTTATACTCTATAGGGACGAGGGATGAAGTATTTATAATAAACATCATCCGAATATTACAATAAAATAAAATAAAAACAATTTTATAGTAATAGTAATAAAGAATACTAAATTACATTTATAACTTAATAATTAATATCATACTTACTTACTAACTATCCTACGTGCGCATGTAAACAATCACAAAATGATAACAGTAGAATCTGAAAATAAAAAGTTTTTTGGTAATGCAAAGCGTTAATTAGCATTAATATTGGTGATAAATATATTTATGTACAATGAGTAACGTTTCCATTTTCAAATGTATGATTATATTATCGGCTTTCTCCCTATTTAGTTTCCCACATCAAGTTCTAATATATAAATCAAAATTTGAAAAGAAAAGATTTTGTGAAAAATAATTGGAAGTGGAAGGTTTTCAAGAAAAATTAACTATTGGAATACAAAACTTTAAACATTAAAATTAATACTTAGTTTTAATTCATATATTTCATAATTAATTAAATTCTACTCCTTATGTTCTAGCACACATTAATGTCATTAATATTTTATACTACCTCTTTCAATTTTTATTGCTCTCTAACAATCACAACTTCATACGCACACTCAACAATGAAGAATTTGATCGAAATTCTTCGTTCGCCCACAAATATCATAGATCGGCGACAAACATCACATGTTATTAAGAGTAAAAACTCAACTAATATAAAAGAAATGGAGTTTATAAATTTTTATAAACTTGCTTATACATAACATTAAGAGTGGTATTTTTAATACTTAATGTGTGATATAATATGTATGTTTAAAGCATTATATTTTTGGTAACCTTGTCATATCTATTTAATTTTATTTGATATTTTGCACAAAGAGTACAATTACAACACAAATTATTTTGTTATATTATTCGATGAGTACCATCTCCCAAATAATATCATTTTGTTATTTATTTGAAAGAATTTCATTTTAAAAATGCATATGCAAAGTCTAATAAATGAAGTTTTGAAATTGAACCTATAAATTATGACATAGTAACAAAGCAAAACACCCAAATTAAACTCTATTTACCATTAAACTTTAAATATAAAAAATAGAGTACATTTAAAGCTTAATAAAGCCCAAATATTACTCCCTCCGTCCACAAAAAATAGATCACCTTTGTCATTTTGAGACGTCCACAAAAAATAGCACCATTTCTAAAAATGGAAAGTTTATCTCTCATACATTTTCCACTTTTTCTTCCCTCTCTTGTACTTTACTCACTTTTTCTCCCTATCTCTCTTACTTTTTGTACTTTTTCTCCTCTCTCTTGTACTTTACTCACTTTTTCTCCCTATCTCTCTTACTTTTTGTACTTTTTCTCCTCTCTTACTTTACCAATTCTACATTAAAACTCGTGTCATACACAAAGTGATCTATTTTTTATGGACGGAAATAAATCCTTAAAGCCCTAAATAAAGCCCAAATACTAACATAAATTAATAAATTCTCAAACCCTAAAAGTGGCGCCCCATCTCTCTCTCCTCTCTATCTTTCCCGCTTGCCCCGCATCTCTCTGTTTTATCTCCCTAATCGGCGCCGACACGCCATCGCCGTGCCTCGCCATTTCTTCAGCGAGCTTCACGCCCGCCCGCCCGCCGCCGCCCACTGCTATCGGCGCCGACACGACCACAACGCCCGCCCCGCCCTACCTCACCAGCTAGTCCGCGAGCTTCATGCCCGCCTGCTGACCTCGGTCAAACGCTCGCCGCCGTCCACTGCTCTCTCTTCTTCTCTCTCAAATCGGCGGCCTCCACAACCACCGCTCTGCCTCACCAGTTCTCGATCAGCCACCCACCACCCTGCCTCATCAATTCTTCCAGCTCTACTGCCAGTTCTGCCACCGTCAAATCGCATCGACAAATCGCACCGACGGCGATGCGGAGAGGATTCCGGTGACTGCATAGCCGGCGTCGCTGGCTCTCTTTTTTCTTCCTCTCATTTTTCTTCTTCTCACCTTCTCTCTCTCATCTGCAATCAAAAATCACAAAATCAATCCACAGCAATAGTTCTCAAAATTGCAGATTCAACTAATGATTTATCAATATATGTTTAATCTCTACAAGAAGCCACCATTTAATTGCACCAATTTTTTATCCAATAATATTTCTTATTATTTTGTCAATGAATGATTTTCCCGACCAAACAACTTTTTAATGGCATTTTTGTTAATTTCTCAACTGCCCCTTTAGTTATAGATTCCACCACTTCTTAGCTTCTCGAACAAATTTTAAGGAGCATCTCATTATTTTTACCACTTCTATAATGTCCCTTTGCTTTTAAAACTTGGAAACGTGGCATTCCTTCTAATTCTTCACCACCACCGCTATTTATTTTCCCATCAAAACTAAATGTTGTCTCCCAACTCCAAGATTTGTTGGCTGCTGCCTGTGGCCTAACGTAATTAATGAGCATAAAACACTTGCATGAAATCCAACTTATGAGCTCTCTTAATTTTATAAAAATGAAATGAGTGCGTCGACGCGCAGTGCTCAAACAACGAACTGCACGAACGGTAAACTGAGTCGTAGAAGAGACAAAGCAGGTCTGAACAATCCTCCTCTGCATCGTCATCAATGGCAAAGCCGCCGCCGTCGACTTTTAAAAACTGCCCATTGTAAAGATATTTCAAACAAATAATTTTCAAAGAATCAGCAGCTGGCCCAAATGCATCAGCCGCAGCTGCGTCAATCATTCCTTGCAATAGCTTGACCGAGAGCTCTTCCCGCAATCCGCAATTCTCGATCAACGCGTTCATCCCTTTAGCCCCAAAAGGGTAAGACCCACACGAGAATTTATGCAGATTTTTGCAATTTGGGGAAAAAATCGACATCACTTCATTGGTGAGCTCGCGGTAGTCGCAGAGCTTAGAATCAGCGCCTCGACATCGCCGATGCTGACGGATCTGTGGTCGCATTTAAGCGCGAGCTTCGTGACAGATTCGAAGCGGGGGAAGGCTGTGGAGAGCTCCTCATCGTCATCGACAACATCGTCAAATTTCACGGACGGGGGCGGGTATTTCCTTAACCCATATAATGCAGAGTTCACCGCATTATGCTCATTAGTCTCTGCGATCTCTTGAATCTCCAAGGATGTATCAGTAAGCTCAATTAAACACTCCCACTCACACGGTTCCCTCCTCTTCTTCTTCTTCTTCTTTTTCTTCTCTATAACCCAATATATTTCCCGGTTAGTCTTTTGTGATTTTATAGAAACGTCAGCAAGACTCACGCGGCTCAGCCCATTCCATCCTCGTTTTCTTGACTGTATAGAATCCTCAGATCCCGTGATGAACCTCGCCTAAATGCATCAGAATTCAGAACCAACAGTCGTGCACTTATTACCTTTCAATAAATCCACATCTTCAGAAAAATCAACAACCTCAATGTCTGTGACCTCTCTTTGCGGCATAGCCACAATTTCCTCCAACTCCTCATCGTCATTGATGGCAACATCCTCAACTTCGGCAGCGTCGTCAAATTTCACGGAAGGAGGTGGAGATTTGCTCACCAATCCAGGGAGCTCATAGAATATATCCTCAGCTTATCATACATCGGCATTGACAATATATCTCCGTCATCAGTGACGGATCCAGAAATTTAAACAAGCCGGTGCTAAAATATTACTCGCTCCACCCCCTATTAATTGTCCACTTTGGTTTCGACACAGATTTTAAGAAATATAAAGGAAAGTGGATTAAAAAATTAGTGAAATATGAGTCTCACTTTTATTTATTAGTTTTATAATAAAAAGTGAATGAAATAAGTTAGTGAATGCGGGACCTACTTATCATTTATGGTAAAGTGAAAGTGGACAATTAACGAGGGAGACGGACGAAAATGACAAAAGTGAACAATTAATGGAGGACGTGGGGAGTATCAAAATATTAATACTTATAAAGTATTCCACTTTACATATAAAATCTTTACAAAATTAAAACAAACCACAATATAATATTTCCTCATATGACACCATCCCAAAACTTTAGGACACGTTTTGGTAACAACAAAATTTTTAATATTATCATTCAATGTAAAATTATAAAATTTATAATTTATTTTATTGTATTTATTTAGTGAAAAATTTTCTCTCCAAGGATCGTCATTAATATTCAACATAAGGCAATTTATATAACAAATAGAAAATGAAAGAAAATGCCACCTAATAATACACGTAATAAATACATAAATTGATGTTATGAATTATTAAATTAACGCACAGATATATGGATTGGAATTTAGAAATGAGTGCTGATAAACAACTAAATTTGTACAACCAAAATAAGGCTATATTAATAATTTGATGTATTAATTATATATTTAATAATAAATATAGTAAGTGAACAAGTTAAAAAGACTTTTTAGCATTTAACCTCATTTTTTATTTTTATATTTAAATTTCCTTCCTATTTTTTTAAAAATTTGAATAAAAGTATGCACTAATTACATTTATAGTTCTTAAAAATTAAAAAAATTATACACAAATCATAAATATATGACCACAATATTATACATTTTCCATGTACTATATATGCATACATATACTTTAATTAAATGCATAAATAAACCTATTTTTTTTTCAAATAAACTAGTTTTTGGTTGTACAAAATTTGGTCACATAGATTTGTTGTTTAGGAATTGGTAGTATAAAACTGTAGCAATTAATGAAAAAAAAGAAATAAATAAATGGCTTAGAGTTAGAGAACTGTAGACGCCTAGTCTATTAAATATTATTGGGCTCTGGGCCTTTTAGTTTTTTATTACTCCCTCCGTCCCGGCTAAGATGACACATTGCTTAGCCGGCACGGGATTTTAGGAGTTTTTGGTTAAAGTGTTTAATTGGACAGAGAGAAGGTGAATGTAAGTATTAAAATAGAGAGATAAAGAAAGATGGATATTTTAATAAGAGTGAGAAAAAGGGGTTGAGTGTATTAATTGGAGAGAGAAAGTTACCAAAAAAGGAAATGTGTCATCTTAGTTGGGACAAACTAAAAAGGAAAACGTGTCATCTTAAGCGGGACGGAGGAAGTATTAAGTTCACCAATCAAATTTAAAACCCAAACTGCTCATCTTCTTCTTCATTTAATTTCTGCAACAGCTTCTTCAACCTGAGCGTGGCGCCCCTATAAGGTTGTAATCTCCGGTAGTCTTAGCAGTCTGGCTCCGGCCAAGCCCCCGCTGGAGCAGTGGCTTGGCCTGAGCTGGATCTGTCACTGCTCGTCATAGACGGGCTCATCATACACCAGCATGACAACATATCCTCGTCGTATATGGGCGTATCATACACCGGCATCGACAATATATTGTTGTTACAATTCTTCGACAGTTCATCCGTGTCAGATGATGTGAAGATCGAATCATGGTCGAAATCGCGATGCTTGTTAAAGCCGCTGAAGTTTGAACTGGACTTTGGCTGGCTACTGCAGACGTCGTCAAATACTGGATCACCCATCAAACGACGTTACGACGCATTAGACCTCTTTGGTTTGGATTTCTGATGACGCTCTTCCTGTCGCTGGAGGTCTCGAACCTGTCGTCGCAGATCATCGATCTCGATGTCGCGCTGGAGTCTCAAACCTGTTGTCTCAGATCATCAATCTCGATGTCGCGCAGATCACGTTTCCGTACAGCCTCTTCGTTTGGGAGATCTACATGTCCCCCACCACGACCGCTACCACGAGCATCGCCACATCTGCCGCCATGTCTACGTTCAGCCATTGATAATCAACCTGGATCGTGATACCAAATGATGCAAAAACGTATGAGAATGACTGAACTGGTAGATAAATAACTCAAACTAATTGAGAACTTCGGAGTATAAAAACTCAATGCAAAATTATACTCCCTCTGTCCCATTAGAAATGAAACGTTTTCCTTTTTGGTCTGTCCCATTAAAAATGAAACCTTTCCTAAAATAGAAACATCTCTATCTCTACTTTTCCATCTCTCTTACTTTCTCTCTCTTCATTAACTCACAAAACAACACTACATAAAAACCTGTGCCGATTCTCAAATGTTGCATATTTAATGGGACGGAGGGAGTATATTCAAAGTCTGTTTAATAAGTTCAACAATGAGGCCTTTATATAGGCAAAGGAAAATCCTAAACTTATGAAAAATAAAACTAGAAGGAAAATAACTATAAGGAAAATAAGCAAAATAGTAAAACCTAATTCGTATAAGGAAAAACAATTACTTCTAATATTTTTCCATCTACTAATTATATTAACTAGGAAATAAATAAAACCAAAAATATAACTCTTCCAATGCTGCATCACAATTCATACTAAGATTATCAAATATTCACATGAAAATTAATAATTCTGGTATGAATAATTGACTAAATTCATACGAGAGTCAGGAAGCATGCTGTATCAGTATAATATAAGTTGAATGTTGGAGGACAATGCAGCTGCTTCTCCTTCATCATGCAACTGCCTCAACAATTTAGGATTCTTGGGAAAAAATGGAATTTTCTCCATGTCTATTTCTTTCTTCACAAATAATACTAGTAGTATTTGCTATTCTTATTTGCGTGTTAATTTTATGTGATAGTATTAAACATAAAATGAGAATGTAAAAGAAAATAAAAGAAGTGCACTTTGAGTTATGGAGTACTACTATAATATATGAACCTGTTGATGTTTTTAAAAAGTTTATTTTTCCCCATGATATTATTCGATAGTGGAATATTGATTGATCAACTGGCGGAATTTTGAAATAGTACATTAATTAATAATTCAGTTGAAAAGTTTAATCAAATTTAATTTTCTATCCAAGTTTCGTGTTATCCTTTCAAAGAACCTCCCATTTTGGAGGAAGTCTTATTTATCTTTAATTTGTTGGGGTATTTTTTTGAAAATGCTTAAAGTTATGAACAATTAACTGTATAAAACAAATGGAGATTATACTCCTACTATATTATTAGGAGAACTTCGATTAAATTTTACTTATTGTACGCGTCTGGCGCGAAGATAGATAATTTTTTAGAAAATTACCACGCACTATTTTATTACCCATTTTTTTAAAAATACTAATAAATACCATAAGGATGAAACAATATACAAATATAATGTTTTAATAAAATTGTACTAAAATAGATATATTTCGTTTAATAAATAGGGTAGCAAGCAAATTAGTCTCAGCAATTGGTTATTTGGGTTTTTAATTTTACGTGATTATTATACTTATACTACTATAAATAAAATAATGGAGTAGTATAAAAAGAACTGAAGTTTGTGTTAAATTTCTTAAAATTTATCATATGAATTGAAGATGTCGTTATTTTCGTAAAGCAAATTAAAATAAAAATAAAGAAGATTGAAATTTTAGTTCATCATGTTATTATCCTACAATATGAAAGGGAATTGGAATGTTGTTAGTTATCCCACAGCGAATGGGAAACGGAATTGAAATTGAAACTCAAACTCCAGCCCTCTATATAAATCTAATCAATCTCAATCAATCTGCAAGTACCTTTCATCAACACAATTATTCATCTTAATATATTAATTCCTACGGTGGGAAGAATTAATCAATTATATCTATAGCAGATTGAAGCAAGAATGAGAGCAATGATGTTGTTTGGAAAATATGTTCGTGCTGAATCTGATGGTAATCTCTCCCGCTCTCCAACTCACGATGGCGATACGGGTTCGATGATGGACGAGTCTTCAACTTCAAGGAAGAGAAAGTTAGCAGCGACAACAAGCCCTAATCAACTCAATGGCTTATCTCTTGGCCATGTTGATATGGGCGAGAGTTCACGAAAAAAGAGAAAGTTGACGACAACAAACCCTAATCAACAGGATGCCTATTATCTTCTTGAATTATCTCTTGAGCCATTTGCCAAAATTGAAAGAAATTTGGCGACAAGAAGCCCTCCTAATGATCAAGAGGATGGCTTATCTCTTGGCTTGCCCATTGCATCATCTACACAAGAAGATCAACCACCTGCTATGCAAAACCCTAATCAAAAGGATGGCTTATCTCTTGAATTATCTCTTGGCTTTCCCACTGCTTCATCTACACGAGAAAATCAACATGCTATGCAAAACCCTAATCAAGAGGATGACTTTTCTCTTGAGTTATCTATTGGCTTTTCCACAGCTTCATCATCTACACAAGAAGATCAACCTGCTATACAAAACCCTAATCAAGAGGATGGCTTATCTCTTGTCTTGTCCCTATCTTCTTCTACACAAGAAGATCAGCCTACTATGCAAAACCCTAACCAAGAGGACGAGGAGGTGGAAGAACAAGAACAACAACAAGAGGAGGAGGAGGAGGAGGAGGAGGAGGAGGAAGTAGAACAAGAACAAGAACAACAACAACAAGAGGAGGAGGAAGTAGAACAACAACAACAACAACAACAAGAGGAGGAGGAGGAAGTAGAACAACAACAAGAACAACAACAAGAAGAAGCTCCAGCTCCAGCTCCAGCTCTAATTCCAATTTTCATGTTTGAAAAGAAGCTTACTTCATCGGATGTTGGGAGGAATCACAACCGGTTGCTCATCAGCGGACGCGTGAATGATCTGATGGCTTCTTTGACAGAGGAAGAGAGAACAAGAGTGGAATCGAATGGAAGAAGAGATTTTCTGAGGGTGGTGACGATGACTGCAGATATTAATTATGGAGTTGAATACATATTGCACTTAAAGAGGTGGGCTGGTTCAGGTGCCTTAGTGTTGAAACATGAATGGGGGAAGCTCGTGCGAGCAAACGAATTGCAGATAGGGGATTCCGTTGAGGGACGGGGATATCGCGTAGATGATGAGCTCCGTTTGGTTCTCGATATAATCAGGAATCATCAAGTTCATTAGAAACTGCTCATCATCATATCATCTTAATTTTATTAGTCTTTTTTATTTCTCCTTTTTATCTTTCTCAATCAAAATTTGACCACATTATCACAATCTTTATTATCTGCACTCTCTCTCATCTCCTGAGTAATTACATCAACCATTATTCATTGCTATTCTATCAAGTCGTCAAAATTTTAAATCAAATTAATTAAACAAATCCGACTGTACCACAAATTCAATCTAATTATAATAATAAAGTACTAGTAAACCACAATTGAAAGGGAAAAAATCTGAGACAATAGACACTTCAAATTTTAATGAATACTTGTTGTCACAATCAGGAAATAGAATCAAGAGTAGAAAGTTTGGAACAGTGCTTCCTAAAATCTGGTGCCCAAAAGGAACATCGATCTCATTAGAAAATCAGAAGGATACATGATTATTTTTGTTATACTATATAATCCCATATGGATTTCCCTCAAAAAATTAGTTACATATCGATACTATTCAATAGAGAAATAAACACATGCCTAATAAAACTTTATATTAGAAAAATCATACTGTACTATCTGATTACGTTGTCTAATATAGGTGTCTATTTTGTATATATTCAAATTAACGAGAGACATAAAACAACAATGTCTGGGTGGTGTAGTCGGTTATCACGCTAGTCTCACACACTAGAGGTCCCCGGTTCGAACCCGGGCTCAGACATATATATTTTTGTATTTTAAAAAATTAATGTCACAACCAATTTTCTCTGCTAATGGACCACTATTTGTTGGTTTGTGTTGTGACCAAGCTTGAGCAGCAGCAGGCCTCATACAAATTGACTAAATTCATACCGGGTCCAGGGCATGTCTAAAGGTTGTCCTCTCATGCTCAGAATTTGTCGCCAGATGTTCACAGCTGTAGCTCGAACAATCAAGAAGCTCCGACTCCACTGCTCCAAATTCCGGCTCAATTACTTACTATCGAATATCCGACCAGAAGATTTACCACACAAAAGGAGAAAATAGATAATACCATCTGAGTTTTAATATCAGATGGATGCCTCTAAATTGACATGCTGAGACATACTACATTGAGTCACCATATGGATCAATGAAGAACCATTCTTGATACAATACAACCTTTCTATCATGTGATAACGTTCTAGGGTTCTAATTTGAGGTTAATTTATGTAAACGAAAATGTATGTTATATTTTCGACGAAATCATACAAGTCGCTGACAATAAACTTTAAAGCTTAGCAATGGCATAAGCAGGCAACCTAGAGTTTACAGGGAGTTTCAGATCTTCCCAGTCAGCATCATCTACCTTGGAGAAGTAACGGTCCACCATTTCGTCACTGATCGACTCTAGCTTTGAGGGCACCCACTGCAAAACCAGGAAACAAGAAAAGGAGGGTATCAGCAACAAGTCGTGAGATAATTCTTCGTTTACAGATATAGAAATGAGCGTGCACCTTCGGATTTCTATCCTTGTCCACTAGTATAGCTCTGCATCCCTGAATTATGCGTAGTTTTTTTTTTCAGACGTTAAATTAATGGAGAGCGTATAGAGTTGACGAGTTAAGAGTAGGTGCATAGGTACCTCAACAAAATCCTTGCTGACTTCTCCCAGCATCACGTGACAAACCATTCTAAACTCTCGGACAAGGCATTTACCAATGCCCTGGAGCCTTCCTTCTCTAATCTGGAGGGGAAACGTCAGACGTTAGAATCATGTAAAAATTTTGAAAGCAAACAGAAGTTTACGTAGGTTATTAGCTATGCCAGAGCCCAACAGATATGAGTAATCTGAAACTTCTGAGATGTCAAATAATAAAATCTAAGAAAGCTCACTGAAGCATACCGATCTCAGAGAAATTTTAAGGCTCATAGGGGAAGCTTTCTTCAGTGACTGAATGGTGGAAGAGATCCAATCATCCTTCTTGTCAGCGGACACCCTTTCCTAAAAACATGAAAATAAACAACATGATGAGAAAATGTAAAACTAGAAGTAGCCTGGGCAAAAAGCACTTGATCAAACAAGTATGCATTGTCCCTCACAAGAGCTTCAATAATATCTTCGACTGTTCTTCGAGAAAAGCATTTGTTGATAACGTCCAACCTGCAGATACCGGTGCATCATAATCCGATTGAAAAAGTCTGGTCTGTGGCCAGACTACTAAAGTAATCACTCATAATTTGTTGATGGACTACTGAAAATTAAGTCGATCAAAGACCATGTATGGTATGATCCATTCAGTTAGTAAAGTAGGGGTGATATTCAGAATATCCATATCGGGAAGGATTTTCTAGTTGTACCAAGAAAAAGTAATACGATGCTATAGTTCAGCATAACGAAATTGTTCCAACATAAGTGGTGTTCGAAATTGTATATACCTGTGATAAGCACTATTCTTCTTCAAATTCGGAGCATGTGAAAATCCTTCAATTATAGAAGATATAACCGTAGGATCACTGCTAGCTGCTTTTACAAGTGCTTCTTCTAACAATGGCAAGCTCTGTCCAGCAATGGAAGCATTTAAAAAACATTAAGACATACCCTATGACCTCCAACGCTAAAATATTCTACAACTACACGGTAAAGACAAAATTGTGCATCGGTCAAAAACGGTAGCCTGAAAAGGGAAAGAAACATTGCATAGGTAAGTAGTCAGAGCATATCACTGGAAAATTGCTCAGAAGTTGGTTGACATAAATTAGAAAACAAACTAACAGTTGTCCAACTAAGAGATGAGGTCTGTTAATATCATAGCAAGGAAATGTGCTGGTAGACAATCTGAATATGGTAGGCACTAATCAGAATAGATGCACTCGGTGCTTGGCTCTTGCAGAAGGTCTGCCAGCATATTCTTGTTTTCTCCCAGTTTGCTTCTCCATTAGTTTTTTATTCCTCTCTCTATAAAGTTATGTTCGAATTATCTTCTTCTCTAAATATTATTCACTCCACCATACCACACCTTTATACTGGACATGAAATCTCTTTGTTTTATACTAAAATGAGAATTTGAATGGACTATCAAAACAACATAGTAACTATCAAGGGACTATCAAAACAACATAGTAACTACCTTAACCCTAAACCCTAAACCCTAAACCTTTGCTAGAATATCAAGGGACTATCAAAACAACATAGTAACTACCTTACTCGTTCAGAAGGAGTTTGAAAAGGATAATACCTCTGATTGAACAAAGTGAGTTGCCAGACCACATGCAAGCATTTCAGCCCCATCTAACCTTGCACCTGTCAGACCAACATACTCTCCTGCCAGGGAAAATTCCAATTTCCAAGAAATTAAACAAATAAGTGCTATTGGAGCCCATGCTTTTCCCACATAAGAACAGTAGAGAATGCAATAGGTATTCACACCGTAAAACAGTAGAGAAAATGAAAGGAAAATGCGTATGCATTCACGTGTATTTTCTCGCGAAGGTAAGACATAAATACAGTAAACTAAAATTTGGAACCATCTAATCGGAATGTGAATGCATGAAAACAACTCATATATTTGACTATACAATTCCTTCTGGTGATTTCAAGCAAAAAAGATGCAGATTTATAAGAAATTTCTGGAAAGGTACTGTGTTCTGTATACTATCCTCAAAAATGATAGTGGAAAGAGAAGCAAAGAGAAGTTACCAAAAAATCCAGGGAGTCTTGACAAAAAGTAGGAAGCACCAATATCTGGAAAAAGTCCCAAAGCTGTTTCGGGCATAGCAAAAAGCTGCATGAAGGTCCGAATGTCTCTTAATAAAACAGCAATTTTCTAGACTATCTACTATACAAACTTACAACCATGTCATATCAGATGCACCAATGTAAAAATACATCACTCAGTTTAGATTTACGATGGTTCCTAAAATTCAGATGCTAATTTTTGTGGGCATAGCAAAATGACAACAATGGATTTTTTTTAGGGATGGGGAAAGTAGCTTTTATTAAGATATGCATGCTAATAATGATGAGCATCTGTCATATGTGATAAAGTAACTATTGTCAACAAGTATCACGCAAAGATTCCAAATTCTTTAAAAGTTAACATCAAGATAAGTACCGATTTCTCCGTGGCAATGCGGAATCTACCATGTACAGAAACGCCTGCTCCTCCTCCCATGACAATTCCATTAAGAATTGAAACCTTTTTAATGCATTTTTAAAGGGACAGTGAGTCTTGCATCATTGTTCAAATAAGAAAGGTAGCCAACAACCACAAATAGTTATGACAAACATAACAAACCAAAATGTATTTTTTTCTAAACAAGCACCTGGGGTTTGATGTATGTAGCTATGACATAGTTCAATGTGAATTCCTTTCGGAAATATTCGGCACCCGATTTCCAATTACCTGATGCTCAAAGGAAAGTGTCAATCATTATCAAGTATAAGGAAAGAGCTTTTAGTTATTAACTCAAAAATGCTGACAGCATAATTCCACAAGCAACAATTCCAGGAGCAAATGCATGGAACAGGAGCAGACAAAAGAATTTCAAAGACAAATATCACTCGGATTCTAATGACTAGTCAAAACCTGGTAGCAGCCATATTAGCTTATAAAATACCGGTATCCCAGAAGAACCAAAGCATGCATTAACTTAGTTAAACCAAACTGACTGGAATAGACCATAATCAGAAACAAAGGGGACCTAATGGCCATCAAATCAAGAAAATGTTTCAAATTACTAATATCCATTATACTTACCACCAAAAATTGGATGCTTGTATTAGTCTCAATTATATAAAAAAAATCTAATTCATCAACTTCTTAGCATTCTAAAATTATAGCTAAGATAAGTTACACATAATCCACCATTTTGTGTCAACTTATATGCATACAACATATTCAACTAATAATCAGGTTTTGTACGATAGCCTCCAAAGGCAAGTTGCAACCTAACATTGTTTATTGATCGACTAAAGGAGTTCATGAGGTGTACCACTTATGGGGAAAAGAGACTTTTACCTCGATTAATATCATGAACAACTGCTGCTACATCACCTCCGGCACAGAATGCTCTCCCCTTTCCCTATCATTATTTCAAAGAGAAAGAGAAGAGAAAGATTAACAAAGTACAGACTACAGCATAGGAAAATCAGAACACTAGAGGCCACATCCTTAAACACTTCATCACTGGTCTTGGAGACAAAGACCAATTTTATGGAAACATACCTTTACAATTATGAATTTGACAGAAGAATCTTCTGCGCATGAAAGAAAAAGCTCCAACAAACGAGACACCTAGAGAAAGATCAGAAACAACTTCAGCACCTTATCAAACTATGCTTAATCAGCAAAGCAATTCATCTAACCAGTAAACATTAGTTACTAAGGAAAATGAGAATGTAAGCACAGGAAATATTAGACAATTTCGTGGCATTAACAAAATACTTTCACCGACTCAAAACTTTCTTTCTAGAGATGAGTTAAGTCCAAAAAGATATCAAAGTGGAAAGATAGATGCAGCACTGAACACATGCTGTAAACAGAAAAATGCAATCCCTAAGGCCTAAAGGATACAAGAGCGTAGTGCAGAATACAACTAAGATTAAAAGGGAAATTATTCGTTTTGATATAGTTTTACCAATTCAAGGCAATCCGAATTCCTATATTCTTAGAATAATGAATGGCTCTCATCAGTGATAGCCGGTGATGTTCTATAATTGCATCTATTCATTCAGCTAAACCTATAAAACAACCAAATCCAGAAACACTTGGAATTCTTTGCACAGTCTTCAGTCCACCTTATTCAAACTAGTAACTACTAAAAAAATCTATTCCCTAATCAAAAGTTGAAGAAACAATCTTCAATTGCTAAATCATAATCTAAAACAGTTAAGCATCAACTACAGTCAAAACACTCCCACAAGCTCCCAACAACTTAACCGAGCAGCCATTGATCGACATAAGACATACCATTACAGCCGAAAGTGCATTAAGCTGCTTAGGCCTGTTCAACATAAAAATCCTCCCACATGACCTCTCTTCCACCAAAACCTGCAATTTCAACATAATTCATATATATTCAAGTGGAAACTAAACGACAAAACAAACCCACTATACTTATGACTGCAAACAGGAAAAAATTCAGCACAAGACACAATTTTTAGTTGATCGGAGCAAACGAATCTAGTAAAAGCCCATTTCTTGATTGTATACCGAAGCAACAAAAGATTAGGAACAATATCAGAAATTCAGAATCGAAGAACTGAGTGGAAATTGGTGAGATTTCACATACCTGATCGGTTTCTCCATTAGTTGAAGCCATTGTATTGCCCAAGGTGGTTTGATGAAGAGGATAACAATCAGCAAATGAAATATTAATACGTCTCTGTTTTTCAATAAGCTTTCACTGAATTTCCAACCGAATAAATCAACTAAAACCGGATCCATTATATGTAACCGAGCCAATCGATTCTAAAATAAAAAGGAAATTTTCACATAAATATATTTCTCCCTCTTTTTCTATTTTTCTTTTTCTACTGTATAAAATAATTAGGCTAGATTAGAGATCAAAGGATACCCGTCGAACTAAAAATAGAGTACTAATTAACTCGAATCTCAATTTTATTTTAGCTCAAACGTATGCTAGTATGCTACTATCAAAGTTATTATTGATCTCCTAACTCAATGCCAAATTATGAACAAATCGAGCTATCTTTTTTATTACTTAATTATTTTCTCGTATTAAACTATTCAATATTCATTAATTAATTAAACATGTTGCTAGTTTATTTTAGAAAATTATTTTGTCATGAGTTTTATAGTTCCAAACAATTATTTATTGTACTGGAACAAATTCCAAATGATAGTTTATGGTCATAACAATACTAGTACATCTAGTCAAATTCAATAATTATTACTCCCTCTATCTGCGAATAGGAGTCCATTTTTTCATTTCGGTCTGTCCGAACAGGAGTCTCGGTCATTTTTACTAGAAATGGTAACAGGTCACCATTACACTAACTCATTTCTCTCACATTTCATTTGAAACTAATATATACAAGTGAGACTCATATACCATAACTTTTTGACATCCACTTTTCTTAATATTTTAAAACTCTTGTCGAAAAAAATAAGAATCATATTCGCTGACGATGGAGTACTACTCCCTCCGTTCCATAGTAGTAGAGTCATTTCATTTTGCGCACTCTTTTTTAAAAAATAATTATAAATAGTTAAAGTGGAGAAAAAATAAAATAAGAGAGAGAATATTGTAGATAAGACTCTTCTGAACTTTACTCTCTCTCTAACTTTACTCTCTCTCCACTTTAACTATTTATTATAATTTTTTCAAAACGAGTGCAGAAAATGAAATGATTCTACTACTGTGCAACGGAGGGAGGAGGAGGAGGAGGAGGAGGTATATGAGTTAAATTTGTTTAAGTCTATGCTATGGAGGGAATATCTCGTAATTTTCGTAAAGCGAATGGAAATGAGAAATCCTACAAGTGTTTGGTGATAAGAATCATAAGATATGGATTGACCCTCTCATCCTATCCTTTTATTTTCCTAAATTAAAACAAAACATTAATCTTCAATTTATCAACACATTCATCTGACTACAATAAATATTCCTAGTTCCTACACTACGTTGTTCAAAATATATATAGCTTAGAAGCAGAATGAAACAAATCAAGCTATTTGGAGTTAAACAACATGATCATCAAGATACTATTAAGATCAACGAGGGTGGAAATGAATGGACGGATAAATACTTTTTGATTGATGTTCTTGCATCAATGTTTAGTTGCCTTTTTCATTACTAAAAGATGATTTGATGTACAAATCAATTTAAATGACTCCATATTATATAGATAACAAATGAACTACATAAATGATTCTTAAATTTTATGTTTTGCATGTTCACGGTCCTTGGATAAAAATATTGTAGAAACGTTGCACCTATACATTTCAAATAATACTTTTATATTATATTTTGTTCTTTTTCCGTCCTATACCGTTAACACAAGCTATAACTAGGATGCACAAGGTAAACGGTACACAACATCGCCCAACATACCTCATTTTGTACACAGAACATACATGGATGTGAAGAAAATATAGTCACCTTGGTTTCCGAATCCCGCTTGGCTCCCTTCGTTCGTGCGCATTGAATTTTCCATCACAAATGAATTGAAAATTACACAATCTATGCAGCTTGCAGTGTGAATCGAAAAAGAAACCACTCCATAAAAACTAAATCGACAATCAAAAATAATAAATTCGAACGTATAAATCTAAAAATAAACCAAAATTCTTCAACAAGATGCTATCATAAATAACAATACTTAAAACTAACATGATTAGCAAAAATTAAAATTGATGCGAAAAAACTGACCTTTGCCGTCTTGGGTGTTTCTCAAGGATGCCAAGAGTTAGTAGGCGGGAATTGTGAATTGTTAGCTGGTGACTTTGGTGCTAAATAGGGTTTTATCTCATTGAGGACAATATAGGAATAACAATATTTTAGCTAGGACAGATTGGTCATTACAGAATGTATCCACATAGGGGATTACTTGTATAAAACGTGTGTTAGACTAAACTAGTCCATTTATCCTTTCTACTCCCTCCGTCCCGGATAATTCGGGTCACTTTGACTGGGCACGGGTTTTAAGAATTGTAATGAAAAGTGGGTTGAAAAAGTTAGTGAAATGTGGGTCCTACCTTTATATATTAGTTTTATAATAAAATGTGAGTAGGAATGAGTTAGTGGAATATGGAGAAAATGGTAAAAGTAAAGTGGGACAAATTATGTGGGACGGACCAAAATGAAAAACTGAGACGAATTATCTGGAACGGAGAGAGTATAAAGCACGTGGTATGATTGGATGCTAACGTATCTAATCCACATTTATAAACCATATTTTAATCCACACCACACAAATCCAAACCACTCCATAAAACGCATGCTTAGATTAAAATGTCTCTCAAACCATAAAGAATATTTTAATAGTTTCATACTCTGAAGTAATAAATCAAGTACCAAATATATGTAAAAGTACTTATATCAAAATTGTGCATATACTCTTTGCCTTTTACCCTAATATAATATACTAATCCAATCTACTCCTATAATGACTCGAATTTTCAACATATTATATGGAAGAAGCTGCCACAATTGAATTGCATTTCGTCATAGTTTTTTATCTCCAGTTGATGACGCATCAATTCTCAAATATTATATTTTCATATTTAATCTCTACCTCCTAAAAAAAATAGACTTGTTTTATCATTTTTGATCGTCCACCAAAACTAGACCAAGTCTAAATATTAAAAGTTTTCAATAAATAATAATCACCCATAATTTATAATATGGATCCCACAATCCATCAACACAAATTCCACTATTTTTTCTCTCTCTTTTATTTTTTTTCTCATCTCTATCTTAATTTACCAATTGCACATTAAAATCCGTACTATTTACAAGTATCTATTTATTAAGGATGGATGAAGTATTATTCAGTCACATCACTTCTAGATTTAACTTTATGAGACAATTGCAAAAATTAAAACTCCATGGCTTAAATTTTCAGTTTCAAACATGGGGGTATCAAAGGCCAAAAAAAATGGAAACGTGCAAAGTATACATATAATGTGTAGTAAAATGCAAAAATCATAAACTTCCATAACTTTTTTAACAGACAGCTAAATTAAAGTGCAAACAACAAAGTTCATTGACCATTTATGTAATCCACGATTATATAAATGTATGAAATAATGACTGTATTTATCTTGCATCGTAAAATTCGAAGATGCGTCATTAAAATGTTACTCCTTAATATATAACCTTTATAAATTAAGCTCGCGAGCCTCGAAGTATTGGATAGACAAAATCTAAGATTCGGCTTGCTATTAAAAGAGCTAAGATTGAGTGTAACGCCGTTTGATTCGATTCGATTCGACTACTCCTTATCTAATAACAGTCAAAATTACAATATATCCTTACCCACGTCAATTGAGAAATAACCTAACAAAATTGGAATCTTAGAGCATCCGCAATGGTCGGCTAGCGACCAGCTAGCCGGCCAGCGGCCCAGCCGATCGGCTAGCCGCCATTGTGGCGGCCCGATCGGCCAGCGCCGATTTTCGATTTTTTTTTAAATCATATATAAACGCGATTTTCGTTTCATTTTTCATTTGCACCACTTGTTTTAACGAGTTTTCTCTCTCTAACTTTCTGTACAAGAGCATCATCGGCGATGGATCACAACAACGAGTCCAGGTCCGGCGACGAGTGGATTTCGAACTCCCACGGTACTGTGGGATCTGGATGGGGCAGATGGGCCCAGGGTTTAACATCCCTTGGAATCAGATGATGGGGATGATGGCTGGTGCGCCGGGGGGATGGGGGGGGGGGTATCCAGGGGGGTATGCTTGGGGGGATGCCAGATGCGGCGGGCGATCAAGCGGCCGGGTGGGGGGGTATAGCCCCGAGCATGCAGCAGCAGATGATGCCGCAGCAGATGATGGGGATGATGTGGCAAGGGGGGATGCAGCACGGTATGCATCCCGGGATGCCGAGGGGGTGCGCAGGCAGTCACCGGGAGGGGACGCGGTATATCGGCCCTCGCTTGATTTTTTGACGGCTTCGTCTCACACGTCAACCCCGGTGGAGACGCAGTTCTCTGGCGATGACCTTCTGTCATTGCATGATATGGGGATCGATCTCGGGGAAGATGATACTCCCGTTCCAGCCGACGCCGGCCGCGCCGAAGAAGAAGACGAGGGGGAGGGGGAAGGGCAAGGCGGTCGGCGAGTCATCGCAGCCCGCCGCCACCTGGCCGGAGGAAGTGGACGGAGGATGAGTACGCCGGGGTGGCCAAGGGGTGGTTGGAGGTGTGCGACGATCCGCTGGTTGCGAACAACCAGCCGAGTCGTCAACATGTGGGCGAAGATCAGAGCTGCCTACAGGAGGCACCGCCCGCACGGGAAGGACTTCGGCAACGAGGAGGTCCGGAAGGGGTGGGGGCGCACCAGGGCCGCGGTGGGCCGTTTTGCGAATTTGTACGCCAACGCCCTCCGTCGGCTCGAAGTGGGCGAGAATGAGGACGGCGCCCGGGAGGATAGCCGCGAGTCGGTTCCCCTTGGAGGGGAAGTATAAGGAGTTCACCTTCGCTAGGAGTGCTTCTTGTTGTTGAAGGACTCCGAGAAGTTTCGGGCGGGGTGCGACGCGGGGTGGCCGAAGAAGCAGCGACTGTACCGCGTAGCGACTACAGCGGGCAGCGACGCGGGGATCCCACGACCTCCCCGGATGCTTGAGGAGTTTCCATCCCCTCCTTCATTCTATCGGTCGCCCCCGCCTCGGTTGGACGAGAAGCGGCGCAGCGGGCTGCGAGGGGCGGATCTCCCCTATCGCCCCGCGAGGTCCAGTCCTCCGCCCTCCCACCCGCCCCACTCGAGTACACTCTCCATTCGCGTAACCAAACGCGGGCTCAGATGTTACAAGTCTTCCGAGAGTGGAAGAACGCCACCGACCCCACGGAGAAGAGGTTTCTTCACGAGATGCTCGAGAGCACTAGCCGGTCGCTAGCCGACCATTGCGGATGCTCTTACTCGCTTTATTCTTTTTCATGGACATCTAGACTTTTTATTATTCCATATTCAATTCTTTTTTCCATCTAAGAATGCGGCAATGATGATGGGATAACAATATTTGAAATTCAGATGAAAAATAACAAAATATTTTACCTG
This sequence comes from Salvia hispanica, assembly GCF_023119035.1. Lineage (NCBI taxonomy): Eukaryota > Viridiplantae > Streptophyta > Magnoliopsida > Lamiales > Lamiaceae > Salvia > Salvia hispanica. The sequence goes on from NC_062965.1 coordinate 47,341,385, forward strand.
GGCAATTAAAGTACAAACATTATTGTCCAAAACTCCAAATTAATTGCTGGGCTTTTGTCGTAGATAGCGTTCTTAATCCATAGACATGTAAAATACATGTCCCAATTTAGTTAGTTGACAAAATTTTCCATCATCATTTAATTAAGAGGGCTAATGAATAAACATCAATTTTCCTCTAATGTTCAGTACAGTAATTGCGAGGGTTGGCAATTGGCTGGCAGATTCTATTAATGCATTAAAATAAATAAATCTTACTATTATAATTTAGTTTTTTAAGATTCTCTAATTGGCACATTGTCAAATTTTGCTCATGCAATAAAGAATTTCATAGAAATCATACTCATACACATGAGATGTTTGACCTCGTCCTATCACTCATACAAATTATCTTTATTTTCTAATCATTTCAGATTAAATATATTCGACCAAATAAATTTCAAATATTTTTAGTAATAATTAGTTGGAAATAATATTTTTGTTAAATATCAAAAATTGATTAAATATAGTTTGATTTTACTTCTGTATAAATTATAAATTTCAAATCAATTGAAATATAGCTTAGTTTATAGCATTTTTTTGAAAAATAGTTCCAAAATAGGTGTCGAATTAGTTCAAACGAATATGATTTATTTAGTAAAACTTAAGTAATTTCCATAATTAAAACATAAATTAAATTTATGTCGCAAAATTGAAAACTAAAATCTTATTACAATCTTCAATGTAAAGTAATTAAAAAATAGAAAGTAGTAGTAACATTTTTCAATTTTTAAAAGATATATAATGTTATTTTTTATTTTGTGTAAATAAAATATGTGGAGTACTAAACTCAATTTTCGAGGTCAATTTAAACTCAAATTATTTATAAAGATTAGGTGTAGGTTCAAATTGGTATGACCCTATCACCTTTGTTTTATTACCTAAAAAATTTAATATTTACTCTGTTGGTGTATGGTTTTTTATTAAGAACTAATTTAGAATTTAAATTGTACATTTATTTTAGTTATAGGAGATATGATTAAGTCGTGAAATTTAATTTCAAAAATCAGATACAATACTATATATTTAATTCCGAAATACAGTGTTGCAAACCGAAAAGCCTCGTAATTAGCATACGACTCGACACACAGTAATACACACACTCTCTACAGTGTTGCAAACCGAAAAGCCTCGTAATTAGCATACGACTCGACACACAGTAATACACACACTCTCTTTATATGTCGAACCTTCAATGATCTTTTGATGATTCAATTTTACGCGCTTCACACTTCCACAATCAAACCAGCAAACTGAAAACCCTCGATTCGAAACCGAATTCGCAGCGAGGCAGAGTTTGAGGGATTTTGGAGTAATGGATTTGCCGAGTGAGAAGGAATGGCTGGCATGCTGTGGGAGCACCAAATTTGCACAAGAAATGGCGTCCGCCGCTCCATTCTCCAATTACCAACAAGCCGTCGATGCTGCCAGAGATATCTGGTTCAATAAAGTATCCATCTCTCTCGCCGATCTCTCTACATATCATTTCGCGCATATATTGACTCAATTTTGTGCTTCTGTAGGTGGATGTGAATGGATGGCTTGAAGCGTTTTCTGCGCATCCTGCCATCGGCGAAAGCCCTTCCAAAACCGTCAAGAGTCAAACCAGTGCTCAGTTCAGTTTCTAGCCCTCATTTTATACCTAATTTACCTAGTGTTTGTTCGTGATTTCTGATAAACCATTGCGATTGCAAAATGTAATTTTGCCCTATTTATATTTTGATTTATGTGGTTATCCTGTGTTTATAGCGGAAAGAATAGAAAAAAGGATAATCTTTGATTGAGAATTTTGATGATTTATCAGTGTGCTTTAGATATAAAAATCATCTTATTGAGGAATTTACGTATCTTAAGCAAGAATCCAATTCATAGACTTCTCACTAAACAGTGGCTTTTTTTGGTTTAACGTCTCTTTTGATGTTTAAGCCCTGTTTGAACTTCTGTATTTATTTTATAAAGCAAACTATTATGTTTTGAGAGAAGTAAAACAAAAAAAGATTGGGAAATTTCTGATTGTAGCTTGTTCGATGTGGTGAGATTTTGTCTTCTCATCTCTAGACGCAGATGGTTTTATTATAAGCCTGGAAATGATAAGTTGTTTCTGTAACAGGTGGAGCAAGGGAGAGCAATCGACTGCTTTAGCAACTGCTACCGATGCTACATTGCAGGTATATACAGTTTAATGAGTGTGTTGTTATGTTTTTGTAAGTTATCATCTGTGGATGGTTTTGAAACCAAATTGAACAACTTCCCGTCAGTTATAACTTATAATCCCGAGTCTTAAACTATTTTAGTTCTCAATATTGCCCCAGAATGGTCGCAGAACAAATATTCCCCTATACTTTGGCATTTCCTGGATTATTGGGTCAACTCCCGAGATCTTTTCTTAGTGCCTGTTTGTGCAGTTGTAGGCGTTTTGTTTGTATTATACTTGAAGTAGAAGCCCTTTCTTATTTCTTTTGTTTCAAACATTCTTATAATTCCTAATGACATTTGGTGAAGTGGAAAATTTACAAACTGAGAATCAATGAGATGTAAGTAAACATGAACTGGATGCGATAACATAGACATGCTGATTATGCAGAAATATAAATTGTATCTCGGCATGCCTTCTTCAGTTATAACCTGCCAAGGCTACATTATTCTCTTAAATAACATTTTTCTTTCGTTTAGATGTTTGACCGACTGTATTTTCTAGGAGCTATATGATTGGAATGCTCGCTACAGGCAAAAGTTTGGTTTTGTCTTTCTCATATTTGCATCTGGAAGAAGTACCCCTGAGATACTTGCTGAGATTAAGGTAAATATCCCGTTAACCTTTTGAGATCGTTGTCCATGTAGGAAGATAGCTCTTATCTAGTTTATAATTTGGTTTGATGCTAAAGTTTTTCTCTAGGTCTGTATCGTACAACTTATATTCATATAATAGTGGGAAATGTGAGAGATGTCATCTTCTTTTAATTTTTCCCTTACTTTATGTAGTTGGATTATGAAGATTGTAAAACTTTGTAGTGTGAATCCATATTTACTTTATCAGACAATTTTGCGTTGCACCAAGTGTTTCCTTGTCTCTGTTGAAAAATAAATAAATTTGTTATGATTTATTATTTTCAAATTTTCAATTCATAAATTGATAGTAGTTTTTATTTTTCACATCGTAAATTATGAGATGATCTTTCTTTCGGGTCCTAAATCTATAACACCCCTAGTGTTCATTGGCTTCTTTTGTCCTCTTTTATAAATTTTCTCATAATTGTCATTTATTACTTTTATTGGGCAGAAACGGTACCATAACAGGCCAATCATTGAATTTGAGCTTTCGGCCAAGGAACAAATGAAGATCACTGAACTACGTATGTCCAAGCTATTCCCAGCTAATGCAACTGTTGCTTCTATCACCAAGACCCCTCACAAAGCAGATGTGGCGACAAAAGCAGGAGGTTCTGTGTCAGATTGGCTATTTCCATTTCTAATCTTTAGTTTATGCTGGTCTGTGTTTTACCTGGTTTTTTCTCGTGGTTTTGAGTTTTCGGACCCTAATTTTCTGGAAAAGGAGGAACTTTAAATCGACTAGAAGTTGCTCTCTCTTCACTTGGAAGTGCCATTGCAGTGCGCAGGTTGCGGTAGTAGATTGTTCCCAAAATACCACCAATGTAGTTTTTCTCTAAATTATTTTAAAGAAAGTTGATAAAGGATTATAAACACTCTCCTTACAGCTACTATTTTTTCTCATGTTTTGACTATCAAAGACTGTTTGCTTCTCCTTAGAACCCTAATTGTTTTTTGAGACAATTACACATTATTATAATAGATGAAACACAATAAATACTTAAAAAGGAGGAAAAAAGAGAGGTAATACAAACAGAAAAAAAGATTACTATATGTATGAAAATTATTGTTGCCTATATGTCTGCCTAGATGAATATGCATCTGTTGTAAATTCTTCATATGTTATATGGATTTTTAACACAAGATTTGTGTACTCTGTTTTAAGATTTGAAGTTATGGTATCAGATCTGATGCTCTCTTCTTAACTGTAGAAGATCGCATAAGTGTGATTGGAGGCCATTTGTCCACTGCAAAGGAGACTCCTGCAGCCGAGCCCCCGAGAGCATTCACTAGAACACGTCCACCAATCACAACCCACATCCTTGATATTGCTCGTGGTGCCCCAGCTTCTGGCGTTGATGTGCGTCTGGAGATATGGGCCGACAAGCAATCACGGCCAATGTTTGGTGAGGCGGATTCGGGGCTTTGGAAACTCGAGGGTCTGTCAAGTACAGACAGAGACGGGCGGAGCGGTCAGTTGATGAGCATGGTGGATGCTCTCAGCCCCGGGATATATCGGATTAGTTTCGACACGGGGAAGTACAATCCTGAGGGGTTTTTCCCTTATGTTGGAATAGTGTTTGAAGTGAAGGAATCGCAGAAATGGGAGCACTTTCACGTTCCTTTGCTGCTTTCTCCATTCTCGTTTTCCACGTATCGTGGGAGCTAGATTCTAACATCTTTGATAATGGGGTGTGAAAGTGTAATTTTCCATGTCCAAATCTAATGTTTTTATGGAGATTTTGAGGTGTATTTTGAACCTTAGTTATTGTGTATCCACGTCTTGATGCAGCCTTTGCACATGGTTAAAACTCAAACATAATAAATGAAATTTGTGCAATTTAGTACTTACGTTGCTCTAATTTTGTTTTGTTTGGAATACTTGTAATTTGTAACTTTTATGTATATAGTAACAATCTTTTTCAGTTAACTTTTAATTAAAAGGATATTTATATAATTGTCACATTTAAATTGTTTTATCCATCTAAATTTAAGAAATACTATATGATTTTACTTAAATCTTGTACTTACTGAAACTCTTTAATTTTGAGTTCAAGTTAATATGAACACTTTATGAAATAATTGTACGATGCACATTCTGAAATTAGATATTGCCATAAATAACCATTTTATGGTGTCCACTATTTTAATTTCAACTTCATGGACATGAAATAAACACTCTAAGCCATTTATAGGAAAAAAACTAAAGAAGTCATAGTCCAAATAATTGCCTATAAAATGATCATTTGAATGCATTTGCTGCAAATTCAGAAAAAATAAACGGTGAAATTAAATTCAAAGTTTCAAAAAATGCAGGCCATCAAGGAGAAGATCAATGACTTGAAGGAAATCCGAAAAGCTAAGGCTGAAGCAAAAGAAGATGAAAGAGTAAGGACTTTTCCATTTCTCAACAAGGATATATAATTTCACATTATATTGACAATTGTTGACACAACACGAACCTAATCAAATCGACATGATAATTTCTTATTGTACATGATATACTATGTCCGTGTTCGAGTCCTTATCGGATTATGTTATATCGTACCGACACAATAACATGTAACAATTGAGGTGTGCAGGCGGAGAAAGAAATGGCGAAATCTCGAATCGAGGTGGCTCATGAGGTGAGGATGGCGAGAGAGGCGGAGGCAGCGATGGATTATCACGTGCAGAAAGCGGCAGAGAAGGCGGCTGAGCACGAGAAGAAGTACCCTCTGCCAGGGCACGCCGGGGGTGAGCAGGCCGACGATAGCCTCTCTGTTGGATCTCAGGGCCGGACTAATTCCTCTGGACCCGCATCTGCTGGTTACAATTCATCATCAGCAGAATTGTCTAATAATTACAGCAGCAGCGCCGCGGCTGAGTCCGGCCACAACAAGGCCACTTACACCGACGCGCCCTCAACCCTCGCGGAGGAGGACGCCGTCTACCCGTCTAACAATCCGCAATAGATTCATCCATGTATATTATAATTGCAGATGCATTGCTTTTTGCAGTCAGCTGCTATTTATTTTTTTAGTGTGATTGGGTGTGTTTCTGAACATATTGGATTTTAGTTTTTTGTGGTTAAATAGTTAGTTATGCAAAAGAGTAGAAATGAAGTTGTAATTGGATTAGAAGAAGCATTTTATTTTGTCATCTATGCTATCACTGTATTTTTTGATCGTGTCATTTATTTTGTCATCTATGCTATCACATTTATTTTTTGATCCCCGTACCTCTCGCATGGTATCGATCCCCGTACCTCTCGCATGCTAAGCGAGCGCTCTACCATCTGAGCTACATCCCCATCACATCTGCTACTCCATACAGTATATATATCTTGTTATCATTACGAGATAAACTAACAATCTAAGACGCTGAAAATATTGATGTGGATTGCAGATCACCATTATTTGAGGTGGCTTTTGTTCGTATTATAAGGATGATCCTGCTTAAAGTAAATAAGATTTTATTTATTGGGCTAGAGATATCAAATATATAGCCACCAACTGTATCGGGACTGCAACAATACAATTGAATGATGGTTTGAGCTATCATATTCCACAAATATTTTTGAGACAGGAGATTAACGCTTGCATATCAACTGTGCCTAAACTAGAGAGGCAACCTTGGGAGCCACGATGTCAAGAAGTCCTTTAGGATTGTCTACATGAACCCAGTGCCCCGCGTTTGGAAGGACGTGAACAGAGACTTTCCCCTTGGTTGCATGATCTCGTCTAGCAGTAACATGTTCGAGCTGCTCTATGATATCTGAGTCCCATCTATCGCTCTTCTCTGCACGTACAATGCCTACCTCCATGCCATTGGGTGGGTTTTCCAATAGGGGCCAATAGTCCATCTCACTGAGAGATAATTCAAAAGGAAATATGCATATCACAGCATTTCGTGTTTCAAAACAGCCTATATTGAGTGCCAAATTGCAGAATATTACCTGTAAGATTTAAACATCTGGACAGCGCCATCTAGATTGAATGCCCAAGTCTCATGTTCTCCTGATTTCTTGAGGTTGCTTCCTATCCATTGTGATAAAGACTTTGAAAAGCCAAGTTTCAGCATATGGTCCACCAACCACCTGCACACAACACATGTTATGACTGATAAGCAGACTTTAAAGAATAAGATTAAAAAGTTAAGTGCATACAAGATGCATCATAGCTTTTTAAGTACAAGCACATTAAACAGCTAGAAGCTGGTATCATCATCACAAATAGCATCTACTCCAAATTAACAAGCCATTATGCAAACATACACTAATAGATCGCATGTGACTCAAAATAAAGCAAAGCTCAAAAGTTCAATCCTCCAATTCCCACTATTCAGTATTGAGTATACATATAAAAAAGAACCTAGTGCAGAAAGAGTGATTTTTTTGAATGAAGTAATGTAGTATAAAGGATGAGGAAGTACGTCCTGGATGGTATTTCTTGTGGTAGACTCTGCAAGATCTGCAGAACTTTCTCGACTTCACCTTCATCATTTCGTGGGATCAATTTTCCAGGAACAGAGTCAAGTACCCACAGCTGCTCTACAACAGTTTTATACACATCCATAAGCCAATAAACCATCCAAAGAACATAAAGCTTAAGATTTTGCATATACAATCAGCACAAAAAGAAAAAAGAAATGGAAGATGCACATAGCAAAAGCAGACTCGCAGTTTGTTTTTTTGACATACCAATTTCCCCTAATTAGGAGCGAACCATAAGTAATTGAAATACAATGATAGTATGGTAGCCTAAACTGTGCAAGTAAATACCTGTCTAGGCAAGCTGACATTATCCCCGTAATCCCCGTTAACACAACTTTGCACGAACTGCAACGCAACCTTTCCTCCCATGGAGTGGCCCATAACAACATCAGGCCAATCCCAGCCCTCTGCTTTCACCAAATTAGCCAGATCTTTCGCAGCATTTTCCAAATTATGTGGAGGTGGCAGTCCTATTTCAGCCGATTTTCCATGATTCCTCAAATCAACCAGAACCATCCTCCAAGCTGCACATGCAAAATAACCATGATTTTCAGTATGAAAATGGGAGTGTGTGATCTTTCCATTGTTTTCTCATCTCCCAAATGATCACGGATACATAAATTGCCATTCTATGCATAGTAATAACTAATAATAGAAATTAAAAAGCTTCTACCACGATAATCAAACAATGTGTTAGTCCAACAACCTTGAGCACGTTAAATCGAAATTCACATTCAATTGCCGAGTTTCACTAGCACAACTTTGTATTCTAGGGAACAATTTCTGGAAATGTCACATAAATTGATGAGGAGAATAGCCTACATAGAAACGGTGCAGCACTTACCAGACTAGAATTGAAGGTAATTTGAGATAGGAAAACGGCGGAGAATATAAATTTACGTACGAGCTGGGGAGAGATATGAAGCGAGGGAGCGAGAGAAGGAACGCCAGTTCCGACCGGATCCGAGGAGGCCGTGTAGCACGAAGGCCGTGAATTCATAGGGTTTCTCCGGCGACGATTTGATCTCTTCATATGCTAGGGTTTGCAAGGATCGGCCAGTATGGTGGCGGAGCAGTGCCGGTCCATGGAGGAGCCGGTTCAGACTGTCGCGTAAACAGATTCCTCTTCGAGCTGTCGCCATTTTTGGGGGGATGGAGGAGAATTACAGCAGTGCAACATTTACAATCAACAAAATTTATCGGCCCATTTACAACATGTATCAAAATTGAACCCAATATGTCAATCAAATGTGGCCCAATAATAAATTGAGAATAAGGCGGCGGCGCATCCCACTCCGATCAAATTATACTTCTACTTGACATCCCTCCGCCGCCCCAAAATCACCATTTCTTCAACAAAATTCTGCATTTTGCGAAGAATCGATCATCATTTTATTCCCCTTTTGATGAAAAATCCACCACAATGTCATTTAATTCACCATAGAAACCTAGTTCTCCTTCATCTCTAATCTCCAAAGAACCGCATTTGACGTTGGTACTGATGATTCGGGTGATATTCCGGTGGGCGTTGGTGCTGGAAACTGTGGCGGATGATGCAAAGCGAGGTAATCAGAAACCGAGCGTTATATTATAGCCGGCGTTGAGCTTGCAAGATAAGTTTTTGAGTAAAATATCTAAAGTTATTTTTGTCGGTTTTTACTTATGAACCACGCTGTTGCCTTGCCGTCGCAGTCTCGCCATCTCTTCGTCGGCCTCCGCCGCTTTACCGAGCAGAAAAACATCACCCATGGAAAATGCATCCACGCCCATCTCCTCAAAACTGGGACACTCCCCACATGCGCACCCTTTTCCATTGGACTCCTCAACTTGTATGTCAAATGCCACCTCATCTCCGACGCCCATCGCTTGTTCGACGAAATGCCACTGAAACATGAAGCAGTTCCGTGGAACATCCTTATAAATGGCTACTCTCAACTGGGCCTCTCCCGCCACTCATTCTCTGCTCTCCAACTGTTCAAAGAAATGCTCCAAAGCAGTATCCTTCCCGAGTCACATACTTTTGCCGGAGTTTTCTCCGCCTCCGCTGTTTTGGAGGACGCGGTTATGGCCCATCAGGCGCACTCTTTCGTGGTGAAGTTGTGTGATTATTGTGACGTCTTCGTGTATAGTTCTATGCTGAACGTTTATTGTAAATTGGGTTTTCTTAGTGAAGGTCGTAAAGTGTTCGATGAAATGTCTGAGAGAAATTCGATCACTTGGTCTACTTTGATATCTGGCTATGCTTCACAGAGGCTTGGGAGTGAGGCTTTTGATGTTTTCAGAGCGATGATTTCTCAGGGGGAGGAAGTGGTTAATGAATTTGTATTGACTAGTGTTCTGAGTGCTTTCACTTCGCCTGATTATGTGATTATGGGAAACCAAATTCATTCTTTAGCACTTAAAAATGGCTGCTCCCAAATTGCTTCTGTAGGGAATGCGGTTATCACTATGTATGCCAAGTGCGGAAGCTTAGAGGATGCGGTTCGTGTGTTTGAGCTTTCCACGGATAAGAACGAGATCACGTGGTCTGCCATGATTACAGGGCACGCGCAGATGGGAACTGGTGAGAAGGCGCAGGCCTTGTTCAAAGAGATGCATTCTTTTGCGATGAAACCGAGCAAGTTCACCCTTGTAGGAGTGCTTAATGCTTGTAGTGACACTGAAGAAATTGCTGTAGGGAGGCAAGTGCATGCTTATTTGGTAAAATTGGGATTTGAGTTTCAGATATATATAATGACGGCTTTGATTGACATGTATGCTAAATGTGGATTCATAGTGGATGCTCAACGGGGGTTTGACACGCTGGATGAAGCTGATCTCGTGCTGTGGACCTCCATGATTGGAGGGTACGTGCAAAATGGTGACAACGAGAGTGCTTTTGGTTTGTATTATAGAATGCAGAGGCAAGGGATTCCTCCCAATGAATTAACATTAGCGAGTGTGCTGAAGGCCTGCTCGAGCCTTTCAGCTTTGGAGCAAGGAAAGCAGATGCATGCTCATGTGGTCAAGAATGGTTTTACTCTTGAAGTTCCAATAGGAAGCGCTCTCTCGACTATGTATGCAAAGTGTGGGAGCCTGAATGATTGCCATTCCATCTTTAGGAGAATGCCTGCTAGAGATGTGGTGTCGTGGAACGCAATGATTTCTGGACTTTCTCATCATGGCCGGGGAAATGAAGCTCTTGACCTTTTCGAAGAGATGTTGCTGGAGGGTGTCAAACCCGATTATGTTACCTTTGTGAATATCCTTTCTGCCTGTAGCCACATGGGGTTGGTGGATCGAGGCAGGGAGTATTTTCAGCTGATGTCGCAGAAATTCTGCATACCTCCGAGACTGGAGCACTATGCTTGTATGGTTGATATATTAGGCCGTGCTGGGAAGCTTCAAGAAGCCAATGAGTTTATTGAATCAGCGACTATAGATCATGGTCTCTGTTTGTGGCGGATCTTGTTAAGTGCTTGCAGAAACCATCGTAACTATGAGTTGGGTGCTTATGCTGGAGAAAAGCTGATGGAGCTAGGCTCAAAAGAGTCATCCGCCTATGTGTTGCTCTCGAGTATTTATTCAGTGTTGGGGAGATTAGATGATGTTACACGAGTTAGAAGAATGATGAGCAGCAGGGGGGTCAACAAAGACCCAGGATGCAGCTGGATTGAGCTCAAAAATCAGGTTCATGTGTTTGTTGCTGGAGAAATGCTGCATCCAGAGATCAAGGGCATACGAGAAGAGCTGTCGAGGTTTAGCACACTGATGAAGGATGATGAGCTTTACCAACTGAAATATGATCCGTTTTTCGGGGGATAGAAGCTAGGGTAACAATCCAAACTGAAGAGCTAGAATAGATGAATTCATACAATGAGATTGTGACTGGAACACCTTTCTTTAAAACCATTGTTTGACTTTGCAGTTGGTCCAAATATATTGGCCAAGCAAATTGCAATTCATGTAATGATCTGTATATCAATGTTTGACTACAACATTTTGGTGAAAATCAGAAGTGCAATCAGCTAGCTTGTTGTAGGATTTAATCACTTGTATCAAGGGAACTGAGATTTTCACTCCTTCCTATACTTACAGATGAAATATTCATATGGCCTTGGTGGTGTTATTGGGACCAAGTTTTCTTTGGTTTCTCCTACTATATCCTTGTGATCATGCTACCAAAATTTCTTAAATTTAGTGGATTTGTTATGTATCTAAATCGTGTTTGATTTCTGTCAAAAGATAAACATATATGACTGCTTTATCGAACTCTCTTCCATATACTGGAAGGTAGCCTTTATGCAGAAAAAAAATGAAAATGATGATACATCACTAGAGGGATGGGGAGGCCGGAGGGGTATGGGTTGTCGATGCTCTAAAGCCCACAACAATGTCCTCTCTCTTATGTGGTATTTTGTGTGATTTAGTTTCTTATTTTTTTTGCAGTTTAAAAGATTCCAAAGTTCACATATCTTATGTAAAATTTCATATTTTTAATGTACTCCCTCCGTCCACGAATAAGAGTCCCGTTTTTCCATTTTTGTCCGTCCACGAATAAGAGTTTCGGTTCATAATTACCATAAATGGTAAAGAGACCCCACATTCCACTAACTCATTCCACTCACATATCATTTAAAACTAATATATACAAGTGGGACTCATATTCCACTAACTATCTTCTACCACCCACTTTTCTTAACATTTCTTAAAATCGGCGCCATTTAGAAATGAGACTCTTAATCGTGGACGGAAGGAGTATCATTTAGGTTAATATTAATATATTTAATTTCATATTTTTGTTATAACCACTTTTTGAGTAATCACATTTCTTTGATCGTTCTGTTTTATTAGCACCACTTTTAGGTAAATCACAAGTATGATTGGGATTATCATCTAAATTGGCCACTAAAGGAGAATAAACCAAAACTGTTTTATCACTCCTATTGGCTATTACTGTATTTTCTGCATCTAAAAAATCTTTCTTCATAATTATTCTGTCAGAGAGAGGGCCTTACGGATATAAGTAAGTGGAGTACATATATATACTATACATGAATGATTCCCATCCTAAGCAATTATTAGGAAATAATCGAGTTAGAGCTGTAGCTATAGTGCTACAGATGGTCTGATGAGAGGAATTGAAGTGATTGATACGGGAGCTTCTCTAAGTGTTCCAGTCGGTGGAGCGACTCTAGGACGCATTTTTAATGTGCTTGGAGAGCCTGTTATTAGATCGAATAAGTACATTCGATCTAATAAGTACCTTGTATCAGAATTGAGAAATTCTATGGCTTGGATCTTTAGTATTCTCTTATTTATTACCTGTGTCTACTATTTAGGCAGAATACCGTCACCCCTTTTTACTAATGTGACTTTTGATTTCCTAGATAAAATAGTCCGTATAATTTAGGATTAAGTTATAAGATTATTTAATAAGAGAAGATTGACTATGACTAATTATCACATAGCTATTAATTTAGATTAAGTCATGAGATTCAATCTCATGCACCACACATAATACAAGTTTAATCATGTGATATCAGGGACGGATCCAGAAAATGATCATTGCAGGGACAAAAATACATGTGGGGATATTTGAAGTATTTGAGGAGGGGCATTTAAAGAAGAAACTAATATTAATTTTTTTCTACAATAAATTTTATACATAGATATGAAATTTTGAGGGAAGGCATTTGCCCCTCCTGCTTGCACATTAGATCCGTGCCTGTGTGATATAATCTTGCAAACCAAACAACCCTAAAATGTAGGTATTGAATTCTGATGGTTAATAATCCATCTAACTGTAATTAATAAATGAACAGTTTGGAAAAATAACGCACTAATAAATAAGCTCAAGAATTACATAGTGGTGGTGATTAATTAGGGGTAATATATACTTTATCCACCTGATTGCATTAATGAATATACAGATCTTGAAGAAAATTCATCCAGAGCTTGTAGTATTTTATTATGTACAGTACGTAATTCCCAAAATGTTTTTAAGATAAATTTAGAGAGTTGGTGGAAAGCCGCTTTTGTTATTCTTGGTAAAGTATATATTCGCTTTCATCAACTAACTTGAAATGTACTTTCAATTGGTTGATCAGTTTTTCCACAACCCCCAACCGAAACCATTTCTTTGCTAAAACAATTAATTGTATTTTACACATAATTAGGAACACATTACTTCGAGATTCAAAACCGCTTAACCAACATTTTATTTTATATGGTATCTTAAAAAATTAGTACTCCATTCACTTATTTTCATTTTTGTAAGTCTCTAAATATTTGTCACCTTTTTACTATTTTTGAAGTGGATTCCACTTTGCACTAACTCATTTTCACTCGTATTTTATTACTACGGTAAAACTAGTATATAAAAGTAGGATTCATATACCACTAACTTTTTTAATCTACTTTCTATTACATTTTTTAAAATCCATATCAGGTTAAATAGTGACACATTATAAGGGACTAATAGAGTAAAACGTTATTATTAATATTAAATAGACATAACTTAAAAATACTTTTAGCATTTACACGATCAAACTTATACGTATGTCGATAAAGAAACAAAAGTAGACGAGGCCCATATATAATGTAGTTGATGACGAATAAATACGTTTAAAATTTAGTATAAATAATTCCAATAAATAACAAATTACATAGTATCCAAAATATATGGAAAGACTTTATCCATACATCATCATCGGGTAATTTTCCTTTATCCATAAAATAAATTATAATATAATATATATCTAAAATAAAAGTAGAATTATGAGTGAGAATGTAAAAGATTAGAAGACCCTATTTTTCTTCCCTTCTAAGCTCTCTTCGCTTACAATCGTCTCAACCAAATCGATCCACCAAAACTCAATCCCAAAACCACGAAAACTCATTCATAGAAACATCAGACGAATTAATCCGAGATCAATAGATTTGGATTTGATGAGATGGGATCGGATCAGAGCTCATGGACGCCATACAACTACAAGGATTGCTCAATAGGAATGTGCAGCATCTACTGCCCCCAATTCTGCTACTTCATCTTCCCTCCGCCTCCGCCGCCGGACTCCGCCTCCGCCTCCCCCTTCACGCCTCTCATCATCGCCGTCATCGGCGTCCTCGTCAGCGCCGTCGTCCTCGTCAGCTACTACACCATCGTCACCAGGTACTGCACCAGATCCCGATCAGGCGACGCCGAATATCCTCCGGCGAGTAATCAGTGGCAATCGGCGGCGGCGAGCGGGCTAGAGGAGGCGGCGATCAGATCGATCGCGGTGAAAAGGTACCGGAGGTCGGAGGGGCTGATCGAGGCGGCGGAGTGCGCGGTGTGCCTGAGCGAGTTCGAGGAAGAGGAGCGGCTGAGGCTGCTGCCGAAATGCGGCCACGCATTCCACGTGCCGTGCATCGACGCGTGGCTGAAATCGCACTCCAATTGCCCCTTGTGCCGCGCCGCCGTCGTCGCCGCCGCCTCTCCGCCGCTGGATTCGGATCCTTGCGAATTGCGTGAGGTGATTGTGGTGGTGGAGGAGGAGCAGGAGGTGCCGAAGAGTCCGAATCGGAATGCGGAAGGAGAAAATGGCGCGAGGCGTTTGAGGAGATCGGTTTCGTTGGGGGATGTTAGGGTTTCGATGGGGGATTTTGGTGATGATTTGGGGAGGAATAGATGTCGATCTTCGAGGGGATTCAATTTCGCATGAACATACAAAGCCAATCTGTAATTATTTTATTTTTATGATTCAACATGCATGATCAATTTTTCATTTTGTACATATTTATTAACACAACAAAAATTAATGAATACTATTTGGTTTTATTTTCAGTTTCGATTTCCCAGTTTTTTTACACAATGCAAATTGATTAGTTTTTGGAAACGTCTCATTATTTTGGTATGATTAATGACTTGATATTAATTATTTTAGGTTTGAGAAATAATAATTACTAATAGGTAAATAATGTAAGCTACCACCTTTGGTGATTTTATCAGTTTTATCAGTTCTTTTCAAAAAATAAAAACTAAAGTAAAATATTAATATCTTTGTATACTCCTATAACTTAGTATTTCATAACAAAATTATAAGCCCGCATGCATCTAATTACACGTCACATATGTATAATTTGGACTACTGAAATTTTGATAATAAAATCCATACATGTTAAAGATTAGTAGTACTACGTATAAAAATTAAAAAAACTGAGATATAACTGATACAATTATTAAACATTGGGATAGCATGGACAAATTCCAAAGATTGATATAGGAATAATAAAGTCACTATAGATTGAGGAAAACTTGACCAGTATTTTAATTATTTAAATAAGGTGCAAAACAGATAATAAGTGATACACATACATGCATTTATGGAGGCCTTAAATTAAAGCCTTTAAGTTCATCTTAAATTCTAGTACTATCATTTTATTTTTCTTTCAAATTCATGTGGGTTTTAGGGTTGTTGTGAAATGTACTTAATTCGAGCTTTTACATCCATCAAATATTAGGTATAATATTGCTTAGAGGCTTGGAGTGATTTGGAACTTTATCACATCATTTTTTTTCTTCAATTTGTACTTAATATGATAAGTTGAATTGTGGTGTGATTAGGACGAAGATATTAAAAAGGTGACACGTACCTCTCACATATTCACTTTCACCAACTAACTTGAAATGTACTTTCAATTAGTTGAGCAGTTTCCTTCACAACCTCAAAGACAACATTTCATTGGTAAACAAACAATAATTCAGACTCTAAATCACAACTTAATTCACTCAAATCTGTTTAAGTAGCTTTTAATTGGTTGAATGCATTTTTGTCAATTTTGATGATAGTATGTAGTAGTGGTTATCATGTAACTCATGTTAACCCAACCTACATTACGTTTGTATAAATGTATATATACAAGCAAAAATAATGTTAGCATATCCTTATTCCCTTTTTTAATATAATTAAATAAAACATGTCTTAACCGTGGGTTACTGGGTTTTTGACCATGCATCCTAAAAAATTCATTGTGATAGCGGTTTGTGGATGAGGCCCATATGTAGTTGATGATAAATAAATACTCGAAGCATAGAAGTATGTGATATGGAATAAATGGATAAATTATTACAGAGGTTTCAACTTCAGTGTTGACCATATTTCCTTCCCTTATAAGCCCTATCCTCTCAGCCCAACAAATTATTAAGACACATTCAGTTAGATAAAATTGTCCAGAGATAATTAAATTATCAAAAAACTAACAAAGTTTTCCATAAATTTGTAATTAATATAACAATTAAGAAATTATACGTGGACGTTATCATCGATGAGTTAAATTAAAACCTCTATTCACAAATAATACAAAGTTGTATTGTTAAAAACCATCAACAATATATATTACACATAGACTAAATGGTATTTTTGTCATAAACAATTGCGAAAAATCCAAACTTCATGATTCTCCGGACTAATTTTTAAAGTTGTAGGACCCACCATAATTTAACCAAATTTCATGTTTAACAACAATCATTGCTATATATATATATATATATATAGAGTAGTGATATGTGGCAAATGCCCCTTAAGTATATAACTAGAGAACAAATCACAGCCACAAGATTAAGAAAATCAAGGGCTAGTTTTAACACATGTGATTTTCGAATTTAAAGGAGAAATCAGTTCACTCTAACACAAATTTACTTCTCTAATAAAATTAGGTTAACAATTTTAATTACGCAAATCAATCGATCCCGCCTTCACTATTCTTCCCGTCGTCTCCATCCATCGTCGCCGTCTTCTCGTTCCTGCAATCGCCGCCGTTTCCATCCATCGCGTCTGCAATCGCCGTCGCCTTCATCCATAGTCGAACAATGAATCCAAATCAGAAAGATTTTTCAAAATGCAAGTTGTTCTACTAGTTTATGATTTAGATTTCTCATTCTAATTTAGATTTAGTTTTAGAATAAAAGTTAGTTTTGAGAATTCTGCAAATTCAAACATATGAACATCTGCTTACAGTTAATCACTACAGTTAACTACTTCTATTTTTTTGTGTAGGTTTTGATCGAGAGAAAAAAAGAAAAACAACAACCGTAGACTCCGATCGTGAGTATTACATTATTAGTGAAGTATTACATTAACAAATACATACTCTGTTTTTCATTTAG